>NW_017728915.1:40253570-40255932 GCF_001723895.1 Crocodylus porosus | reverse complement strand
CCCAGCTGACTTCCTGCCCTTTGGGCAGGGGGCTGGACTCGATGATCTCCCGAGGTCCCTTCCAGCCCAGATGTCTATGAAATCTATGAAAAATACGCAGGCAATTGACCAACTTGTCAACCCCACCAAGGGGTACAAAACTAGCTTGGCACTGGGAACGTAATCTCTCAAACAGGCAATACCAGGCCATTCAGGGCTTTCTGTATTAAAATCAACATTTTAAATTCCACCTGGAAACAAGCAGCTCTGGTGTTGCACGCTCCCAGAAAAAACACACTGCTTCAACAACCTGCTGCATTTTGTATGGGTTTTAGTTTCCAAAAGGATTTAAAATGCATCTCAGCAGGTAAGAGAAGAGGTTTAACAAAACTGGATCTACAAGCGAAAGAAATGGTTGCACTTCTCAGTTCAGGGGTAAATGAGATGTCTGACCATTTTAAGAGCAGCTAAAGACCCAACGTTGCCCCACATTTCAATTTCCAAAAATGAACAGCAGCCACACACAGAAAGGGGCACATGTAATTCTTGCCATTTCTTCCAGTTGCTTCCCATTTTACTTGGGCAGAACTTCAGCCAGCGAGGCTGAACAGCCGCTCACCCACCTCAATTAAATGGGACACCATGCCTTTAACCATTTGGGTCTTTCAGATGGGATGCAAAGTACCCCTGGAGTGACTTGCCATAAATGTAAGGGTTTTTTCTCATGTCTGTAGCTAAACTTTCTCTTTCCCCCATGGTTGTGTATTACGTTCTGAGCTGGTTAATGCACTGCATCCCAAAGGCAGCTGCATTTCAGCAAGTCTATGTTTATCATGGGAGATGAGCTTTAGGATACTTCCAGATAAACAACACTATATCTATATTACTTGCATGTCAGTAGTATTCCTATTATTTTATAAAGTTGCAGACAGAAAATATTTGCACTTTTCTGGCAGCTCTGGCTATTACCAAGTAGTTTGTCTCACCTTCCTCATAATGGTCCACCCTCCTCCCCACGATTCAGGCACACAAACCTACATCCCATCAGTGCTCCCAGTGCTAGATCACAGCAGAAAGGTGGGTAATTATGGACTCGATTTACAGGTATGTGAAGGGCACAGGAAGACTGTATTTGAGCAACCAGGTTTATGAGCCAAAGCTCACAGACAAACATCTCCAGGAAAGCCCTCCTCCAGGAAGAGGAGGAAGAAAATCCTAAGACAGTAATACATTTTACAGATTTATATGGGCTTTGAAGCCAAGTCCCAAGACTGGCAGAGCACAGAGAGGGAATTATATTCTCCTTATTAAAAGAATGAAAAGACCCTACATTGATTTTGTCCTTCATCACCACACATGAAAAAAAACCCCCAACTACTGAAAGGATGACTGTAAGGATTATCATAGTAATATAAATCAAAGTGAATGTATTTATTAGGGTGACTGTGTTGTTGTACAAGTGTATTCTGTTTGTTGGTCCATACTGTTATTATTTTAATTTATGGTTTGCTTTTTCCTGGTTTCCCCCCCTTACTGGAGCCTGTCCACAAGTTTTACTCACGCCAGTTAAAATCAACATAATGAAATGTCACGGCCAGATTCAATCGCTCTACAAGGACGATGGGCCACTGGGCCGCCTCTGCCAGGCTGTCTGCAGCCAGCCCTGTAAACCGGCCGCCCCCCATTGTGACGGACAGCCGTACCTCCAGGTCCTTCCAGGTGGGGACCCGAGACAGGCAACATCCTCGGCTGGACGAGGAGCCCGACCGCTGCAGCAAGGCCCTTGGCAGAGGGAGTGGGACAAAGGCAAAGCTGGCAAGTGAAAACCAACAAGGCCGAGGGGCAGGAGAGGACAATTTTCCTACCACGTTTTCAACAAACTGAGCCATAATTCACTGGGAACAACGCTTTGCCTCGATCTTTATGCAAGTTATCAGCCCCACTGCATTTATAAAAACATCTGGTCTGATTCCAGGGCAATCCTGAGTGCAACAGAAAGAGCAGAGGCAGGAGGAGGTGTGCAGAGGACCTAGCTGCAGCTGCCTGGTTTGCAGCTTCACTTCAGCTCCAGCATAACCCCAACAGCTCGACTCTGTGCCGCCTAACAGCACTCTCCATGAAAGAGGATTTTTCAGAGGCAGGTCCAGTACTGACAACTCCAGCATTCAAATGTTGGAGTTAAGCCCCTACAATCATGTGATTTGCCAAAAACATATTACAACATTTTGATTTTGGCTTTTTAGTTACTTTCTAATTTTTGGAGGAGACACACACACACACACACACACACACACACACATATATCTCCTCCAAAAATTAGAAAGCAACTAAAATGCCAAAATGTTTAAATGTATATATACACACATATATGCACACACTAATA
>NW_017728915.1:40246941-40253470 GCF_001723895.1 Crocodylus porosus | reverse complement strand
GAGACATATATACACACACACACACACACACTCACATACACATATATGCATGTATATCTACACACGTGAATACATATATACATACATGTATATATACACACATATATGCACACACTAATACATACAAAACACAACACACACATATATATACTTTTCATTCCTGTTTTATGAAAGCTCAACTTCTTGTACACTATTACTGAGAGCAGGAGCCAGGCTTTCAAGCAAACACCAATATCTTCAAGATTCCCAATGAAATCCTGGGAATTAGCAACTCCTGAGACTCAGCAGCTTCCAGCCCTTGATGCCATGGCAGCATCACAAAAGGGCAGGACCGGAGGAGAGACTCTCTCCCAGTCCATGTGGGTGATATAAAGAAGCGCCCAGCACAGCCTACTGTAGAGGCCTGTTAATATGTTATTTGTATATGTGGTATGTTTGGTGAAACAGAAATATGAGAGCATTGAGCACTGTATATACACGGAAGAAACAGTGCGGTCCTAAACAATAGGATAAACTTGTCTTGTTAGGAGGGCTAATGGCCAAGTCACCACCATTTACATTATAAAAGGAAACACAATGTATGTGAAAGAGAAAGTGCCTGCCTGCATAAGCAGCGGCCTGCGTTTACATGAGAAAGGAGGGCAAGTGACAGTCTGAAATAATTTATGCTTTTTTCATTGCACCTGAAAAATGTCAGTGTGTGTAAATCTCTGGAAGACCTGGCTTAGTTTGTCTTTTAAAACTGTTCTCACTGATATGTGGCTTTGCTTCTCCCTTTACTATTATTTACTATCATCTCTTCTCCCTCAAGTAGAAGCAGGCATGGATCTTGGCTGCTGCAGGGAGGTTCCTTCAGATGCAGGATGTCGCTTTATCGTCACAGGACTAGGCGACTGCGGTGTGCTCGACACAGGGGCAACAGCAGACCTCCAGCAGGGAACCGTTTTCTTGGTAGCACCCCATGATCTGCGATTCATTTCCAGACACAATTCAAGGTGTTGGTTTTAATCGATGGACCCGAAACATGTGGGCTCTGGGTAACTGAAAAATCACCTCTTCTCATTCACCACCGAACAGTTGAAATCAGCTGAGATACTCAAACCAACATCCCCAGGGATTAAACAAGGACTCTGCAACTCACTTCTTTTTGTCCAATAAAAAGTCCTAGGGCAAGCTCGAGGTCTGGGGGTTTTATGACCTAAGAAAGGTCTGAGCGATTTAAAGGGGTATTTATGAATCCTGCCAGACTGAACAGGAATTCATCTTACCATTGCTTCATTTTCTTTTTAATATTGTTGCACCTTGGACAAAAAGCACGGTCATCTAAGCACATAAATACTCAACTTATCTAAATATACAAGAATGCAGCAAAAGTGCAGCTGAAGCGTGCTTTACTTCCTTGTTCTTCTTTCTCATTGGAAGAGCATAATGAGGATGGTGACGGTAGTGGCTGCTGTGCATTAGCCACGAGCTGGACTTGAAGTAGGAAGTGTCACGCATGGATGCGACACCCTTAGACAAGTAGGATTTGGGAGTCTTCTGCGATGCAAAAGTCTTCACCCCCCAGGACAGGAGCCGGGTGCTAGTCTGAGTGTAAGGCAGGAGGCTGCACATGTACAGACCATGGGCTCATTTCAGGTTAGAAACAGACATCCCAGATGCCTGCTGGGCTGGGGATTAATCTTCCTTTTACATGCGCTGCTCTGCCTTTTTCATTCAGTGATTTTAGCCTGGACCAGGGCACTCGCTCCCCTGAAATTCTCCAGCAAATGCTGACTGACCTTGCGGTATTCCTGCCCAAAACAAAAAATGCCTGAAATCTTACACAAAAAGGAAGAGCTCACAGAAATTTCCAGCCTGACTCCAAGGTCAAAAAGATGTGGGTAATCATCCACAGCAACCCAGTAAATATTCTGTGGGTCTCATTCTCACACACACAACACAACAGGCAGAAAATGAGACGCTGATTCTCGGGGCCTTCTGGATCCCCTGCACTATTGCTTATCAGCATTTTGCTGTCAGGTAGTTACTAATCTTCACTATATCTACACATGCTGTATGTATACAAGAGCCATGATCTGCAGCAAACAGAATATGCTCTAAAACACATGGGGTATAGGATTCCTATAGCAGGGACAAATTGTCTGGCTTAATCTTTAAAACCAGTGGTACACCCAGATAAAATGAGGCATACAGGAATTGGGGCAAAATTGAAATTAAGTGGCATTCCCTTGAAATGCTGTGGAAATCGCTGCCATTCACCACAGCTCACTTGTTCAGAAGCTAAATCAATGTTAGAGATGTTATATGATTCTGAAGGCTCTTACCTTTTTCGTATAATTTTGTATTTCTTTGTGCTGCCAACAGAAGGTAACAGCCAAGAGAATATCACTATTCAGTGGCCGTTCCCTTTGAAGGCTGGTCAGCAACCAAAATGTTCTGCTGGCCCCCGATTTTTACTTCCTTCCAGGACATGCACAGAAGCAGCTTAGATGAAAATCCCAACGCCTGGTTTGGAAACCAACTGATTTTATGATGCTGCTGAACCACTGCCACATCAGTAGCACATCTGAATGACTCCCATTCAATAGTAATAGCAGGAACATATAATAGTAGAGAAATGACATTGAAAAACAGTCAGTGTTTTTCTGGTTAACTTTTTTTAACTAAAAAGAGTGGGCCATTATGTTCCTGGCTCGGCAGCCCCAGCAGCCAGTGCAGGGTGGAAGAGCAAGAACATGTTCGGGTGCTGCAGTTTAGGACGCATGTCTAAAAAAGAAGCAAAGCAAACACGTTCAGGGCTCGAATCCCGAAGGGAAGAGAGCAGAACATTAGCAGCTAATGCCAGCCTCTCGTTTCTTTGCACTTTGTAGCTGTGCAACATTTCCCTGTGTGTGAAATCACAGTTTGCTTTCGGGAAGTGCTAACTCACTTTTTAATAAGCATTCTTCTCCAAAACTGAACTGCACCTTTGGAGGACTTTTCTGAAGCAACTTTTAGTGATTCATCCCCGAGAAGTTAGGTTTGGCTCCAAAGCCGGTGCGGAGGGGACACAGTGCCTAGGCAAAGCGTGCAAACCTTTGACACGTGGGAAGTTGACACAATCTTCTCTGGATTGCATTACCAAATTGTGTCCCCTTCACTTCCATACCCCGTAAGCCAAGGCTGCTGGTGGTTTGGGACATGTTCCATATCTGTCGCGGGACAACGACTAAGGAGTCATGTCATTAGAGCCGGCTTGTCCTGTGCCCCTTTTTCATTCTGTTTGAGTCCTAATCACTCCAAAAACATCTAGACAACTAAGGGGTAAGGAAAGGCCTCATTTACACTTACATTAGATTAAATGGTTATAAATCTGGTTTGAAATGGGTTCATGCAGCTAAAATTTAAGGAGAAAATTACTGTTGCATGCTGGGATTTACAAATTCCAGTTCACTGTATACCTCACAGCAGTCTCAGGAGAAGCAGCAGCCAGATGGGGATTTCTTGGGCAATTCCAGCTCTGAACTGGTTTGCTGCTCTTGCAGTGCTTCCCCCACCGAAGGGAAGTGAAGAGCGCTCTCGTGTTGAAGAGCGCGGACAAGGATTCACGCAACCATGGTTCAATGCCAGGCTCAGGACTTAGACACAGGCCACATGCGTTTCCTGAGCAAGGGCTGTGCCTCAGCTCCCAACCTGTAAAGTGGGACAATAACACCACATCTTCTCACATACAGTCACACGTTTTTCCCCAAAACCATCTGGTGGAAGCTGGGGTGCATTTTATTTGCAGACAATCCAGATCCCCATAGATCCAGGAATTTGGTGGCGGGGGAAAGATGGCAACCATTAACAGAAGTTGCTTCCAGTCTCTATACTACGATCACAGTGCTCAACTACATATTTAATCACATATTTTACAACTACAGGCAACCCCCGCTTCATGCTGTTTCACTTAGCACTATTTCGCTATAACGCTCATTTTAAATTGATACCTGATTTCACTTAGTGCTCAGCAAGTTTGGTTATAACACTCGCGGTCACCATCTTGGGTCATTAAAAACAATTGGGGTCACCTTCTTGGATCGTCAAACACTTCCAGTTTTGCTTAACGCTCAGTTTTTCAGGAACCAATTAAGAGCAGTAAGTGGGGGTTGCCTGTATATTAAATGGAGGTAAGAGAATATTAAATTGTGATTTCAAGTACCCAAAGTCAGTGAACAGCAGAATTAAGGCAGACTGTGCACCTGTGGTTGCGCAGCACCTGACACAATGCTAAGGCTCCTAGGTGCAACCTAGGAGCATCCAAATTTCATCGAGTTAAATGTAGGTATTTAACCCATTAAATTGGGTTAAATACCTCCTAAGTATAAACACCCCTCACCTTAATATGGCTTCCTTATGCATACACACTCCCATGATTTTTCCACAGGACCTCAGTCTCATTCAGTGAAGGGGCAGTTATTCGCCGTTTCTTCTTATTCATTTAATTTTGTGCGAGACCATGAACCTTTTGCTATGTGCAGAAGCCAAGCCCCGCACAGAAAGCAGAATCATTAAAGTCTTCATGGCTGTATCTACAGCACTCTTATCCTTGTCTTAGAGTACTTCAAATGATGCTATCCTCATGAGCTCTCTGTGGCCTTGGGTACATCATCAGCCCCATTTTACAATCAGAGATTTGGCATAGCAAGATGAAGGCCAAAATTTTGTGAATGACAGAATTATGCAAGATAATATGCACTGGAGAAGACTGCAAAGAGAAACAGAAGTCCTGAACTAAACTAGAAGCCTGGGCAACACAAAAGCAGAGATAATTTAAGAAAGATTAGTAAAATACGTTACACTTTGGAAGAAACTATTTCAACTATTTATACATATTGAAGACATTCCTAACTGTGAAGGAAAACCACCTAGGCATCTAGAGCAAGAAATCTGAATGAAACCATCTGCTCAGTGTGAGCAGGTCTTCAAACAAGCACATAAAATGTTCCTTCAAGGAAGAGAGAGAAAGAAAGAATGCCAGTAAATATATTATAAATGCCCGTATGGAAATCAATGGCACATGGTTCACCTTAAAATTGTGTTCCATTTTGTGCTTCAAAAAAAAGTATAGCTGAAAGAGTCCATAGACAAGCAATAAAAATGAACAGAAGTCGGGAAATACTTTATATGAGAAGACATTTAAAAGGCTGGGATTATACATCAGAGAGAAAACAGATCACAAGTAACAAGTACATACGCAGGTATGTAAAGTAGGCAAGTAAGAGCTCCAGTGTACCTTGTCCAAATGCTAGAAATGGAGAACACCCGATTAAATTAAGATGCAACGAATTTAAAACAGGTAAGATGGCTGGCCATTGTGCAGAACAGCTTCTGGAACTCGCTGTCATAAGATATGGAAGTCAAGGGCTCAGCAAAATTTAAAAAAACATTTTGTTATTAAAAATACATCCACAGTTAGATTATATAAAATGAAAAATTTATAAGGGATATAAACCTTCATGCTTCAGGGCATAAGCAAACTACTAACAGCCTGGGGTTAGGACGAAATTTTCCCTGTGGACAGGTAAATTCCATAACTGTCCATTATAGAGTTTATTGCATCTTCTTGCAAAGCAGCTACTGCTGGCCACGGGCAGAAGGAGACTCCCCAGCTACTTGGCGGCTGACCTGATCCAACATGGACCTGTGTAGGCTACAAAGCGATCCCAGACACTGGCCCCACACAACAGACTGCACCCCGCCGATCCTGTGCCCCTGCACCGCACCGCGGTGCAGCAATAAAGCAGTCCTTTGGCCCGCCAGACACAGATGAGGATGAGATGGCCATCATTTCTGATGGCTGTCGTTACTGTGATGTGTATTACAGTGGTACTTAAAGGCCCCGACTGAGACAGGGCCCAGCTGTACGAGATGTTGAACAAACACAGAATAAACGATCCCGTCTCTGACAAGTTTATGATCCGACTGAGAGGAAATGCAACACGTGGACAGACGGACAACAGGATGCAGGACATAGGAAACACACGAGGATGGGATTTTGAGAGCTAAGCAGGACACAAGTTCGGATGCCATTAGTGCATATTATACACATGTATTGTTTACATTAAAACTAGCACCTGGGTCCAGAATATCTAAATGAAAGCTTTGATCTATACGTTTTCAATCCTCTTACCTCCGGATTTTTTTCAAATCACAGACAAAGGAGGAAAACCATAGAGGCATGGATGTGTTTGGCTGAGATTCCACATAAAACGGTTTAAGGAAACATTAGTGAGCAACAGGGAAGCCAAGGCCCCGCCGGCGTGCGATGGTGTTACCGAGGCCACCCTGCTTGCTTCAGAGATGCGCTAGGAAATCTGACAAATAACAGATCTTTTCAGATTATTGTTAGTTGGCATGGCCTTGTTTCAGGACCTCTGAGACTGTGACAGAAACTGGCCTGTGACCAACCAGATAAAGATGTTGCCTGTAACTGGTACCTGTAGTACTCATAGTTTCATAGTTTCTAGGGGTCGGAAGGGACCTGAGCAGATCATCTAGTCCG
>NW_017728915.1:40175784-40246148 GCF_001723895.1 Crocodylus porosus | reverse complement strand
GAGAGACCGTGTCAAAAGCCTTCCGGAAGTCCAGGAAGACGATGTCCACTGCTACCCCTGCATCTAATGATCTGGTGATCTGATCATAAAAGGCCACCAGGTTGGTCTGACAGGACCTGCCACTGATGAACCCGTACTGGTTCGCTCCTATTTTTCTTAAACAACATTTATTGGATACACAGTGACAAAGGATCGACTCCACTTAATGCCATTCACGCAATACCACCTGTTTTCAAAAATGTTCATAAATGGGATTTTCAGAAGCACTCCATTGTGCCCTTACTTCTTTCTTCTCCAAATGATTTTAGTAGGACTTTTGCTGCTGACTTCCAACTTACTATAATCAATGTGTCCTTTAATAGTTCTGTCTACCATATATTGAGTGTTTTCATTCTCAAAATGTGTTACAAATCATAGCTAATTAGCATGGATTCGGAGATTATGAGAGCAGAAGGACCATTGTGATCATCTATTCCAACCTCCTGCAAAACACAGACCTCAGGACGTCTCCGAATTAGCCCTTGCTTTGAGCCCAAGGGCTGTGGCAGAATTAGCACTGAGCTTCTAGACACATATCCAGCCATGGTCAAAACTTCCACAGATGGAGGATCTGTTAACCATTATTCCAATGGCTAATTACCTTATTATTAAAAATCGTATGTTATTTCTAGTCTGAATTTGTCTAGTTTCAGCTTCCAGCCACTAAATTGTATTATACCTCTGCTTGCTAAATTGAGGGGCCCTCGATTATCAAACTCTGATCTCCATACAGGCACTTTCAAATCATAACCATGTTACTTCTGAACTTTCTTTTTGATGCGCTAAACAAAACTGGACTCTTCACTATAGGACAAGCTTTCCAGTTCTTCAGTAACCCCCATGGCATTTCTGTAAACCATGGAGCATCCATCCTGAAGTATGGACATCTGAACTGGACACCCACCAGTACCAAATACTGAGCTACTACAATATCTCTGCTTTTACTCAATATTCCCTGTTTTTAAGTGTCAAGAATCACATTAGCCCTTTCAGGAACTCATGTTCAGCTACATCCCTACTACGAGCCCTAAGTCTTTTCCAAGTCACTACTTCCCCAAGAGTCTTCCAAGCTCCTGCGCCCTTTGTTCCTAGCTGCACGACTGGGTTGCATTTGTACATCGGGTGATTTCAGATAATTCTAGTCTCTAAACCAAAACACTGTGTGGTACGCAGGCAACTACGCAGCAGAAGGCAAAGTGCATTACATCCACACTCTTACCTTTATCAACAACCGTTATAATCTCTGCAAAAGGTGACAAGTTGCTGTAACAAGCTCAAGTCTTCATGACCCCATGTTGACTGTCATTACCTACATTACTGTCCTTTAATTCTATATCACATTCCCTACCGGCCTCTCCATTGCTGGTGTTTTGCCTTGGATTTGCCTGGCTGCAGTTATCCACACTGCACCCATTACCTTTCATACTTGCGGGCACATCATTCTTACCAGTGCAGTAGCTTTAATCTGGATAAAGCCAAGCTTTCTCTGGATGAACCTGCATCAGCACCTCCCTCCGTGGGGCTAATTAATGCAGGGTGCCAGTAGGACTATACTGCTTCAGGTACCCAGTACCCAAGCTAATTCATGCAGACTCTCAATACAGAACCACCTGGTGCCACACAGACTTTCCAATGAGCCATTCTTGGCATCTGGCTTATTACCCAGGCTCTTCTCTTTAGCATTTCTTCTGTTCCTCTCTCTTGATTAGTTTCTTTGTCAGCACTTTCATGTTGTGGTAAGAAGTGATCATTTGTTCTCCCTTTCAACCCAGGAATATTATTAGGCCCATTTTACAGATGAAGAAGTTGAGGAAGAAAGACAGGATAACACACTTTTAAGATGACAGAGGGTGCATATAAGGTGGAGACTTCCATTCAGAAATTCCTGGGTTTGGCCAGTCTGAAATTAAACATCCCCTCAGTGAAATGTAAAGGCAGCTGGGAGAAGGCCCAAACCAGAATTCAGTGGAGCAGTGACCACCAGATTGAAGATATGCCTGGTCTCTCCAGGGAAGCTTAGCAGAAAATTAAATTAAATGGAAGAGGACCTGGATGTGGATATGGAGAGTGCAAGCGTTGAGACTGTAAGAGATATTCATGTAAGAAACCGGCCCTTTTGCCTGCTTCAGATGTGAGAGCTGGAGGTGCAATGCACAGATAAAACAGACAAAACTTCCTTTCCTTTATTCAGACCCGGACACAGGCATGGGCGAACTGGGTGGCCGCCCAGGGCCCCGACAGAAAAGCAGCCTGAAAATGAAAAAAAAAAAATCACAATTGCAAAAAAAGTTTTAACATTGCGCATCTACGGCAATGTTATGAATTGAGAATGAGCTATTTAAGGACATCAATACCACAGATGTGATAAAGACTTTTGCAACAAAAAATCGTCATCTCTGGCAAAGGGGGCCTGCCACTAAAAGTTCGCCAGGAGTCTAGGTACGGCACTGCCTTTCCTGTTTGGGTTTTTGACGCGAGGCTGGAAGTCTGAGCTGCAGCAGCGTGGGTAAAATGCTCCCGCTTGGCTGATGGAAGTAAATGTCTCTACCTGCAGCCGGGCTTCCTTGTGTAGCTGCTAATCCACTCAAGATGCTCAACCGCAGAGCCTTGAGTTTTCACGGATTTATGTCCTGCGCTGAAGACAGTCCCGTCTGTTTCACGGTTCGCGTTCTCCCCGAGCACACTTCATCATTTAAATCATTAACACTGGAATTACACTGACTGAGACGCCCCTCAGAACAGAAGGCTTTCAAATACAAAGCCAACTGCCTTGACATATGCTGACTGGAGCAGATAAACAGAAAGAAGTTCAGAGATAAGGCTGGTTTCCCTCAGTGTCTTTGCTTTGTTTCAGTGCTGATGGTTTTTTCATTTATATTTTTTACCTCCCCCCACAGGAGTGCAACAGCAAGAAAAAAAGGCAAGAAAATGTTGCTCTCTTTAAACAACACCCGACAGCCTGGCAGGTGTTCAAGTTCCTTCACTGTGCTCCGTAGCTGGGTGTTTCTTGGCTGCTTCGAGATGCACAAAAGCACACTAAGGCTTCACACTTCTTGGACCCACCTCAGTGCAATCTCGAAGCTCCACAGCATGGCTTGAGATAGGAGTGCCCAAAAGCAGTTGTGAAACTGCACAGCGATGTCCATCTGACACAGAAAACCTGAACTCTTGACAAGTCTCTGGTGAAGGATAGTGGCACAGACCCACTGGAAGCCAAAGGACACAATGATGGCTGTAGTGGACATTTCCCCCCCGACTACGGAAAGTCCACAAGTAGGATTTTCAGAAACAAGGTGGTGATTTAGAAGCATAATCCCATTGACTTTCAGTTGCTTTCTCCCCATTAAGACAAACTCATTACCACCCAACTTGTAACATTCCCATTACCACAACCAGTCAGCAAGAAAATAAGAGCTATAACTTCTTGAGTCGCTATTCAGCATTAGTGTTCAAAACAGGTTTCCTCACTACCTTTGTTTCACTTTCTTGGACAAAAAAGGGCAACGTCTATCAGGGAGTCTGTGTTAAAAAGCACCTGTTCCACATGACAACCCCAAGGCTTTCCTACACCGTTCAGAGTGATATAGTTATTGCCTGTACCACTGTATGACCACCTACAATCAGCAACCATCCAGAACTGATCCAAATATAACAATCTTTTTTGTACAAAACTGTGCAAAGCAATTTAGTTATCAATGTACAGAGAACACTAACAGCTTGAAAACGGAGTTTGCACTTCCCATGCTCCTATCTGTCCTTTCTGCAGAAGTACTACAAACCCAGAGAGCAGTTTTTATTCCTTCTCTGTTTAGCACACCTGAGCTGTGTTTCAGAGAAAAGTAATCTGCATGTTCAAGCTACAATTGCTTTATGCCGCATTTACAGGTTTGCCACATACTGGATAATAACAGTGTGTGTGTAGAGTCAGTGGTGTTCAAAGCTCCTGAAGTCGTGGAGCCCTTTCACCTCGCTTCTGCTGCAGAACCGCTACTGCTGTCCTGACGACTGATGCTCAAGGAAGATGCTCACCCAGCTCTTTGAAGTGACTATGGTGTTACTCCGGAGTCAATGCAGATTTCACTGCACTTAAGATATGGACAGACATGCAAATTCTCGCGCCATCTGTGGTGGGGTCAGGCTCACTGTTCATCAGCTGCTCTGCAGTAGCCGTTGTGTGTCTACCCCCCTTTCCACAGTAAGCAGAAGCTAAACTGGCACACTTCAGCCATGAATGAAATAGGAGCAAACTGTGTTGGTTTAACTTCCACTCTGTGAATTTAATTAAATGAGATAGTTGCCTCAGGTTGAATTCCACTTGCCACAGATCGTGTAGACAATATCGACCCTGCCTTCCGCCTGCCTTCAGACTAATACTTCCCCACTCTACAAAAACAGTTACCATGGAACAGCTGATAGCTGGTAGTCTCCCCCTTTATTTCAATACTGTTTGTCCATCTATACCTTAATGGTAACAGGTCTGACTTAGCAAAGATAAGTTGTTTTCATGCAAAAATAAAATGTGTTTCAATTATATTCTGTTGATTATTCAGCCAGTCACCAGCTAGAATCAGGTGCAGAAGACCTTTCCTAGCACTCAGCTACCACGGAGTAAAAGGACAGGCATTTAAAGGTACAGGATGCTGACATTTCCAAGGGTGATATTGGAATGAATATCTTAGGAAACAAATTTTCCACTTGCATGGAGGAAAAAAAAGGGAAGCAAAAGTCTGAGAATCCCCTTGTACCATTATTCATCAACCACAATAAGCACACAGAACACTGGATACATACTGAAGTCTATTTTCTCACTGATGCAAGGTTTCAGGATTGATCCTCAAATCAAATTTTCCATCACAACTCTAAGTGCAGCACAGAAATCCAGTAAAATCTTACTAAAGATACTGAGCGTCTGCAAAACAATATTGTCAACAGCTCTTGGAAACAAGATGCCGAGGATGTCAGCAAGAGAGGCAGGCTGAGACCAGAGAAGCACAGTGGAAACTTTCAAAGCCTGATCACAAGCTGTTGCAATCGTGCAAAATGGTCACAATTAGAATAGGTCTCACTCTAGTTCAAGACAGGTTCTCATTACTCGAGCTGTGGAGGGATTATGCAGGAAAGATCAACTGGGAAATCCAACACTGGCCATGCTTCCATTGCACACCAACTTTGCAAAATCCTCTACCCACAAGGGAAGTCTGTTTTGCTGCCTGGACACCAAGGCCGGCAGAGGCCAGGAAACATTTCCAACGCCACCAACTAGCTGTACTGAGCAACAGGATCCAGTGTCCAGTTCCTGGAGTTTGAAAGCTGGCCAAAAGGTCATGCAAATAAGCAGCCTTCGCAGAGAAGTGGGTCACTGGTGTGCCTGCGTGGTGAGAAGCAATAGCTTGAACATCAGCTACAAGCCACAACTCCACGATCCGGCCAGAGTCCAAACTCAGAAGCCTTCCCACCTCCCTGCTCAAGCACAAGGAACAAATCAAAGAGACAGGCTGTGTGGTTCTCCCCTCCTTTCTCAAACATACTTAGGGACTCTTTAAGCATGATTTTTTCTGCTTTTCCCTCTTCCTCATGCTTGTGTGGGAACTGCGACCCCATCATTGGCCAAACCTCAGCCTTTCACTTGTGGTGCAATCTCTTGCCCTTCCATCCTGCACAGTTTCTGAAATGCTACCTGCTGAGAGCGCTTGTCCCACTCGAGTCTGTCCGAGTATGGCCATAAACTCCATGGAACCAGGTGTTTACGCATGATTAAACAAAACCCTCTCCAACAATTTTTCTCTGGGAAATATAACTGTCAGGAGAAAACCTACCCTTAATAAATTGGGAGCATCAGGAGGGAAGTAGTAAACAGTAGTTTGATAGGCTTAGATCAAGATTGGTGAGGTGCAAGCAGCCCACACTTCCAGACCAAGTAGAGCGGGCTACCCACAAACAAAGATTACATTCTTTTCATACAAGGAATGACTATTAGGTTGCTTAAACAAGTTCAGTAGTAATGCAAACTCTTCTTTCAGCTCAGCCACAAAACAACCAAGCCACCTGCATGTTATGCAGCAACCAGGCACACCTTGGTGACATCATGGTGGGTTGTTCTTTTTAACTAGCCCGAGCATTTTTACAAAAAGCCTTATCTGCACCTTAAGGAAGAGCACTTTCCCTTCATTGCTCTAACAGTTTTTCTTTTTCTAATAGCTCCAATGGTCATCAGGAGAGCTCCCAGCCATTTTACATCACATACACAATAAATTAGTTGACATTCAAGGGTCCACCAGGAAGAAAAGTGCACGTGCTTAAGCAGGTCTTATTTCTCTCCAGTGGGTGTGTTCTGCCTTGAGGCCAGATTAGATCTTTTGTTTGGGAGGTTATGTTTTAATGTTTGCTTAAATCGAGTTTTACTTGTTCCAAACATGATTTAAATTGAAGCTACAATTTATTGGGTGATGTAACTGTGGCTCTTAAAGAACGTGCAGCATTGATTTCAAGAAGAACAGAGTTAAGGAAACCCCATTTGCTTCTTTAAATTCTTTCCACTTTTAATATGTTGCTCTGTTGCAAACCTAATTAGCAGAGAAATGCATCTGTCATCTCAGATATCTCTTCCAATACAATTTTTGGAGAAAAAAAGTTTTAAAAGCCTCCAAAATGGAATTTAAACATTTTAATTTTTAATTTGTGCTTCCTTGCAGATCACCTCATTAATAAAATAAAACTCTGACTCCATGGTAAGCAAAGTCCTTTTCTCTGTGGCTACTTTGAGGAATATATCTTCTCCTGGTTTTGCCTTTTGCTCCTCTCATGGAATTTCTACAGCCCCGATGTCACCATTGCCACACACATCTAGTGCAAAGACTGATTCAGAAGGAAAATTTGACAGCAAAAGAACAAGTGGTGGAAGGACAAAGGATAAAGCAAAAGAGATGCAAAAGTTTGCCAGTAGCCATAACATGTGATTCCTTCAGTGCAACCAAAGCTACCTATGGGCTAAGCACATGAGAAGCCGTCCCTCTGAGGTCCAGGAATGGAACGACACTCCTTAAAGACAGCTCCATCACCAATGCACAGTGCAAGGAGCACTTTCAAGAGCTCCTGAACCAAGAGTCTCATGTTGAAGGTGACACCACTGAAGCCACTCCACAAGACCCCATTAAGGACTACCTTGATGATCCATCAACTAATCAAGAGGCTTTGAAGGCCGCTGAGTGGATGAAGAACAACAAAGCATATGGTCCTGATGAAATACCAGCCAAAATTTATAAGTGAAGTGGAAATAAGCTCCCTCAATGACTATGTATCATTATTACAGAAATCTGGAAACATGAAAACAGATTCCCAGTGACTGAAGCAGTCCCAGAACCATTACCGTACTCAAGGACAGAGACAGATCAGATTACAGCAGTTATCGTGGTATTGCACTCTTGTCCATAGCTGGGAAGATCCTCGCCCACTTTCTACTCAACAGGCACACTTTTCTTGCTGAGGAGATTCTGCCCAAATCCCAGCGTGGTTTCTGACCACTCAGAAGTACAACAGATATGATTTTTGTTGCTAGAGAGCTGCAGGGCAAGTGCCTCAAGCAACCTCAAGATCTTTATGTGGCCTTCAATGACCGTCCCAAGCCCTTTGAGTCAATCAAAAGAGGCACTATGGAAGAGCTTGATGAGATCTGGATGCCCACCATAATTTGTTACTATTAGCAGACCCCTTCATGACAATATGACTACAACCGTCCCAAACAACAGCTCAGAAACAGACCCTTCACTATTGGAACTGGAGTCAAGCAAGGATGTGTGATCTCACCAACTTCATTTTCCATCCCTACTGCAGCTATTCTGCATACCGTTGCCAATAGACTTTTACCTGGAGTCAGCATCCAATACTGCACGGACAGGAATCTCTCTAACATTGCCAGGCTACATTCCAAATCCAAGATAACCAATATCACCATTGTTGATCTTCAATATGCAGATGATTGTGTCATGTGTGCCCACTCAATTAAGGAGCTCCAAGTCACTCTCAACTGCTTCTGTGAAGCATATGAAATGCTTGGATGCACTGTCAACTTCACAAAAACCAGGACACTTTATCAACCCACCCCAAAATAACCATCTGCTCCTCCACACAGTACAATTGGAGGGAGAGCCTTGGAGGATGTTGAGCATTCCCCCTACCAGGGTAGCCACCTTTCCCAAAAAGTAAACATAGATGACAATATTTAACACCCAAAAAAATCTGCCAATGCTAACTCTGAAAGCTCCAAAACTGCATCTTCACTGATCATGGCATGAGGACCCAAACCAAACTTTTTCATCTACCAGGCTGCTGTCATCCCTATCCTGTTGCATGTGTGCAAAACTTAGACGACAGACCAGAAACACTCGAAAGCTTTGGAGCACTACCTGTGATGTCTTCAGAAAATCCTCCCTATCAGTCAGAAGAACGAATGGCAGCATCCTGGCTCCAGCAAACATCACCAGCAGAGAAGCCATGATCATGCAGCACAAGCTCTGTTGGACACGACGTATCATAAGGTGACTCCCAAAACAGGTTCAATGCTCCTAACTCACCAGTGGTCGCCACTCTTGAGATGGCCAAAGGAAGATGCTCAAGCACATCCTGAAGCTATATGAAGAGATGCAATATTGCCATCAATACCTAGGGGACTCAAACACTGAATCATCCCCAGTGGCCCCAGGATATAAGACAAGGCATCGATCATTTTGAGGGAACATGCCTTACCATGGGATCGGACAGAGAAGAGAACTGGAAAGAGCTGTGGTTCGACAACACAAGGATCTATGTCTTCCTCCTGACAAATTACTTGCCATGTTTGCAACCAAACATAAGGCTATAAAAAAAGCCTCCTTAGTTATCTATGGACTCAGCAACAACCTCTACTGACTGGAAGATGGTCATCCTTGTACTGAGGGACTGCCAATGATGACAACAGCCACACAGCTCATGTGCAGAGACCAGTTAACTGAGCTTCAGCAGGACCTGGCCTCAAATGTTTTCTCATTGTTATCAAACATGAGTGATTCCAAAAATTCTGGTAAGCAGCCTGGCCAAAGCTGAAAGGGTTTCTTAACATTGCTAACCCTGAAAGATTCAAAGTTCTTTAAGAAAATGGCAAATCCTGTGAAACTTGTCTATACTTGGGTTTTCTTTATATCAAATATTTTAATAATGCCTAAAATCATAAGCAAGACTAATGGACCCAGTTCCGCTTATGTTTCTTACTCTCCACAATTTTTCTGTAAGCGAGAACCAAAGGGCCCTGCTTGGGACACAGAGCTCAAGTCACTAAAAAGGAACTGTATTGTCCACTCCCCTTCTGTCTTATGAGGTCTACTCCAGCCAGGCAATAAGCATGGTATCACAATATAAAGCATTAGACATGCTTCTGGAAACCCTTTGCCCAGCTGCTCATTAGTACTGCATTAGTCTGTAAACTCAGAGCAAAACGCCTAGTTCAAGTTGCTCTTTCTTGATGTACTTGAAAGGTCCTGTGAATTTATGGCAGGATAATGTGGAGCACAGCACCTATTTATGAGTTGATCATTTGTACAAAACCCCCCTCAAAGCACCAGAGGTTACCATTCGACCAAGAGCTGCACTTAGCTGCTCAGAGGGCAACAAAGCCAAGTATATGAAAGTTAAAAGCATTAATAAAAGTGTGACTTATAAATTACTTCATCTTTGTCACCCTTTTTGAAATGGGGTGAGAGAGGCCAGGGTAAATTTATTTTTTAAGTGCTTTCTGAGACCTGCAAGGGTCAGGCTTGAAATGCTGTACTCTATAAATCATTCCATGCGTATCTGATAGATGCTGGAGCATCATAACATTTACAAATATTGATTTATTTATCATTTGTAACAGTTTATAGCTAAACAGCAGACTTGATTATACTTAAAGAGAAAAGAAACTTTAATTTCTGCGAGTGCAGACTGAAACCTCTGTTAGAAGAGGAAGCAGCAACCCCTTCTACGCAGTCATCCTACTGCCCGGTCAGTGTGTTTGAAGCCATGGAGAAACCGAATAAGAAGACCTGGTTCGTACTGCCTGCAGCTTTCTAACAACACCAGACTCTAACTCTAGTCCTCCTGAGCCCGTCGGCACTGCTCTGGATGTGAGGCCTGCACAGGGCTACCTGGCTGAAGGCTAATCCAGATAAGCCAAAAGTAGCTTTGGATAATGCAGGGAGGCAACTGCATGAACTGCTTGGAATTGTAGCAGCATGTCTCATCAATGCTGTGAACCTGCAGTTTTTAACACGAGTGCGCAAACAGGAATCCTTCATTACCCCACGCTGCTCCACTGGCAGCAGTCCCCCAAGCGTGGCCCTTTCCTTCGGTGGCCAACCTTAGTACAGTTCTCTCTGCCTTTTGCCTCTCCAGTTGGATTATGGCATCAAATAATTCAAAAATGGAGTCATTGAAGAATGTGGCCATCCACTTACTATGCTGAACTTGACAAAAACATTGTTAACTCCATTATCTCCACCCGCTGCCTGTTAGTTCCCACGTGGGTTTCAAGCACTGTTCTCAAGCTATGGCTTTCCAAGGGCACATCTACATTGTTAAAGGAGTGCAGCAGCATACGGTGAAACACGGCACGCCTACTCTGTGTATGTGCCACCCCAGAAAAGATGCCATGGATCCTTAGTGCTGCACCAGGTATAGTTCCAGGCAGAAAGCCAAGGACACGCACCTAGCACTGCACCAAGAGTGGCCTTGCTGCAACCTGCTCGGCTGCCGCGGCTGCAGAAAGGGAGGGGTGGGCTGTACTGGACCACACTAGGGCACTCCCTGCTGCAGCCCTTTGGTGGTACAGACATGCCCTTAGTGGCTTCAGACCTGGATACCGGAGAAGGCATGGCAGAATTAATCTTTTTGGTATTCTGATTATTTCTGCACACTATTGTACAGTGTACTTTAAATTTAGTGAGGGCAACTAGGAGCAGTGGGTGGAGAGTTGGAAATAAATTACAATAGAATTTCATCAACATAATGAGGAAGTCAAATTCTCCTGTGAGCATTTCTGCTTGCGTTTTTATATCTTAAGAAACTGGGGATTTAGGTTAGCAGTCTCTCTCTTTCCAACTCTCTCATTCAAGCAATTTAAATGAAAACTGCGCCAGTTCCATCTGCCCCTTTTCCTCTCCACCCTCCACCCCCTCCCCACCCAATTCTCTCTTTTTTTCCTTTAAACAGCACAAGTGGTTGGCTTTTATTTTATTTATTTTTAGAACTTGACAACCTGTAGATCTGATTTCCATGCAGGGCCACCAGCTATTCGCATCTCAGAAAACTAATGAAGTAAAATAAAATTGTCACCATAGCACTTTGCCCCCAGGAGATGTATATGTAGATATATACACAGACTTGTCATGAGAATGCTAACTGTGATTTCTCCAGGTGAGAATATATAACCGTACATGAAAAATGAAAACAAAATCAAGTAAACACTAACCATTAATAACAAAATACAGCGTGTGCAGAAGAGGAACAGCACATCAGCATCACTCTTGATTCTCTCACCCATTTGTATGAGGTGTTTCTGCTAAAAAGAAACATTCCAGCTCCTTGCAAGAGAAAAAGTGTGAACAGAATAAGCCTAGATTACGCTGCAGTGCACCAAACCAGGAACCAGTGGGATAAGCCGAGTCACAAAGCAATCCCATCAAAAACCACATCTGGGATAAGATGTGTACAGCTACTCCAACAGGTAGGCTCAAGAAAAAAGTGTGTTAGCCTGGTGCACAGAAGTTTATTAGTCCATTATTTATCTAATGGCTTGGATAATTCTTCCACTGCCCCTGGAAGGACTAATTTCAGCATCACTGAAGCAAAATGGAGCTCTTTTTTTCCAATCTATTTTCTTCTCTCCTTGTCTTTGTTCACTTCCTCCTCAAAGCAGTGGTGGGTGAGCTTTTCCAAAAAGGCCTTAAAAATTCAGCCTAATAAAAGGATGGGAGATTAGCTGCTGTGTAAATGGACCCGTGGAAATCTTTCAAACACTGTTCCAAATTAATCACAAATTTAAGCTCATTTTCTTATGGCCACATGCATGTAGGAATGAAATATATATTTGATACTTACAGGAAATCAATTTCCAGATCTACTTTTCTTTTGCAAATACATTTTAGCAAATACAAACCACATCTTTAGGAACAAGTGCACACTTTAAGTAAAACAAACATCCAACTAAGGTGCATTAATGTAGCACCCTTTATCTAGAAAGTTTCCCCCTAAGCTTTATAACCTGTGCGCAGCACTGGTTGACACACCACTGGCGTCCAGCCACCTCGGTACGTGGCAAAGCAGCAGCCATCCTGCCCCCCCGGTCAGCAGCAGCAACACTGCACAATAGGGTTTTGGGGAGGGGAGAATGCTTTTCCCTGGGAAACTATGTGGCAATGTAGCAGGCAGAAAGAAAGCTGGTTCTCATCTGTCGATTCAGGTTTTTAAAGAAAGCATGTCATGTGGTACAATGCAGTTACTTGAGTTCCCTTTGTAGTAGGCTGTAGGCAACTGTGACAGGAACCCAGCCACTAGCCTGAGCGCTATACTGTTTTGCCTCTAAATTACTCTCAGTGTTGATACTAAGGCAGCACCTGAAAGGCCCCCGTCAGAAACGGGGCCCTATTGTTCTAGGTGTTGCAACACACTTGTATCAATCAGTAAGAAGGGGAAAAACAGTAGCCCCACCACTTGAACACCATGAAGAACTGAAGACTGAAGAATTCTGAGCAAAAAAGAAAAGAGAAAATGGGCCAGATTAGTGGAGAAATTAAATGAAATGAACAGACAAGGACATCTTATTTTTGCCATCAAAGCCCTCTCCTCTGGTCCAGTACAGTCGGGATGCGGCTGGCAGTGAGATCCTCAAGAGGAAAGTGCAAAGTAAAGAACACAGGAGGTAAGAGAGCTTGTTTCAGGGCGTGGTAGGACAACATACTCAAGGGCTGCTTGGGCAGAGGATGGCGTTGGTCAGCTGGCATTTTGTAAAAACGTGCGTGGTATTCTCAAGGGTAACAGCATGGCTCTGCTCTGGCAATCGTGCACAAAGTTTTCTGCACTGACCAGACATATGAAATGGATCTGCCATGATACTGGAGTGAACGCAGACCTCCCATCTCAGGTTCCTCTCCGGTACAAATCTGGATCCACCTGGCAACTGAATCTCATTTCCTTCCCCCTGTGGGTGACATACCATGAATATCCGATGGCACTGTGACTGTCTGGAGAGGTTTTTAGCATCCTCTTCATTCGCCAGCTGATAATCTCAGGGTGACCCCTTTGCAATCTGCACAGCTGTACTCTATCTCAGAGCAGACGTGGGATGTGCAGAGCACGAACAGAACTGGCCGGGCCAACGAGGAGAGGGTTTCCTCTGGAAAGCAGTCCCAGGGCTGGCTGATGACCCAACAGACCAGATGAATGGTGCTCTAAGCTGGTCCCTGTTCCCTTTGGTGGACTGTTGTCATTGTCATGAGAATTTTCCTTGCCAAGTTGGCTTTCCCTGGCTCCTTGCTGTTTGTCATATCCAAAATTGCCTTGTGACTCTTACCTGCACTTGAGGCTATTTTTTTTTTTTTTTTTTTACTTTTAATTAAAAAGGCCTTTATGAGACTATCTAAGAACCTTACTACTGCAAGGTATCACAGCATCTGGAGTAGTGGTGGACCCACAGCTAATCACATACCCTTCAGACTCTCTAGAAGTACAGGCACTGCTGTTTGATCTGTGGACACCCTGGGATTTGGGAGAAGCAGCCTGTCCTGCAAGTTGGTTCACAGGAGCCTGCGTTTACCACCTTCCCCAACCGCCTGTCACAAGCTTTACTCACCTCGCGCTTCCTGGGTCTGCGCAGTGCCTTCTCCAGCTTTACCACTACGCTGGTTTGTTTGCCTCCAGATATTTTCTATAATCTTTGTGGGGTGGATAAGAGCAAAGGAGAGTTAAACATATTCTATGAAAAAAATAAGTAAATAAAGAGTTAGCATTGAAAAATAAAGCAGAAAATGTTATGGGAGTGATTAATTAGTTGCCGAAAAATGAAAGGGTTCTTGACCACCTTGTATTGCTCTCTGGAGACTGAGAATTCTGCCCCGAATCCGCCGTCGAGTCCCTGCTCCCCAGGAGACAGCTCTGCCATCTCCAGCTTCTGGGACAGGCATTTAAAGGATAATGGAAGTACTTATGCTGGGAGCAACCTGGACCAAAGTTTATTTCCTCACTGCTGACAATGGGATTTCACATTAGCCGCGATGCCACACAGTGACCTATTTTTCCACAAAGCAGCACGGCATTGTCATGTGAACACACTTTCAACTAGCAACCTGTAGGCTCCCAGGTGCACATTTTTACAGCACACCACCACCCACATCCAGTAACATGCAGAGCTGTTGCCCTGGACAGAAAGTATTGTGTACTCGTGGTGGCCCATGGAAACAGTGCCACACGCTTATTGGTCAATTTAGGTGAATCGACTGACTCCATGGTAGCATTTTGGAAAATGTAGCTGTGAAGGGGACATAAATCCCAGAGGACAGTTCAGTGGACAAAGTCCACAGGAACTGGCTATCCTACGAGCACTGGTTTAAAAGAAACCAAGGATTTCATTTGTGCAATCAAGAATTTTGTAACCAAATAAAAAAGTGACATGCAGTAGCAAGAGTAAAAGCTTCACCAAATAACTAGCAATGCCAGCAAGATTTTTCCAATTTACTTCAAAAGAGCAGAATTAAAACCTTTTTTCCATCTGATATCAAAGTGAAATCAAGTCATTTCCAGGTAGCATTAGAATTCTTCATTTATTTAATAGCGTGTGGGCTGTTTATTAAAATGCCCCATTCTTTCGGGAGAGGAAAAAGGTCAGTGTGAGACCAAAGATAAAAGTAATGCTTTTTTAAAAAAAAAAACCCACCTATCACAGATTTCAGGAATTTGAGAAATTTTGCTGAATTTTGCTGAAACAATGGCCACTCACTTCCTCGGGATTTTCACAGAATGATTTGCAGGTTGTACCTTCAACATCCAAAGCTACTGGGTTTCAGTGATGAAGCTAGAATTGATGTAATGTTTTGGGATCACGAGAAAGCCTGGCTTGTCATTAGCCTGAAAAGCTGCCTCTTCCATTCAAATACTTTGCCTCAAAAGAAATGGCCGTCTCTCCCAACCTCTGCTCTTTGCCAGGCAATTCTTGTTCATGTTTAAGAGGACCCTTCTCAACCAAACCGTGAGGTGTTGATGCTGCCAAAAACCATATCACCCAGCGAGGAAACATGGAATATCCAGAACTAAATAGAGGCCCTGTATCAGAGCTGAATTCCAGGGAAAGAGAGGGCTCTGGCTAACTTCCTCCTTGCAGACGAGACGATTAGGACAGACGCGGGATAGGACTGTGGTGAGCAGATCGGAAACACGAGCTAAACTCAACTATGTCAGGACTCAAGCTGTCGAGATGTGACCGACCCGGCAGAGCAGGACCCCGCACTGCTACAGAATCGCTGTCTTCTGCACACAGCCATCCTTGCAGCAAGAGAGAGGAAACTCAGCAAGAGCCTCTCCTACCAATTAAAGGTCGTCAATATTGACTATCTGAGGGATTTCCATGCTCAGGAAGCAAATTAGAAACTCAATACCTGAACTATTCCTAAATGCAGTTATCAACTTCAGAGTTTTATCTCATAAAACCAATTCAGCTTAGAGTTTAATTCTATTAAATTAGGGCTTAGAAATAAGATTTGCTCTGAGAATGAATGCATCATTAGTTTTAAAATGCAATATACTGAAACCCAAAATGTGCAGCATTACAGTGTGATGAATAAATGAGTAAAGATGGCACCCAAATGTTCTTCGCCCTAAATATATTTACCAGCCTTGAAAAAACTGCCTGCTCATTAGGACAGCAAATCTCTTGGTGTGCAGGACATCCCCTTTCTTTAGGAGGTGATAATCCTCTTGTCTCTCTCCTTGGCACAATTCTTCCCTTTGTTCTTAAAACCTTCTTATTTCGGCAGCTGACAGAGAAAAAAGAATCAGCATCCTCTTTCTTAATAAAAATGCCACAATGAGACCCTGTCGGGTTTGTGCCAGGCATGTCAAAGGAGCAGATACTGATACAGGAAACCTCAAGAACTGCCCATTTTTGTGCAGGTTACAGTATATGGGAGAGTCACGTAGGGCTGTTGTTTTTTTTTTTTTAATCAGACTTCCAGTACATGAAAAGCACCCTTCCATGGGGTGCAAGTAATCTCTGAATAGGGCCTTTAGTTTCCTACGGTATTGTATTACAACTCATTTTTGATATAATAATACAGGAATAAAATATGTTCAAGGAGAAGATAAGGCAACCCTGTAACATCCATCTCCTTGCATTATATACTGCTGTGTACACTTTCATGCTATACTGCCAAAACAGATTCAAGGCCAGTGCATACTCACAGTACTCAGATAATGTAATGGAAAATTAGGAAAACACAGAAAGAAAGAGTCTAATGCCATGCCAAAGGCACCTTGCATAACTCTGTAGAAGGATAAGCCAGTCTGGTGATGAATTTCTCACCAGTCTGTTGCTCCTCATTAGGCTTTTTAGATGGCTTGATGAAAAAAAGGAGAATCCCCACTGATCGCATACTTGTGCATCACAACACTGATGCTTTGAAAGGAAATAATTTTACTTGCATGGTTAAATGCAGGCTCCTCTATCCTGTACTGTATTGCAGTTTAGCAACTTGCATGGTGTTGTGTTACTGTCATAAAACTCTTTGTAGCATTCCACCTCTCACACTGAAGACAGCATCTTGGAAGACCCATTATAAAAGGGCTCGTTTGAGATTTGTATTTACGTGGAATAAGAATTTGGTACTTATGAATGGCAAAAACTCCACCACCACAAATGATTTCAATGTTAATCTTCTGCTTTCTACTACACTGCACAAAACAAATGTCTAAACGCAAGACGTTATTCTGACAGGCTCGTGAACACGGCAACGCTCTTGAAGATGCATTGCAAAACCTGGAAGGGGGGGCGGGGGGAACAGATGAAAATCAGATTCCCAGGGGAAATGGGGTAGGGGAGGGAACTGGATTGTGGCCCTTCCTCATCCTTTCCCCTCCCTGATTTGAATATGCAGAACAGCGCGCTGCATCTGGAACTTTGTTTTGTGCCATGTTACTCTTGTGCTTCCTCACATTACATTTAGATCATTTGTGGGGTTTGTATTTTGCTATTAATAAATACAAAATTCTTATTCTGCATGAATAAAAATATCTAATTAGCCCTTTTATAATATCATCAAAAGAGCAGTAGTTCAGCTTTTTTGATGTGCAAAACAACGTATTTTACGGTTGTTCTGGTTTCTAGCTTGCATTTGTTTGTACATTGTTTCACTGGATTCAACTAGTTTATCCATCAAAAAATAATGAAGCAGAAACATATGATACTTAAATGGCAATGCTCCTGGAATTCAGGGCCGCTATACAACTCAACTTTCCAAATTTCAGCTTAGAAGAAGAAGAAAGAAACAAGTACAAGAGAGGATTAGGAGTGACTCTGGAAGAACCAAGTTGCTTCTCTCACCCAGCGACAGCCCCCACCAAGCTATCGAGACGAAAAGGATCTTGTCGGTCAATATGGCCACAAGCATGTGATGTATTAGGACGATCAAGCCAGCCAAAAGCCCGGGTCCCGGGCAACACTGCATTTCTGGCTGGGGTTGGGTAATAAGCAGATGGATTCAGGTTCTGCCTCCTCGCTAGATCCCCAACAGAATAAGTGAATTCTTGCGATCTGATGTTATCACTGCTCTGACCACCTTTAAGTGGTTTTAATATGCACAACTCTCAATTCCAGTGTAAATACTACACTTAAACATCTATCTAGCCATGTGTTTCATGATAACGTAGAATGAGAAAAGAAATATAAAAATGTAAAACAGCCCAACGTTTTTTTTTTTAAACCCAGAAAATGAATCTTTGGACAATAAATAAATAAATAACCCAAAAGAAGATTTTGCATGAAAACCAAGATCAAGAAATAAAACAAAACAGAACAAAACCAGGTCAACTGCCGTGCAACAATTTAAGGTTCTTAAACATCACGATATCTGTTAGCAAGGAGAAATCTACCTCCAAAATAAAAACCTCCCATTTATATTTATATCTTGCGTGGTTCTCTCAGCTTATAGACCAACTGCAAAAGATGGTAATAGCTAATTTAAAAAATAAAAAGCAAAGTGTTGTGGCACAGTCTAAATTGAGTCTGACAGCGAAGGTCACATAACTTTTCACTTTTATTTAAAGACGCTGCCTTGATCACTACAAAATATTGCAATACGCACACACACAGTGTCAGGGCAACTGACCTTTGAAGAATATATTGATGCACAATTGTCCACTGCTTCAAGTGGAAAGAGAAAATAATAGCAATCATTTTTTTTAAACTACCAAATGTTGAAAAATTATCAAATTATTGAAAATTGTTGCAAATGGTAGACATCGTTTTGTTCAAATTATGTTCTGACTGTAACCAAAGATGCCCCAGAAGTATAATAATTTCTAAATAAATTAAAACGCTTCTCGGGCATCTTTAAGGAGCATCTTGCTGATTTAGTTCCACAAACTCACAAAAATCTTTCATTAAGTTTCCCCTTTATTTAATTTTACTTATGATTTTCCTAGTCTGTGCATTTCTGGTAAACCCTAAGACCAGAAAAAAATTGTTAAAACTAGTCCCAAGATTCATTGTCTGTAAAGAAAATGACTTGAGCCTACAGCATATGTTTCTAATACTAATGCTGCATACGAAGAGTAAAAGACCTTTTGCCTAATACAACAATTCTCATGGATCCATTATAGTCTTTATAGGGAGATCTCACTTATATCTTTGTAAAAAAAGGAAAAGAAAAAAAATGCAGATCCTGAACAGATCTGGAGCCTGTTTTATGTATTTCCTATCCCATCTTTGAGACAGCGCTCACTAAAAACGTTGAATTTGGAGGGTTTTGAATAGGACTAGTCCGTAGCTCTCTGAAAGTAGAACAGAACAAACTACCCCGGTTGGATGGCACATTCAGCTGCCACCTTTCTCTTTGGTTGCACACATTTTAATGTGGGTGAATCGGTGGGTGCGATTGCTGTGAACTTTTTATAAACTGAAAGCCGTTTTTCCTTTCTGTAACCTCCTTTCACAAGCTGTATAGTTCCTATCTTCTTCCTATTATTGCAACACCCAGGCTCAAACATTCGTATGATGAAACATTACTTCTAAAGTAAATGAAGACTTAGAGCCACCACTAGATCAATAACTTCTCATTTGGCCAGAAATACCAAGCAACTGAGATCAAATTAACCATGTGCAAACAGAACGGGTGAAACCCTGCTCCCTCTGAAGTCAATCGGACTCTTGACGAAACCTTTCAGTGTGGTAAGGAGTCCAGGCCACATATTTACAAAAAGTTTCATGTGGTCCTACATTACATGGAGCCCATGCAGCGCAGCGCCCTGGATAACGTCTATGCAGTACTCCTGTTTGTGCACCAGGCATGCACCTATTACATCTAAATAGCCTAGAGCCTTTTAACTACTTACATTTTTATTTACAAAGCAAATGGGTTTGAAATATATGCCTTACATTTATTTCCTGAACCTTCAATGCCTGGTCATCAACATTAATTATTATATTACTTGTGCTAGAGTAGTCCACAGAGCCCCAGACCAAGATGAGGGACCCTTTGTGCTACATCCCCACTTCACAGTGCTCAAAATCCAAATGGCAGGACTGAAGAGAAAAAATGTTATTATCCAGAATTACAGCTAAGAAACCAAGCCACACAACAATCAGAAATCTGGGGGCCTGTAGCAGAGCCAAGAACTGAACCCGGATCATTCAACTGTTCATCTAGGTTTTAACCACAAGACCATCTAGCACCAAAAGCACCCTCTTCACAAATACAGTTTTTATTTAGACCGGGGTTCTGTCCTGGTCTTTTTACTGGGTAACCTTGGTCCAACCCCTCCACTTCAGCATCTCTCCCCACTTGCAAAATGGTGCTAAAAACCCAAATGATAAAAGTGTTTGGATTTATTAAGTATTAATTGATTAATTAATAATTATTATTTATTGTTAATTTATGGGTTGTTTATGCAATCCTCTACACGCAGCAGCTTTGGTATAAAATATTACTTACATATTTATTATGAGTATTGTCTTCCCACATTTAAGTTAAGCTGAAGCTAAAGAATAATAATATATCTGAAAGCCCAGAAAGTAATGATCATAGGCCATAAATGCCCCTTCTCAAATATGCCTGAGCCTCCCTCTGCATTCTTTTTCTTTAAGTTAATTTGGGACATGCATAGCCTAAGCCTGTTGTAAATGCACTAGCACAGAAGGGCTTTTCACTTACAGACCACAAACTTTAGCATTTTTAAAAGACAGTGCTTTAATGAAGGCTCTTAAAAAAAAAAAAAAAATGATGTGGGGGGCTAAAGAAAATGACCATACCACATTCAGTACTCTACAGAGCCCAAGTGGAAGGTTTTGCAAGTAGATTTTTAGAGGCAATATGAAAAACTAAATCAGATGAAAATTAATAATTGTACCTCAGCAGGAAAAAGGCAACGAATTGCAAGGAATGTTCACAAGCAAAAACTATTGCACAGAGCGTATATAGTCGGTTAGTTATGCACATATCATACAATTATTCCATTATGCAGAGCTTGCTGGCGCCAAAGATAGTCCATCTCCAAGATCTATAGACATACCCCAACACTAAGAGTTACTGGTATCCTAAGGAAAAACTGTCCTCAAAAGAGAGCCCTTGCAATCCAAGGACTCTGGGAACAAAGGACTGTTGTTCTGGGCAATCTATGCTGTAATCTTGGGGGCAGGGACAATGGGATGTGGCCTCCTGGCACCCCTCAGACAGGGCAAACTGATTCCCTCCTGGTACTTGTGGGCACACTTCAGTCAATCTGCTGATGGGGAATTCCTGGATGTGTGAAGCTGCCACAGCCAGATCCTTTCCCACCGGCCACCCTTGAAGGGCACTCCAGAGAAGGGAAGAGCAAAGGAAGAAGCATGGATGACTGGAGCTCCACTACACCTATCCTCCACTGGAGCCTTAAAAGAGCAACAAAAGCAGCAGCAGCTCCATGTCTTATCCACCATCTATTCCACATGGTGTTGCTACCAGGTGTTTATTTTTTCCCCCTGTAAAAGGTGCTGAAAAACAACTTTGTAATAACGTGGCCGGTGCACCAGAGTCTTGGGCTCCAAAAACCACACTGAAGAAATGCACACGGTCATAATTAAGCTTGGCAGAAGTCGATTTTTATTTTTTAATAATGTCAACAGATAATACCGATTTTTATTTGTAAGCATTTATTTCATTTTTATTCGTTTACATTTTCAGGATTGTGCAAAATTAAAGGTGGGGGGACGTACATGCACAAACATGCCCACTGCCTCCTCCAGCCCAGCACACAGCAGGCACGGGGGAAGTTGTCAGCCTGCCCCAGTCCGGTGCACAGCACTGCTGAGCTCAGCGCCCGCTCTCCTTTGTCCCAGGGCAGTCACGGTCTCCCACCTCACCTCCCACCTAGCAAGGAAACCTCCAGATACTGCTGTGGCACCTGCCCACCTGGCACCTGAGGCTGGCTCCCATCTGAGTTTGCAAAGCAGGGCCGGGCTGGCTGGCACCAAGCTGGGAAGTAGGGGCGGACGGACAGACATGCACACAAAATCCGTAGCCTCCCCACTGCCTGCCTCTAGCTGCTGCTTGGCAGAAGCCTACCTGGGCACTACAGCACCAGCCTATTCGTATGTTCCCTTTCTATAAATTTTGATTATTACCAATAGAAATATTTTTTCATTGGTCTGCAAGTGTGAGGTGACCTTGCCATTTACCATTAGGAATCAAATCCTGCTGAGCCAAGTCATCATCCAGCCATTCGACTTGCACACCAAGCCCTTTCTGCTCCTTTTGTGGCAGGACAAGACTTGGAGATTGATAGAAGTGGACTACAGTGATGCACAGTGCAACATGGTCTCCTAAGACTTTACACCCAACTCCACACCCCATCATAGTAGTATGGCCCTGCAATGCAGGATATATAGACTCTGGGATTAGAAGGTGGCAGCAGAGAAAGCAAGGCATACAGTCCAGACTCACTGTCCTCATCTCCTCCTGTCATCAGGTACTCTGCTAGGTCAGCATTGATGGCATCACTGAGATACTGGGCCCCAGAGTTAACACTGTATTGAGATGAATGGATCGGTTCACACCCACTGAGAGTTACCATCTCAGGTGGATGCCCCTCCATCGGCTATATTACTTTTAAGGAAATCCAGGACACTGCCCCCACCCCACACAAAGCCAGCAGTGCTGCTCCAGGCAGTGGTACTCTACAGCGGTGCCTGCCCACCTGCCGCACCATGGGGCTCTGCCTCCCCACCGGACTACACCCCTGCAATTCCAGGACTTCTGTTTCAATTTTCATCAACTGGCCAGGACCGGCATAAGAAATCTGGGACTGTCCCAGCCAAACTGGGACATCTGGTCATCCTAGTTAGATGGTTCACACCTTTAGAGCCAGAGACTGTTTCTTGGGGAAAAAAAGCCAAGATTGATGGCATCATCAGAATCCAAGTCTCAGGAGCTAATGCAGGGCGTTATGATAGCTGTGCTTAGCCGCTTTTTATATGAGGAAAGGAAGAAATGCACATTGCGCAGCAATCTTCTGAATGCAGACAGGGTTGGTGCACGTGACCGCACAAACATTTATGGTACCCATTTTTCATTAGAGAAATAGATACGGTTCCCTCTGATTGTGTAGTATTTTACCTGTATTCATGTTTATAGGTTGTAATGTAGGGAATGCCTAGAATAAAGAAAAAGTAAGGTAAATTAATTTAATTAGCAATAGCAACTCACTGTTTTTTTTAGAGGACCACCACTGTGCCTGGAACACCCAGTGTGAAAGACTGCAGTACGTTACACCTCCAAAGAGCTCAGTAAAGCCAAGTGAAGGATTAGCTTCTTAACACCAGAGACTCCAAAGTCTCTTCCCCCTAGACCAGTGGGCATTCAGCAAGTTGCAGAAGTGACACGTTTGGTCTCAAGGAGACTAAGTGCTACACCACTAACAAAGCACTGCCTGCAGCCAACCCTTGGAGCCACCAGAGCAGGCTATTCATTTTCATGTTCAGATGAAGGCAAGATGCATAAAGGGGAATGAAAGAGAAAAGGAGAAGAGTTATATAAAAAAAAGGAGAAATCATAAATTAAAACAAAGACACAGAAAGCTCTTCTATAATTCTTCCAAGCCCCTCCACCTGAAGAGCAGGCAAAGCATGAAGTACTACTATGCTCCTGTAAGTAGTACTGACACAAAAAAGTACCTTTTGTGCAAATAATACAAGGAAAACAATCACCAGACAGTGTGAACACACCACCAGGCTTCTCAAGATCAGCCAAGCTCACAGAAGCAGGAGGCTGTTATTGCTGTTTATTCGGTATGTTTCTGAAACCCTGGACAGTGCTTTTTGGGGAAGGAAAGAGAGAAAGAAGGAAAAAAACAGCATCTTTCTCCTCTCACCTTTCACCTAAGTTTAGCTTACTATAAAATTCGTTTGAAAGAAAAAAAACTATAACATACTCACCTTAACAAATCACTTTTGCACCAATTTATAATAAAGATCTGATCTACTTTAACTTGCTAAACACTCTGTCATGTGTTTTATATGCACCAGATCCAAAGAAGTAAAAAAATAAAAAATAAAAAGAGAGTGAGCAAGAGAGAGAGAAAGAGAGAGAGAGCGAGCAAGCGAGCGAGAGAGAGAGAGAATTTTAGGTCAAATGATTAAGAGGAAAAAGGTTTTAAACCAACAATTTTTAAAGTTCTAATTGTTTGCTTATTGACACCAATTTACATGGAGCCACTTAGTGAATAAAGGTTTTCACAGTACATGGCACTTCTTTATGTCAGTTTTTAGCCATCATGTCACAGCCTGGCTTGAAAAGAAGAAATGCTGAAAACTCGTAGGCCAGAAATGAACAGCCTATTAAGATCTGAAAAGCTGTCATCCCCACTGAAAAGACTTGCGTCAGCCACTGAGGATATATTTTAAACCGCCTGTCCGCAAGAAAACTTTAATAATGCAGCCTTGCTCTAATGTCTTGTGAGAGGAGAGGCAATTTTACTTCTTCTATTAACCCAACGTGATTACAATGGCTTATTTCATGGAATATTAAGTTCAAATTCTGCTCCCTGAGAGGACAATAAAAAAAAAGAGTGCGCTTATGACATTGCCCGAAATAGCCACGAGGACCGCAACTCCTTGGTGCTTTTAATGCATCCAGGCAGTAATCTACCTTAATTTGCTAATGGTTAAATAAATTAGCAACAAAATAATAAAAACCTAAAAGGTATCAAACATGGAAAGCAAATGTTTATCTTTAACAAAGAGTAAAACAAGAAAATCTCGTTTCCACGAAGATGGTGGTGGTCCTTCTGCCTCCCCCTCTTCCCAATCGAAGGAAAAATAAACTCCTGGTATCGGACAGGCTTTAGCCATGAGGCAATAATAAGCAAAGCATTTTGTGCTGAGACCACAGCTGGGACGGCTTTGTGCAAATGGAACTGTTAATAACTGCCTGGAAGCAACAAACAATTTCCAAACTACCTGAACTATCTCTGTGCGTGCACTCAGGAAATGATAAGCCTTGGTTTCCTCAAAGAATCCCAGGCTGAGCCCTTCTGTCAGCATCCACCCCGATGAGAAATGCCACGTGCGCCGGAATTCGTGTAAAGCCATTGTGCCGCCTCACGCCGGTCCATAGGTACCGAGTGCCTAAATAAAGATGCCAAACGGCACGCTTCCTTAGCCAGCTGACAAACTCACTCGCACCCTTAATTTTTAATTGTAGACTGAAGCTATTTGGAACGCTGTAAATTAAAACCATCATTTACAAATAAGCCAACGGACACAAAGGTGTAGGTTAGTCGTGCTGCATACCCTGTCTGAAAAGCCATGGTCAATGTGACAAACTGTGCAGCCTTAAGGCTATTAATTTACCAACGATTCCTTTCTTTCAGCCTTTCAAGGTATATGCAGAAAGTGAGGCTCTTTCCCCAGTGCTCATGGATAAAAAACTAGCCTTTCCTTTAACATACATTCAGACTGAATTCTGTATGAAGTGATGGAAATTGGACAGTTAGCTTTAATGACTTTAATCTCTGCCATTCACCATATAAAAAAAAACCCCTCTCACCATCTGGGGCTTCCATAAACAATACTAATGCAGTGATACGTTAGCCACATCTCGGTTAATTGTGCTGTGTTTACTACAGGGTACTGCAGCCAAATTAAACAGCCTTACATGAGGGTAAAAAAAGAGTTCAAACAGGGACAATGGTCAACTACAAACTGACTTTTAAAATCTAATGCAATAAATGCATGTAAAAGAAAGCTTCCTTGTGGAAAAGATTTTTTACATTGTAAACTGGTCTACAGAGTGCATGCAAAAGTTATCAACTAGAGCTTTCTTTATAGTACAGCCATCCTGTTGCCATGTGTTTTCTAAAAACACAAAGAAAAGATAAAAGATTTTGTTTCAAAATATTTATTTGGAATATGCAAATTACCAATGAAATTATAAACCAGCACCATTAAACATTTTACTACATATTAACAAATCTTCAACAAAAGGACAAAGTTAAACAAATACATTTTAAAAATCACATGTCACATAATGCTAAAGAAACTGCATAAAAATAGAACAATATTTATTTCTTCTCTTTCTAACAGCTCCCTGTTTTATTAGGCCCATGTTACAAAGCGATCTGATAAGAAGGAGCGAGGCTAAATGGCAAACGGCAAACATCCCAAATCGCAACCTGATGTATTTCCACGGCCCTGACCTTCAGATAAAAATCGTACAGAAATCTGCAAACCCACCAAATATGCAGCACCACATGCTTCAAGCATTTTCAGACACAACAGTCAAAGGCAAAAAAAAGAAACAAAGGTGTTGCTATTTAAACTGGTTAGCTCTTTCCTCCTCTCAAATCCCAGGATTACACTTCTGTGGTTATGTGCTGTATATACATGAATGTGCATATAAACAAATGCACACCCAAAAAAACGGAAGTTTCTAACACCCATAAAGTACAGCATTTGTATGTCTGCGTAGATATGTATTTCAGAGTGTTTATATATTGCATGAAAAATATATTCCGTCCCTATGTTATATGTATATTTAGAAAAAAAAAACTTCAAACAGCAAAAATTTTCTGCACTGTGAAATTAGCTAAAATTATGACAACTGTAAGAAAAAAAATTATACGGACAAAATTTGGGTCTGGTGAAAGAATTCTTTGATGTCTGGATTCCAATTTAACCCCGACTGAGTTCTAAGAATCAAATGAACAAAGTATATCATACACCCCAAGTCTGCCTGTCAGTGCTAGTCATCATTTTTATTTTATTCTTTCCAGCCACATGTATTTATAAGACCCTGTTCCGACATTTCCTCCCTTCTCAATGTACTGTGCACACTCACTGGATACGGCTAGTTGCCAAATACATTTGCGACACTGTCCAACTCTGTATTTATTTATTCATTAAACACATACATTAGTATCGATAAATATGTATCACCATGTTTTCTTCACATTCCCACAGAAAGTCCTTCCATATTCATATCTTTATACAGTATGCTATGTGGTACATATTTTCACAGAGCTATGCACATACAAAAATTAAAAACATTGTCAGTAAAATTACAAGTTGTCACAAAGACTGTGTACGTACATATACAAACATATACATTGCAGAGCTTTATGTAACATTCAAATCACCAAGCAAGAACAGAGATGAACAATATGATCCATGGGGGGGGGGGTGTATGTGTGTGTGTGCGTGTGTGTGTGTAAAAATAAAAACACATATCCAACACTGGTGCATCAAGGTTTTGAATATCTACATCAGCATTTCAAATCATCACCTTTATTTTATAAATAGATCAGTATGAAATCTGTATGAGTGGTCCATCCTACATGTTGGATAAATATTATAATCTCTACCATTGGTGTATTTGCATGCAAAGATAATTTTACCTTGGTACAGTATACCGCTTTACCCTGGAAAGTGAGCCAAGCTTTAGAATTTTTTTGAGGCAGTTATAAATGTTAATAATAAATCTAGGTTGTTTAAAGAATATTTCCAAATAACATAAAATATTTAGTCTCATTCCCCCCAACCATAAAGGGATAAGATTTATCACAAAATGTTTGAGGGATAATCAGCCATCTTTTGGCTAATATATTTTAATATTTATATACCTGACACAGCTGAATATAAATGATACATCATGATTTCCCATAGTGTATGAAATTTATACAATTAACTGAATAATCCAATGGCTTAAGGGCAAGCAAGGTGCAAACAATGTTACAATGTTTTGCTGATTATTGTTATAAATCTTATAAACCATAAAGACATTAAGGTATATTTTGTTTACATCATTTCTTTTCAAATATAGTATAAAACAATATTATTTTTATTAAGAAAATTATACTCTTCCAGTTGATTTGCTTCATCAAATACATTTCTGAATAAGTTTTTCAAAAATATTTACATTTTACCAAATACAGAGATCAGAAATATGTTGTAAAATGCCATAATAATTCTAAAGGTATTTCTCAAGGATTAAATGTGTTCATAATACAATCAGGAAAATGCAGAGATAATACCTGTTTCTCAATTTTTTTTATTTAAGTTAAAGTAAGAAACCAACCTAATTTCCATATATACTTTACACAGGAGTAATATGTGCATGTTTTTATAGAAAAGCACATACATACACACATACTGGAGCACGGTGGGGTATATGCACACAAAGAGCATGCTATTTTAGACAACGCTTTTTTATCATACAATAAAAATTCAAAACACTTGGATTTAGCAGAATAAAAATGCAATATTCAGGGAAAAAAACCTGTCAAAATAATAGTTGGGATTTAATTTTGACTACAAGTATCTATTTTTAATTTAAAGGGATATGTCTTCTGAGTTTTCTGTTCCTGTTACACACACATCTGTGTTATGTGCAAACATACTTTCAGATATGAATTCCTAAGAAATGCTGCCAAATGGAGCAGTTTGGTTTCAACTACTTTCATTTGTTTTTGCATTTTTTTAAACACTGAACCCACAGCATTTGAAATCCAAAACAGAAACAGTGCTGAGCTCTGTGCTCAGGATCCGGGGCTTGTCCACCCGTTAGTAAAAAGGAACTGAGCACTGCAGCTGCTTATCAAATCAGTTTTATGTTTCTGAAATGAGTTCCTGCTGCTGAGCCTGAATTTGTAGACAGTCAGGAAAAAATATACTCTGATAAGATTGATCTAGCCCAAAACAAAACCTCTGGAAACACAGCTAAGTTCCTCTCTCTCTCTCTGTGTATATGGTGTCTATTTATGAATTACCAACACACACACATGCAAGACACACATGCAGTCCTCATTTATGTACGTGTACACGTAATGTATACATACAAATCCAGATTACGCACCCACATGTTCTCTCCACTTGATAATGTCTGTTTTACCAAAAGCAGATATTACTTCCCTTTTTTGCACTAATAATAATATTTCTAGCTAATATTTATTTCATTGAAAAGGCGCACACATTTTCTCATTGAACCCAGGTTTTTTTAAAAATATATATTTTACATATTATTTTTCTTCAATTTTTAAATTGATCTGATGAGTGAAAAAAGAAAGTACAATATTGGTACGTGCTGCAGTTTTCCTTGTTAGCATACAATCAACCAATAAGTTACCCAGTATTTCCTTTATTCTTTAATGTGGCCTGGCTGCTGGTTTTCCTTTATGGACACAAAAAACCCACAGCTGGACAAACACACAGGAGCAAACAGAATTGTTTGTTGGTAATCAAAATAATTTAAATGTCCAAAGTCAATGTGGAAGGGCTGAAATCTTGGCAATGAGTGGGAAACGGTGCTAAATACGAGCCCTGCTAACTTTATTTTTAATGACGACTTTAAAAAAAGGGGATCAGCGGGGTGATTGTAAAAACTGTTAATCTTAAATTTCTACAAACCCAAGTGTCAGGGCAAGCATGTATGGTGCATCAAGCATAACAAGATGAAAACGAGGAGGTGTTGGTGAGGAGGGGGTCCTAGACACTTGCTTTTCTTGAATCCCTCTGAATACATTTCACAATTCATCAGTTTTTGTCTTTCCTGCCACGAGTGAGGACAATCAGACCAGACACCCATTAGATTTTTCATGCAATCTTTTTTTTCTTGTTCATGACATGTTGGCAGGGAGGATGGCAATTCTGAAATCTTACCAAATGAGAAAAATGTCAGAAACTGAACTGACAGCTAGTGGTTACTATGGTGATAGGTGATATTGAAAAAAAAATAAAATAAGACTCAGTTAATTCAAAAGGAATCAAGTTCAGTATTTTTAAGCCAGTTGATACAGATGAAAACTTAATCCTGATATTGGGATGTTATCTTGTTGTAGCTAAGAGCTAAAGAAACCATTTACTTGATTAATAACTAAGCATACAATTTATGTTTTCTAATGAAAATAACTGCACGTTAAAAACACTATTATAATATATATTTATAAAAAGAGACAGTGTTAGTAACTAATGAACAGGTCATCAGGAGAGCATTTTGCCCTTATGGAGGACGCAGAATTTTCTTCTGTTTAGCAGCAATAGTCATTTCCTAGACGGAGAGGGACAGCTAGGCTGGAAGGTAAGAAAAGCTCCTCAGTGATATCGCTGATTGAAAGCAGGGCTGTGCATTCAAGTTCTGCAGGAACCCAAATATCTTCGTATTTGTGTTTATGCATTTTATGGGCTTTTAAAAAAAAATCCTGAGGGAGGTATTTATGGGGCCAGAATAACGCGAGATCTTGTATTCTCATATTTCCCTAAACCAGGAACTGACATACCTTCAGAACATCAGATCTCGTGTTATTTCGGCTGCATTAATGGTTCCCTTAGGTATCAAAGAAGCCCATGAAAAACAAACACAAATACCTGAAGCAGAAATACGAGCGCAGCCAGCAAAAACCTCGAGCTGTACTCTGCACCTTCCAAAGCACACATCGACAGCTGTGCTTGTAAGAACTTTACTTTCTTAAAACAGGAGGATCCAAATATACCATTATGCACATTTAGCAATTAGATGATAACAAAGGACTGTGGGACATCATTCATCTTTGTTTTTCTTTTGATTTACATTCAGCTACACTTTGAGATGAACATTCGTGAGGATTATTTTTCAAGCACAAATTAATGTGAAGTTATAAATGATATATGTTTCTCACTGGACAATGTATTTTGAAGGCAAAACCTCTGAAATAAACTACTTTTAAAGCACTCTTGACAATGAAATGCACACCATGTATACACTGATAGCTGAAAGAGTACTTAGTTAAGTCAGAGGGGTCTATTATTGTGTAGAATTCAAAATTTCAAAAAGGTCCATAGATGTGAACGTAAGCAGTCTCCCTCAGTAATTTTAATATTTGTTTCATTTGAAACATTGATTTCAAATTCTGTAATACACAATATTAAAAAATCCATTTTTCAAAGTTGCAGGTAATGACAAAAATCAGGGTTTTTATTTATAATACTCAGCTAATATTTAATAAAGGGGGAAAAAAGGAGGAGGAGGAGGAGGAGGAAAGAGCTCAGAAAAATGAACTGCTATGTCTTACAGGTTAGAAGAGCTTCTTACCATCGACTGGACAGACTACAATGCCATCTACTGGGAAAGGAAAGTTAAAGTCTAGCTAAAAAGCTCATGTTTTAAAAGACTGGGAGAATGAACTGGAAAAATGCCCAATCCAACATTTTGAACTGAACAAAAAGGGGAAAAAAATTGTCACTGAAACATCAGTTCCTTTTATAGTTCATTATGTTCTGCTTCGGAGATCTCCTCCCAGCATTTTCCTTCTTAATTTCCAGCTAAATCCTCTCCTTTTCAACTCCCTCCAACCACTGCTGAGTAACAAGTTAACAACACCCAGAAAAATAATCACTAGCAGTGAGCGACCTTGGTGTCCCTCTCTGCAATCTCCAGCTTGTGATTTTTATAAGCAGTGTGTATCAGAATCTCTAGTGGGAAGGATGAGAATAGGACGAGATAGGCTGTTCTCCTCGTATTTCAGGGACTGCTCCCTGACATCACAGCACCGATTGCGATGCTCTGTGTAATGTACAAGTTGCAATAAAATCTCCACGGATTTTACAAGAGATCAAAAGTGTTGCCGTGGGGTGACCACCCAGGCTTTGTGCATTTGCATTACTGACCAATCTCTGCACTGATTCACCTTTTAGAAACTAGCTAACCCCTGGCAGGGTTTTTACCCATGCCCAGGCCGATTTCCATGGACTGTCCGTGAACACTCTGAAGCACTCTTTTCATTACTGGATATAATTGTCAAAACCACAGCACAGTGGTCTCTATTCTCCTAAATCATTTCAGTGGTCTTCAAGACTGTATCTATACTGGACTACACTGCACTGTACCATGGAAGCACAGGGAGGCATCAACCCATTTTAGGCCTCGTTGCAACAAGCAAGCATTGTACGTTCCCATGTAAATCAGAGAAGGACCACGTCTAACAGAGCTTTACAATCAAATCTGACAAGACAAAGGAGGAGAGAAAAGAAAGATTCCAACCATTTTACAAAAGGAAAACCGCAGCACAAAGAGGCAAGAGCTGTGTCTACACTATTGATTAGGGTCATCGCCCTCCAGCCGATGTCCACCAACTATGTACACTGAGAAGCTCTAAGATGAGCCGATTGTAGGCAAGAAGCTCTGCTGAATTTGGGGTACCCGCTCAGCCTGCCTCCGTGGCCCCTTCTTGTCCGCACCGCGTTCAGAGCTCAGGGGATACTGCCAGCCAATCCTAAAACCTTCCTGCTCCTGATCTGAGCCCCTTAGCACCTCTACTGTCTACCCGTCCTTTCTTTTGGCCCAGCTGGCAGGATTTCACTTGAAGAAAGGGCAATCTCCACCCTCCTTTCTACAATGCAGGAACCTGGCCTCCTCTTCCACTGTGCCCTCAACTAACCTAGAAACGAGCAGAGGACAAAGCAGGTCACATCAGGAGCTCAGGACAAGGACAAGGAAGAATCGATATAGTTCCCGCAGCCTGGAGAGAGGGAGGTAAAATGGGTCACCAATAGGTAATAAGTGAGGAGCACAGTGTGACTGGTGCGCTTGACGGGGAGTACTGCTGTTTCCCGGTAGGGAGAGGAAGGAGATGTTGACTGAAAGACAGGAGAAGGCCTTGCTTTGTTCAGCAAAGTGAACAGAAAGTAGCAACAGCTAGGAAGAAAGCTGGGACTCTACGACTGAGACAGAGCAGAAATACATTTATTCATTTTTGGGGGCCAGGCATTAACACAACACAGTGTCGTACAGACAACAGGGCCATGTTTGACCTCAGCCTCTACCCAGAGACAGAATATCCCATGTTGCATCCGCTGTGTGCTGCCTCTAGCTAGCGTGTTTTTTATTTTGTAAAAGAAACCTCATTTCTCTGCAGCAAACCAGTGGAAACTGGCCCTGAGACAGATTCAGCACCTGTCTAACGTGTAGAGTTCTTTTTAAACAAATATAAGGAATTAAAATTTACAACTCATATTTGCATCTGTTTCTACAACAGTGTAGATATTTATGAACAAAGACTCTGAAAGTATTCAGGGACACTGATCCTACGGCCTACGCAATAACAATGTCCTAGACGCCAGACTTCTTGCAGCTAGTCAATACAAAAGGGTATATTTATACCCTTTCAGTGGAGTTTTGCAATTTTCCCCTTGTCCACTCATGCCAATCAAGGCTCTTGCATCGGAATATTATTTATTACTGTACACCACCAGTGCTGGAAGAACATCACCGTCAACCCCGGTTTTGTTCTTTCTTTGTTCTGTTTTTCACTTCTGTAAAATAAAAAGCCACCATCCAAAAATAAATCCAATGGCAAGAAAGAGAAGGGTGATCAGTTGGCTGCACAACTGAGTGGTCTAAGGGCTACGGTTTCTTCAGGGGCCTGGCCTTCGAGTATCAGCTGGACATAGACACTTCCAGGCTGATCCTTAGGAAGGGCCTTCCAATGGGAGCAGTGACGGTATAAAATAATCCTTTTTTAAGCAGCACCCTCTGGATAAATTTAGGAAAGGGATCCCATGAGGAGGTATCTGGGACAGCAGGACACAGGACCACATGGCCCACGAGGTTCCTGCTCATCCCATGTCCCTGCACCATTAAACACAACTAAAGGCAAGGGAAACCACAACCTTCATTTCCAAAGTAAAGATAGTTATAAGCAACTGCTTTGACCCATTTAGAAATAACTCACAAAAAGAAAAGAAGATATTGTTTACAAGGTGCTGGAAGTCTGGAGAGGACGAAGGGAAAAATGAAGCGGATATGATTAGACACTATTATGCATCAGATCAGCCAGACAGCTTATTTTTAAAATCCTACACTATTTTATGACTGATGTACATTTCTTTTAGCCATGCTTACCACCCAGTAGCCCTGCCTTTGAAGTATTAAACCACGAAATTTGTGACATGGCCACAACCAAGTACTTACAGAAAAAACCTTGCCTATTTTTGCATCAATTTTCAACATAAATAATGTGCATTTTGAAATCTGCCTCAGCTCTCTTTTGTAATTAGTATGCAAATATAGCTTAAGTTTTTATTGCACTTGGAAATAAAATTGTAGACATCAATATATCATTAAAAATAAAAACTGAACTGACTGATGCATCTTTCTTTTTCTCCCTACGCTTTCCAATAAGCTTATGGCAATAAGTTGCTGCACTGTCAGAGTTTCCCTGGAATAAGGGGTTATTGTTTATTGCTTAACTTTTTAAATTTCAAACTAGGTATTCTTTTGTGTTGTAAAAGAATACATAAGATGTGGGAGAAAGTGATTGAGCCACAATGTCTTTTTATTTCTGTTTTACTAACACTGCAACAGGGTGGAGGCCTAATTGTTGTGTGCAGGGTCCTAACAGCAAGGCAGAGACTCTGCCCCAAAGGCCTTACAGTCAAATGTGGGACACCAGCAATAAACACTGGTGGAAACAGCACGAGGTGGGAGGGGAGAATGAAAGTAACAGCTCAAGAAATGCAATCGCATGAGCTACCTGTGCGCACTTTTAAAAAATGAGATCCTGGAAGTACACTTTAAAAATAAATTCAACCAGCCAGCCACCCCAAACGTCTCGCTATCTTTTCAGCATGTAGTCTCTGGTACCCTGTTATAGCATGTCATTTTGTTTCCCTTTATAAAAAGTTTCTTTCCTTAAATGAGCTGGACCACACATACTCACTCATTCAGAATAAGGCTATAGATGAACTTAACTAGATCCAGTATTTTTTTAAGTAACGCAGCTTGTGCGGTCTGCTGATATCTCAGAGAAACAAGGCACTATTTTCACATCTCATTCACATAATGGATGAGCTGCAAAGCAGAGATGCACTCTGGAGATTGTTCAGTTTGTCACAATATACATGAAAATTCTTTGATACTTCTACATTTATTTTCCAAAGCTGAGTTATTTGCCTGCACCCTCTGGTGCATCACACCATTTTGATCACAGGAGGGTTTTTTATTTTTAAAAAAGACACACATGTAAATAAATACACTGATCCACTTAAGAAAATCTTGGGACCAAAGGAGAGCTCAGTATCACCGAGATTTACTAAACTCTTTCTATCTAATAAAGTACCTACTGCTTCATTAACAAAAAAGTCTTAAAAGTTGTATGCAAAAATACCAAACACTGTGCTATATACTTCACTGGACATCCTTATGCCTATTTATTTCTCTTAACGAAAACTGTTTAACCTTCGACAAGGAATTGTCTTTAAACAGACTGTTTATTTTATGAGATATTGTTCAGTTTTACCTGTAGATAACTGAAAGAAAACTCCCACACACTTTCAAGTCCAAATCCTATTTCTTTTAAACTATTTTAACTCAGTTATATTCAATGAAATCACTCCAGATTTATATCAATGAAAGATCAGAATAACACCCTTATGTGTTGCAATGTTTTGCCATCCCTATTTCAACTGTCATCATGCACCAGTCTATCAGGTTGGGGTTTTTTTCCTCAGTTTTTAAGGCACATCTACCTTTAATTTCTGCTCACAATCCAATAGACTTCAGTGGGATTTCCACGTGCAGAAGGAAGCTGGGATGTACTCAGGAGGACAACTGAGACAAAACTGCTGCTGATTTCAACACAAATAAAGACCAAAGCCTACACGAGACAGGCCTGTACCCTGCGTCCGCATGCATGGGTCTCTTGGCAGGACCAGGACAGAAGCAAGAACTGACAGATTTTGATCAACACGTCTACTGGTTTCAGAAAACAGCATTAAAAATCCTTCTAATTTGCAAAGATTCCTTAATTTTAAGCACACTGAAACAAGACAAGCCACTGCTCTTTCTCCATTGTCATGCTCATTCTTCCCACCATTCATTGCAAGCATTTTACTGACAATGGCCTGTTTGGGGCCTGATGACTACAAGATATTTGCCCATTTCTACTCTGCTGTTAACCTCTTCGGTTTTAAATGAAGCTGAAATTTAATTAGTGATGTCATCAGTGTAAGACACAGCACTTCTGCTGTTGAAGCAGCTTTGAAGGATTATTTAAACAATGCTCAAAGATCAAACTCTATGAAAGTTATATAGAAACATGATCACTGAACTTTACACTTATGAAGTATTAAGCTTTTAAAGAGTTTCTCTATTGAAAAAGCTCTTTAATGGTAGTTTACCTGGTGGCCCTCGATTTTATCACTGGATTTCACTTTGACTGCTAAGGAATTCTCTGGGGGACAATTATGACAATAATTTTTAAGGCTGTATTTTATTCCAGGTAACAGAAATTACTTAAAAGATGAGAACATGGAGATTTTAGGATCCCATCTGAAAAAAAAAAAAAATCACCTCTACTGAATAAAGTAGAATGACAAAAACTTCTCCTGGGCCTGTCTATTGTCACGTTCCTTACCAACAAACAACACGTACGTCCATATGTTTATATCATTGAGACCTCTCTGAATTTAATTTCCCTTGAAGGCACAACATAGTTAAAAGTTTCATTAAATTTTAAAACAGCTGCAAAACTCCTATTAATTCAATATGAACTTCGTGTTTATACCCTTAACAGCTTTGAACATTTAGTAATACAGGCAATATATTGTCCTGTCTACTGCATGGGACTCCCATCAATGTTGGCCAGTGCCCCTTACATATGAAGTTTGGGATCTGATGAAGAAGTCCATGACAATTATTTCAGTCAAACTGGGGGAAAAAAGAAAGACACAACGAATGGCTTTCTAGTTTTCTAGCATACAGAACGTGTACAGATAGTAACAAAAGCAAAGACTAGGACATCTGTGTAGACTAAACAATTTCAATAAAAATGATGTATGAATCGAAGGACCAACACTTTCATGGATTCTGAACTATTCAAGTCAGTGATTTTATGCAACCAGAAGGAGTCATTACAATGTACTAATGAACTGCATTAAAAAATTAAAATGGATTGAGTTAGGGTAACTTTAAGCCTAAACATTCCTGCAAACCTGATATTTGCCACTACTTATAATGAAGAGAAAAAGTTAAATGAAGTGAAAATAAAGGCTGAATTGTTCTTTTCCTCACAGATCTCTTATGATCTATGTATCCACCAAATTTTAGCATAGCTGACATAAAAATAAGTTTACTGCATGTGTGTACGACTGAATTCGCTGAACAGAACAAGTACAGCAACACGCTCCAAACTGCCACAGTGGTCAGCTCTGTACTAGTATCAGTCCAGGCTTTCTTGTGTAAACCAGAAACCATCTATCATAAATACATAATCACTTTTAAATCCAACTCCTCCTCCCCCTGCCCCCCCAAAAGGATGCACGTAAAGTATGGTCTGTCCCTGAAATATTTCTTGCAAGTTACTAAGTGGATATAAAAGAACACAGGCCTAAAATAATCTGCAAATAGCTGTAACACAAACCCTGGAAAACACTTTTGGAGTTGGGGGGAGGGGGCAGGAATGCGTCTACTCTCAGAGACAATCGAAACTTTAAATTTGGGGGACAATGCTAGGGAAGAGGGGTCATTGTTACCAATTTATTTAATAAATGTAAAGGATTATTACAAATCTTACATAAATTAAGTTTGCTTTTGAATATTTTTCTGATAATTGAACAAGCGTTAGACTGTATCAGGCTGTCACAGCTGTTACAATACATGAACCACGCTTACAGCAACAGCTTTCGTTCCACATTTTTGTGGAGTAGTTTCCATAGCACTGTGATCAGGTTTGCATATTTTTATACCACTTGCATACTGAAAATAAACGCTTGCATTCAAACTACTTTCACTCAGTGTATCTGGCACTTAAGTTTCCTGAAAAACAAGTATGCAACTCTGATTTAACACCAAGCAGTCATGGTGTAGCACCTTGTTTTATTTTTATTAAGTTATTTTTAGAATTGTTTTTCCCCTAAAGGAGCGACTAAATAGAGTATTAGAGGAAGCTTCAAAATATACAGTTTATCTGGACTGTCACCCAATTTAAACACTAAGGCAATCTTTTCCACTCGCAACAATATACAGCATTGTCAAAAACGCAGAATCCGGTAACAAAGCGTGCATAAAGGATGAGTCCTCAATTAAATGTCCAGGACAGAAAAAGTAAAAGGATTGGAAAAAATGTGTTCAGATGTTTTAATTAAATTGTGATTCTGTTGCAAAAGCACCTGTTTCGTTAGTAAAGCCTAATGACACTTCAGGATCATAGGTGCATGTTGGGAAAACACCTACAGTATCGAATGGGAACACAGGCTTCCAGAAACATCTAGATATTGTCACCTAAAGGAAATCCTGTAACAGGTTTACAAAATGTGAAGAGAACGTGCTGTATCTCAAATACTTTCTTCCTATTATTGCTCTGCGCAAGCAAACATGCTTTGGGTTGCATATTCTCCTAAGAAAACTCAAACACCTACAAACACTTGTTCTGAAAACGACACGATCCAAATCACACTAGATCGTCTCTCGCACACTCTCCGGTGCAGAATTAGATCTTAATTGGCTGCAATGGTTTACCTCGCTAAACTGCCAGAATACACATGTTGTCTAAACTGTGCCTCTAGCTGTTCAAGCCTCTCTAAATTAGCAGATTAAAAATTAGTAAGTTATAGCAATGCTTTTCACTTTAAATTTTAATAAGAAACAGAGACATCTTCTCTCTTTCTCTCTCTGTACCTCCCTCTCTTCTAAGAACAGAAGGCTGCTGGTGAAAGGAATGAAAATCTGGAAAGAATTTGGGGTGGACTGGCCAACCCCCTTTCATTTCCTTCAGATGTTTACAATCTAGCACCTTTCTGAAGACAAAGATGGGAAAAAAGCTATTTTTTCTTTTGACTGAAGGGTGAGACAGGGGGGTATTAAAAACTGATCAATGTAATTTTTTTCTCAGAAGTATTTGCACATCTGTGAAATAATGTAATTTATGAAAAAAATCTTTTTATATGACATTCATGATTATAGCCTGATCTGGAGAATTATTCAAATATAAAATTAAATGCTCAAAAACTAGCTGTGCTTTGGATGACTGAGCTTTTACCAGCTGTGCATCAAACTTCTATAATTCTATTAAAAGTATATAAGTGAGGCTTTCCAAGTATGTCTGAATCTCTTTAAAAAGCAACGTTACATTTCTAAACGGCTTTATGATCAGTTGCTTTTTGTTTTGCCTTGATTATCATCCCAGTGGTTGGATATGGCTTATCTGACCTTAAAAAAAAAAAAAAAAAAGGAATGTATACCCATGGAAAGCGCTCTATAAATTATATTGTATTTTATTATCGCAGGGCTTAGGAAAAAATTGGCTCTTAAGAAAGGTTAAAAACCTTTAAAGTGAATTCTCCTGTTTGGTTAAAATTACTTTTGATTTAATATGATCCATCTGTAATCTGTACCTGGCCTCCCTCCCTCGCTCTCCTCCCCTCCCCACCCCTAAAAAGTCAAGTGCTGCAGCCAATGAAGTGGGGCAAGTCCAAAAGGAGTAGCATGCAAGCGTGTTGTCTGGTCCACATGGAACTGAAGTGCAAAAGTTTTCACCTTCTGCATATTTTACTGCTGTATCTATTTCCCCCTCCAATAAAAATACTGATCATGGTAAGTTGAAAAATAAAGTGCAAATGAGCATAAAATGGAAATGTATATAAGTAACATGTCTATCCCTTGTGCACCAGTTCCAGCACTCAGACCAGAAAGGGAGAGGCCTATTCTCTGCTCTACCTAAGGTTAGAGGCAGCCTGCTCGAATTCGCACGGATCAAACCAGACCGAAACGCCAGGCGAGCTCCACACAATTCAGAATAAAAGTTCAGTTCTATGCTCAGCCTTGAAATATATTATTTCAGTAAGGATGCTTTCCAGTGTCACTGTAATCTAAAGGTTATAAATAATGTAATCCTGAAATGACATCTAGCTCACACGTAACAAATATTTTGAAGAGAAAGAAGAAATACAACCCAAAAAATGTACGAAGTGCTAGGGCAGAAGCCAGCCATTAAGAGAAGGAAAAAGAGAGAGAGAGAGAAAGAAAGATAGCGGAGAGAGAGAATACTAAAAAAGGCCACATTAGTAACATACAGGATCTGCAGTTATAGTTTAAAAAACACAGAGGCAAAATAAGGGATAAGATATTGTTTCTGCTGCCTAAGACAGACGGACTTTAATAACACTTAACAGAATGATGCACATTAATGATCTCAGAAAGCACTTCTTATGCCTCATCCATCATGCGAAGGAGAAAATGAAGCCTTCGACAGCATTAGGAATTATTCTAGATCTTGTCAGTAATTCGCAGCTTCTCTGTAGTATCGTAACACAAATTTGTGTGTATGAGACACTGACCATTAATCTAAGGGCTTTTTTTCACTCACCACAGCGTGCTGAGAATGTATCAGTCGTTTCATGGAGAAATTTCACATATGTAACCGTGCTAAAACAAGCAGGAAAAAGCAGCTATGTGGAAAGCAATATAAACAAAAAGATTGCAAAGAGCAATATTTGTTATGTAAAACCAAAATACATTATATACAGCATGTGTCTTCTGAATGGGCAACTACTGGTGTCTTCACTCAGAAATAGCCAGAATCTGAATGGATTAAAAAGTTGTTTAAGTTCACTCACACCAACCCTCCTACGTGTTCTTCCCCCTTATTAAAGAGTAAGAAAAATCCTGAATTTCTTCCTAAAGAGCCATGTATTTTTATAATTAGAAGCAAAGCAAATTTCAATATGAAACCTCATACAGTTAAATAAACAATAGCTTTTGGCAACATTTTCTGTAAGATGAAATCTGCTGTTAATGGCATGATGGTTGTTTCAAGCAGAATCCCCACTACAAAGGAAAAGGTTCATAAATATTTGTAGAACAAACTCCTTCTAAAAAATCCTCTGAGTACACTCCAAATTGATTTCTATACATGTAATGTAAAGATGAAAGTGAGATGGTTGTATGTAGTTTATGATAAATTAGAACTGCTTTTCTTCCAAAAGTCACATATACCAAACAGATGTATTTCTATGCAGATAGGAGAGAACACAACAACAAACACACTTGTCACATGGAATAAGGTGAATTGTTCTTGAAAGGTGAAGGGACACACACACACACACACACACCAGCCAGATTTGCTCAAACACTAATCAAACAGTAACAATCACTACTCATAACACTCACAGGTTCTGAAAGAAATTCTTATTTTCCACTACTTGAAGTATGGCATATGACCACTAAGTACTACAAGCAGACCTTATGACTGCAGTGAAAACTGACAATTAAGTTAATTCTTCATCGTCCACAATAATGTTTAGTTGTATTTATTGTAAACGTATTTTGCAGCAAGTAATTTAAAATTATTTAGAAGGACATAAGTCAATGTTTAAAATTTCTACTGACCAAACAGTGGGAAAGTGATGTAAGAGGCACAAATGACAAACTATAGGCTCATTAGGAAAGTACAAATACCCATACAAGTCTGTTAACCCCGCTGACAAAACCTGAAAATTGGAAATCCAATAACTAAGCATCAATCAGGTCTGTAACTCTTGGACAAATATTCAGTCTGTGCATGATACTGATGTCATGAGTGAAACTAAGCATGGTTGAAAATTGAGGTTTTCATGAAATAATGAAGAGTAGATGTTGCATAAATACCGTTACTCCAGTTCACTCTTTCCTCCCGTTTTTATTCCCTCAGAAGTATATCAAATTTTTGTTCAGCTAATTCATGTTTATTCATGTATGGCTAAAAATTACCAATTAAAAATAACATGCAAATTTGAGTAGAGAAAGTTATAATATGTTCCATGCTAAGAGTTTACCACCAATGCTCTGGACATGAAGATTGTTTTTTTAAATTACATAAATTAGCTAGCTGGAACTACTTAGATTTCAGAGTCGAAACGTAGGCAATATTTTCAAATATAAAAGGACCTAAAAGTATTAACTTTAAATTAATTAAACTACAGATTTAAATGTAACACCAATAGTCACTTTACCAAAAGCAACCCAACAAAACTCAAGGACTGGGCACAAGGAAGGTGAAAGAAAATGGTCTGTATTTCAGATGTTCTAATGTCTGGCCTGAATATACAGAAAACTGCTGGTAAACGTACCAAATAAAATGCAGTGGACTATTTTAAAACAGTTTCTCCATGACTTCCAATATGTTTAATATGATGATATGGAGAATTAACTATAACTAGAAACATATTCAACCCATAGAAACTCTCTTTAGAGAGCAAAATAAAAATGCAGCTTTTTTCAGTACAAAATAAACAAACAACAAAAATCCCCTAAACCTCCACTGTCTCTCTGCAAGTCTGCGTGCTCTCCAGTGCTGAGATAAAGACCCAATCTGCTCATCAAACACCTCCGGGCTCGGCCATCTAATAGGAACAAATTGGCAATGACTGCCCAAGCAAGTAACACAGGCCCACTGATTTGTAGATTGATACTGATGCCTAATGATCCCCTTGGGCAGATCAATAGCAACAATCCTCATCCCTGCCTTTCTTCTTTATTGGCACAGAAGACTGAAGCAAAGAGAAAGCAGTACGTATAAATGCACAGCACTTCAGGTGCAGAGAAAGACAGAGAGAAAGAGAGAATACAGGTGTTTAGAAATTATGTGAAAACTGCTGAAGTCCGATTCCTTAGCAACTCCTCTGAAACAGTGGTCAAGGAGAAGAGACCGTTGCAATTTTGTCAAAAAAGTATACGCAGAATTGCTAAATTGGTCTTTTACGCGGAAAAGAACAGCAGTGCTGAACTTGGAGGACCTTAATGCACAATGTAGGTGAAAGAAGCCAATGCTGTTTGCAGAAACAGCATCCAACTGGCACCTTTGTGTGTGATAGGGGAGGTTAACAGTGCAATGGATACAACCGGCCCATGGCATGCATTAGCTTATGGAAAATCCAGAATACATGAATAATGAAATTAGCAGGAGGAAAACTAATGTTCATAAAGAACGGCATTAAAAATAAAGTTAAGCTCTGTGAAAACTCGAAGAAGATGCAACTATTTAAGTTAGGAGAGATCAAGGAAAAGGTTCAACGTCCAGTGTTTTGGAAATCAGAGAGCACGGACAGGTGAATTTCTCCGGTGGATTATAAAGGGTTAGACACTAGTTCTTGCTGATCTCGGTTCTTTCCAGCTCTACATGCAGCTGTCTTTCTGTATTTAGTGAGCCATAGGATGATCAATCAGGCCGTTCCTACGAAGGACTTTTATTCAGTTAACAGAGAGTCACTTTCAGCCCCACCCCTTATGAAGACATGGTCATTTCAATTTACAGTTCTACTGAATTCCAATTATCCAATTAATATATTCCTTGAAAGATCCTAGCAATACCTAGGAAAATGAATGAAGTTGCTTTCCTCCCCTCCCAAATTAATACTAGTGGTACTAACTGTACTTTTAAGTGGTCATTTATATTATTAGGGTTATTGTTAGGGGTCAAAATCCATGCTAAACTTCTATACTGACTTTATGTGTATACAAAAAAAAATAAGGCTACATCAGATGTATCCCAACTTTCAAGAAAACAACATACCTACAGACAAAATATTATTTTAAATTTTGACAGAAAACTTTGAGTCTGCTCATAGGACATTTTAATCTTTTAGCTACTTTTTATTTTCTTTTATTTAATTATGCTTGAAATAATCTCTTCCCCTCTAGCCACGTACATTTTAAAGTAGCCATAAGGCTCAGAGAACATTTTAAAATCACACACAGATCCACAACTAACTGCCTGAGAATCTGCTTTGTTCAGCAATCATTGTGGTAGTTTTATTCTTTATGCCTGTTTTATTAAAATGTGGATAAAGCAAAAAGCAAAGGATAAAATTAAATTTCATTGACTGTAAATTGCTAAAACATCCCTCCAATAAAAGATTTTCTTTTAATAACAAAAATGTCTTTTCCATCTTTTCACCCATCTCTTCTTCGTACATTCACAATAAAAATGGAACTGCATTAGGAACCTTTGTAATTCAACCCACTATATTTCATAAATTAATAATCTTCTGAATCCTGCATGCTGTCTTTTAACATGAGAAAGTTAAAGTCTTGTAGTAAGAGGATTTACATTGATGCTCGAAATATGCATGCACACCAAAGATCCAGGACTGACCATTTTAAAATTTAAATTTCACATTAATGATAAGTATAATCATTGCAATCATTGTCATCGTAACAATAAAAAGATGCATTCTGTTAGCCCCTGACATCAATCAACCGTGTGGTGAAAAATCAGAGCCCTTTCTCCCGTCTCCCCCCCTCCCTGCCTCTCCTTTGCTCTCCCGCCCTCCCCCCAGGTTGCTCACAGAAGTGATCACATTTAATTCATTGCATTATTATGTCATCTCCATACTAATCTCGGCCCTCACACCTCCGCCACTTTGACATGCAAATGAGCTAGAAAAAAGCCACACATTAATATAAAAAAGTCACAGCAATCATGTCATGATTCCATGCCTTCCAGCCCTGCAACACCCCCCCCGACCCCCCACCCCCCCATTTCTCTTTTCAGCACGCAGTGCTGGTGATCACAAGAAACAACAGCAATCTGTTGAAGATCAGACACTAAGACAGGGAGGTGGGGAGAAGGATACAACACATACACGTGTCAGCAACGCAGCCCAGCAGCCCGATTTGCATATTCACATGAGTTCCATTCTCAGATTGCTTAAGCAGTGCAGAAGTTAGGTGTCTTCTCCACCCACCTACCCTCCCTGCTCCATAAAGAAACAGCAATTTATAACCAAAAAGAGAGAGGGAGAGAGGAGAAAGGAAAGAAAGGGTAAGCTCAAACTGCCTTACCTCAGCTGGCTGGCTTTCTCTTGCTCTTAAAAGGAATTCCCTGTGGTTCCTTTAGAATTTTTGAGAACCATCCTTCAGGGTTTTTAGTTTTCTGTTTCTCTCTCTTCTTCCTCCTCCTCCTCTTTCTGTGTTGTGACTGGGTTTATAAAAAAAAAAAAATAAAAAAAAAAAGACAACTCCATGTTAAGCTAGCAGTCAAGGCATCATGAAGTCTAGGGCTACAGGGGGAGGGAAAAGAGGAGGGGAGGGTCACAGCTTAATGCTTTACAAAGGGGAACCAAAAGCCTGGATTTTTTTTTTTAAACCATACACAAAATATTGAAATTCATATACACGCAACACACACACATATGGATGCACATACACATCATTAGGTTTTCGCCAAAAATTGTGAATAATGTCCAGCCTACAATGCAAACATACGCGATGTTCAGAGTTAATGTGAAAACTCCATCCTTAACCTACCCTGTTTTCCTATCAAGGCTTAGCTATCCACATAATAATACATTTTACGTGCATTATATTATTCTTTGCAGTACTTGGGGACAATGGTTAAAGATGCAGGTTCTGCCTTAAGTAGAAATTTGGGGCTTGGTCTGTTTTCATTACAACCCTAGCATTATTTAACCGTATTTTTGTGCAAGTGAGTTTTCATATTTGATGTTCCTACTGACAGTAAGAAACAGAAAAGAAAAAGACTCAGGTATTTGTCCTTCAGACATAATAAAATAACATCACTACGTGTTTATGGGATTGGATAAGCATGTGTGCAGGCCTATTTTTTTTAAGCTTTTGTTATCCAGTTTGATACACACATTATTTACCCAATATACTGTAATGGCTGCTTGGAAGTGCTACAATCTATTGCATCAAGCCTAATGTCACATGCATAGATTAAATCCACCTCTAAGAACCCCAAATTAAACGTCTGTTAAAAAAAATCTAGTGAATACGCATGTATAGGAGCTGTTTGCAAAAATATCATTAACTTAAATGTTTTGAGGACATCACTGTTTCAGAATACAAGTTATTAGATCAGATCACGGATTGATCCTTTAACTCCATTTTAAAATCAAAGGGTATTTTAATTACACTGGCAGAAAAACAAATAAACTTTATCAAATATTTTTACACACACCATAATTAGAAGAGGCACAATTTATTTTTGCAAATAGACAAATATGAATTTGCTCTTCTGCTGAAATGCTGCATGTCACGTTTCATCCCAGACTTTTTACGGCCAAGTTATAAACCCCTGAAGTATATGCTTTTAACAGAAACGCTGGGATATTATACACATATACTAGAGCATTAACACCGCATTTTTAATACTAACGTGTACAGAAGAAAGCCGAGACAGATTCGCATGCATGTGTGTACAGTAAATACATCGAGGCTTCCCACTGGAAATGATACAATGGGGGGAATACAAACAATAGAAGGCAGGAGCCAGGAAGGAGTTAAGGAGAGGTTAGCATTCACATCGATGGAGAAGTTGGGGGGGGGCAGCTGTTAACAACGGGTTAAGCAAATGCCAAAATAAAGATTGTTTCTTTATTTGAAAAAGATCTTGGCAGACACATATTCTTAGAAAAATTAATTTCTCTGCCTTTGTGCCTCTCCTCTTCTCCTTTAGAGAAAGTGGGGAAAGAGGTGTTTTGTATTCATGCCCTGTCTCCCAAGGAAAAAAAAAGGTAATTTTAAGAATCTGACCACTGTGCCTGAGTTAGTGTTCTCCACCCCAAACTGATGAAAAATGTCTAAGGCAAGACTCAAAGAGTCACTGAAATAAAGAGAAAAAAGGAAAAAATATCCAAAACATTAGACACAGAAACATTATATTTCAATATTATCATATGAATTAAATGTAATCCTTGAAGCGACTAGTCCCAGGGGTCACATATTAGGCCATTTTTTTCTTTCTTTCTTTCTTTCTTTTTTTTTATTTAATAGAGGTCATCCAGGCTGAAAAGCAGAACCCAAATGAAAAGCATCTTCAATGTGGTTATAACATGAGCTGCACGGGGTCAGGCAGTGTCTTGTATGGCCTCATAAAAAATACATAACCAGACAGCCTAATAGTATTTCTTTGCATTCATTTTTGGATGGGAACCGGCAGATGGGGGAGGGGAGAGGGAAGGGGTTGACGGAGGTAGGCTCATATAAAATAACCTGCATACACATTTCCATAACACAGGGCTTTCAGGAAATTCCTTTCTTTGGGAAAAAAGATTTTCATTCAATAAACAACACTCTCAAACTTGCTTATGTAAAAAAAAAAAAAAAAAAAAAGAGTTGATAAATTATTTCTTTTGCCCCTCAGACCTGTAACAGCATTTAGTGTGAGCCTACACACATATACAACTCTGGCGTGCGCGCACGCACGCACACACACACATGCATGCACACACACACACATATGCATTCACTCAGGATGGTCGTGCTTTATTGGAAGTGCAACCATGTTGAGCATTCTTGCATTAAACATTTGCAATCCATTCTTTATTTGTCCACGCACACCAACACAAACCAAATCCGAATGATTTCTTTTCTGAAAAGCAATACTGCTGAAAAGCCCCAGTGCCATGGTTTCTGCTTTAATTTGCTCTCATATGGAAGGGGTTTGTGCAGTGCATAGAATTTATGCAGGTTGCAAAGATGTACGGACTGGGAGACGGGGTGAGGGGAGGGAAAGAGAGAGAGAGAATAAAAAGGGAGCGCGCACGGAGAACAAATAAAAATAAACCTCTCTAAAGATGCTTGAGAGATGAGAGACGCTCTAAATGTTACCTCCCATCCCCCTCCTCCCCAAATATAGCCTGGAGATGAGTGACCCTGCTGAGGGGAGATGAAGCCGCAGAGGTGACCCAATGCTAACCAGCCTGTTAGAACTAATAAGGTGTGCTCCTAAGCCACTCAACTGACACTAGGGCATTGTGGAAATAACTCTCCTGGTTATTGCCCATCCTCAGCTTGAAATTTACTACTCCTTTGCATTATTAAAGAGACAGCTTGCATTCACTATGGGGGAGAAGATTTGGTGAGGATAAATAACTGTGCATGATTTTTTTAAATGTTATGTTTGTGCTCTCTGTAGTCTTTAGATGAAGATTTTGAGCATTACGGCATGCTGGGTTAATAGGCTGTTATTTATTATTTGAGCTGTTTTCAAAAATAAAAACCTATTTTAGAAAAATAAGATATTTTTCCATAGCAAAGAGTCAGAACACAGGAAATGTTAGTAATATTTTAAAGGAAGGACATATGGTATTCAAGAGCAGGCCTTGGAGGACAGAAAAGGCTTCCAACATATTATTCAGGAGTAGTTTCATTTGTCTCAAATGCTCTTCAGAGTTAATTAAGCAAAGAAAGATTTTTTTTTTTTTTACGATTTTGTAGTTGGTCTAATAAAAGGTATAATCTCTGAACCAAGAGTTTTACATTTCTTCAGAGTTAAAGCACCTTAGATGTGGGTATCTATGGGGTCCGGAGCGGAGACAGGACCTACTGCAAGCTGAGTCTGTTCTTGTGAGAATTGTAAGGTGACGGGCATCAACAATTTGGAAATCTGCTGTATCGTTAATCCTCTCTGGATTGTAAATCAACTGTGGGAACAGCGAGAGAATGAAATGGGAGTGGTGATGTCCTGATTTCAGCCCATGAACCAACCTCCTCCTCTACTCTGACAAGCCAGGCTCTGTCCCCACACAACACCAAATTCTCTGTCCACTTTTCCAATAGGACCCTTCTCTTCTGTTAAATTGTGGGCTTTGACCACCAACGAACTTGTTGACAATGCTGACATTAAAGTTTGCAAAATTAGAAACCAATTGATACCTATGAGTCCACTTGTTCTAGGCTACTTGTGACTAGGATTGTATCAGTAAATTCTGGATAGACAGTTTAGAGATTAGCTTTACAACCATAAGGGCTTGACACTTTTGCTTTTTTTTAAATAAAAGCTCAGATCATAGACCAGATATCTACCACCACAAGCCAGCCTAATTCTATATGGAGGAAGCAGAGACTGCTGCTTAATTTGCTTTGCCTATTAAAGCAGAAATGTTTGACCTATTTTTTCCCAAGGGATGCCTTTCCTCACCTGCACAACCATTAGTTGTAACTACTTTTGAGAAAATAAACAAGGAACATGTCTTGATGATACAGCGTAGATTGGCCCAGGCAATTCCTTTACACACTTATACCACAAACTAAACTAATACTGTAGAACTGATCTTGAGTAAAATGTCTCTTCCCCTATATGTATAGCTTTTCATGTGGTGTGGACTTGTACAATTAATTTATTAACCTGCCCAATCACCAGGCATGCAGGCAGGTGAGTTACAGGCATTAGCAATACATATAGTGGCTATTTAGTGATATTCCTAATAGAGAACATGCTGCATTTCTAGCTAAAAACATCAGAAGTAATTTTTTGTAGTAGCAAATCAGTTGCCGATACATTCTGCAATGTACAGACACCACTGAGAAAGGTGTTCAATAATAAATAAAACTCTGAAGATAGTACAAATGCAAAGACAGTGCTTATGTGGGACCGGCTGAGCCAAGAGTTTGTTGCTGCTGTTTTTAATCAACCATGATTCAATCAGTCATATTCATTACCAGAGATATCCAGGAAAATTCACAAGACAGCATCAGGATCACAGCAATGCTCCAACTGTCCTAACCCAAGGATCTTCTCCCAGTCAGGAAAAAAACTTTATCCTATTCTTTTAAAGAGACTGGTAAAGCTAACTGCTAGCAGCAAGTAAGGAGGAGCTGTCTTTGCACACTGATGTGGTGAAATATGAAAATATGCCACAATACATCAGTATGTGCCTATCAATTCTGTGCACTCTAGGAGCAAATGCACCTCTGGCAGAAGGCTTCATTTGAATGGGGAAGGAGAATAGGTACCAGATTTGCTGCACTTCTGCGACATCCCAAAAGCTCAAGACAACATTTCTGATGACTTGGGAAGGGGTTCAGCAGGTCTGAAAAGGGGTCTGGGATGAGATTCATGAGATCTCTGCTAGTCTTCCCACTGGGTCTTTTGGCCAAATACATTTCTAACATGCCGCCTTCAAATCTCTAAACGTTCTGGGATTCAAAGCCACTCATCATTTGATCTGAATGTGACACTCACTTGCTCAAAAATCCAGAAGCGGCTTGTTGAAGAGAAACAGAGCCTGGGAAGGATGCATGAAGGTCCTGGATCTTGAGAGAGCCACTGGACTTAGCAGCCAAGTGGCTGAAAAAGCTTCATATGTATGTTAAGTGTTCATCCAGGACACAGGAGCCAGCTGACAACTTTGAACATATGTTTATAGAATCAGTCCTCTGTCCCTGCCAGGTTTGCTTTCCTTCCTCCCACAGCCAAAAAGCACTTGCAAAGGGAATGTTTAACACCAGTTTACATATTTTGAAATAGAGGGTTTAGGTAAAAAATGCTGACACGTGATGGTGGTGACACTAGTGGACACCACTGGGCTATTATCAGATTGCATAAATTAAAAATAAAAAGCATCAAAGAATCAATGGTCAGTTTGCACTGGAAAGTCGCATCCAAAGTTTTACACGTGCCAAATACAAAGAAGTTAAAGAAGGCTGTCTGGCCAAACTGGCAAGCCTTAAATTCGCTACCCAGCCTTCACATCCTAAAAGCGTACACCTGAAAAGAAGCCAAGTTACAAATTATATATGCGCTTCACAAAAGGGTCCTTATGGGGCTGAACTCGTCTTCATTTTTGCATGTTAATTTTTAAAACATTCTTTGAATGGAAATAGAAATTAGAATGCCTTTCATATTGGTTGCAATATCCCAAGATCCTGGAGCAAAATCTAAGACATTTAGACCATAAAGCAGCTAGCCTTTCCACTTTTCAGGTAGTAAAACCTAAGTAGAGAGAGTATAAGAACCAGCACAATGCTCTAGTGGGTTTAAGACTACAATTATCAGAAACAAATGCCCCAAATTAGGCAATGATATTCATATTTAAGGCACCTAAATGAAAGTGCTCTGATTTTTTGAACTTTTGATCATCCACAGTTCCCATTCTCTGAAAATGATATCGAGGACAAAATTAATCACACTGAATAAGACGAAGTTACATCTTTCTTTATTTCCGACCCTCCATTTCGTATCTCCGTCATCCAACGTGCAGCCTTTAAAAGAAGAACTACGTTAACTCTAGTTGCCTCTTGTTTAATGTGAGCAATGAAAGGGCTCTACTCATACTTTTCCTTCTCGATAGCATTGGATGTAGCTGCAACATTCATCTTCTAACTCGACTGATTACATGTTAAAGAATTTGAAGTCACCAGTTGGCGCTATTGTAGATTGTTTTTCTGTCCTTTACACTGGAAATGCTAACACGGGGTAGATGTTTATTGACAGCTGTGATGCATTTCAAGTTAGATTATGAGTCGAGAGCTAATAAAGTCTGTTCTACCTAATACTTCTTCTAAAAACTATTCTTAAACATGGAACTTCTGTCCAACAAACATTAAAGGGCACTAAAACATTAAATATTACAGAAGAAATATTTGCTACAAGAATCCTGCCGGAGAAATATTACAGAATCCTCCTAATCAATTCAATTCAGCCAGGATGAAGAATGATGGCAAAACTTTCTCTCAAATTGCCAAGAGTTATTTCCATAACTCAAATCTACTATATATACATACCACAGCTATCTAATGCGTCTGTACCTCTGCTGTAACTACTGTTGTCTCTGAATACTGTCTCAATTATAATTCTTTACTTTTAATCATCTGTCTTTTTCTGTCCTCCAATCCAAATAGGAATTGACAAACAGCTAAATAAATCCTTTAAAACAATACACTTCCGTAACACCCTCGTAACAAAGATACAGGAATATTTTCAGAACATTCCTCTCAGAATTGAGGGGTGAATTCCCTTAGTCTAAGTTAGCGGTAGATATCCACCAAACATACCATTGCCAGAAATATTAAAACCATGTTTTAACACTTATCTCATCATGTTGCATATGGTACACTACTTAGGTACGTGGCAACTAATTAATTGAACATGTTACTATTTCCAAGTAACATTCACAAGGGTTAAAACCTTGTGATCTAATTTTAATATGTAAAAATATCTAGATCTTTACTGCTAGATGTGCGTGAAGCCTTAGTGGCTCTTTGGGAAGTATCGAGATATTAGAGAAGCCTTATGGTTAAAGAGGAGGGTTCAGTGCCCAGCTCTGTTGCAGTCTGCCTGCTTGGTCTTTGCAAGTTACTTGATGTTACTGTCTCAGTTCACCACCTGTATAATGGGGATAACCGTATTCTATTTCTACAACCCTTTCTTTATATTGTCTACTCAGATTATAACCATTCGAGTTATTAGACAGACAGTGAAATCCTTGCTCCACTGAAATCAATAGTAGTTTTGCCATTGGTTTCAGCAGCGCTAAAACCCATGGTCATATCAACCCAGGAATTTTACTACATACACTACATGTGTATAGTGCTTAATGCAAGGAAACGCTGGTCTTGGGCAGGGTTTCTAGGCACTACTGTGACGAAGATAACAGTAGTAAACATATGGCTCCGTATCTGAGGCCAGGGTGTAGGCACAGATATGTAAGGCCAGGTTCTTTTTAAAGGTTCTATACCATGTGAACATTAAGCAGAAGGTAGGGCAGGGGGGCACCGTATGGACGACAACTGCCAACCATAACCAGTGGATGGAGGAAAATATACAAGAGCTGCTGCCCAATATACCAGGTCATGCAACTAAGGAAATAGTAGCCCCACACAAAGATAACCATATGCGGGCACGTGTGCACTCATTCTATTTTATGAAAGAAAAATCAGGAACCAGAATGAAAATTACAGCTGCAGTTTGCAAAGCCAGAAGAATCAAGACACCCAAATCGATAAGAATTTCTGCAGGATTTAGAGTGAGATCCAATTAATGGGCTTAAGTGCCTACAAGTTAGGCAATGCCTAAAGTTTAGCTACCTGTCCTTCAGCATAGAGCCCCAAACCCCAAGTTAAGCACGTTGGCTCACTCTATGCAGCAGAGTGCCTCAGAAGGGCAATCCAAAACCGTACCCACGGAGCCACCCAGAGCTAGGCAGCAGGGAACAGGGAGCACTTCTGGCATCCCACCCCTCTTGGCAGCTCTGGCAAAGCAGACATTTCCGCCCTCAGCTTGGAACCTGCACCTGAGGGTAGGCACCTGCAGGAAGCCCTTGAAAGACCTGAGTCCCCTTTATATAAAAACCTAGCAATCAGTATGCTCACTCAGCAAGTTGCATTCCTAGGTGCTAGGCCCTCAACCCGAAAGCACCGTTTATGCACTTTCACGTTAAACAGTCACTGGATGCAATCCATAAATAGTCCCGAGAGCAGGGACATAAGAGCCTAATTCAGGACTCTGTTCACACACAAGCGTCCTACTGCAGGGCTATGAAATCACTCTTCCTCTTTGCTCTGCTTCTGGTCCCATGGACCTTGCGTTCTTTGCTGTACAATGAACCAGCTTCAACAGGAGCTGAGAGATGTCTCCATCCAGCCTAGCATTTTGGCCTGGTGGTTTCAGCATTGTCCTGAGAGGTGTGGCGTGAGTTTTTAATCCCCTCAGTCTGAAGACAGCCTAACACAGGTCTCCTACTTCCTAGGTTAGTGAACATCAGCACTGCCCCCATCTCCTTCAGCTGTGTTTTGAGTGAAAGCAGTCATGGACTGTGAACTCAATGCTACTGATGTGCACTTGCGTGCCCAAAACATACCTACTGGAGCTGGGCCCTTGGAGGACTACATGTTGTGCCCAGCAGGGAAGGGAGGAATACCCTTCCCCGCTCCCAACTGTAAGTAATGAGATGCCTCCCAACTACGACTGTGGAATTTGGGGGGCAGGTGACAGCTTGAGGATCACTGGATCCATACTAGAACAAGCAACCAGCTAGAGAAACAGGAAGCTTCATTAGTAGTTCCTGGCCCAAGGCAAGAATTTAGGTTGATGTGCAGGGCCCTTTGTGTAAAGCTAGGGGAGTGCCATCCCGCGAGCAGCAGGCTGGAGAGCTTCAAGCGGCATGCAGCATGCTACAAAGCCCACTCTGTATTGATGACTCTTCGGGAGAGAGCCTGAGACCGGTCATCCTGCAGAAAACACATTACAGGGGAAGGGAGCAGAGAGACTCCCCAGGACTGCCACAGGGACAGCTTTCAGAGCCCAATACCGAGGGCCCTGGATATGGGAGAAGATGGGACAACTCACACCCTGAACAGGTCTTTTGATTAAATAAAGTTGAAGCCATGAAGAAATGGAGATTGAAAGCCTGACTGGAAAACTCTCTTTGATGCACAGGCCCTCCCCTGGTTCACAGGTTGACAATTCCTGTCTGGCCCAAACATTCAGTGGGTGAAAGTCCCAAGAATTAAGAGAAGGAAGAGAAATTATGAACCAAATCACATGGTCCTTTCCCACTGGTCCATTTGGACTGCACATGGAGGGCAGTCCTGATTGCTATATCCAGTCTATAGTTTCACTTAAGTGATGGGATCTTCAGTCCTTTTCTTAGAAGATTGTTTCACATTCTAAAAGGCCATGCTATTAGAAAAAAAATCATTAATATTTAGTCTATAGTTTCCCTTGCATTTTATGCCCGTTAAACTCACCATAGGCAAATCCTGGTGCACAAAAATACTGGCATTTGATGTTAAACACAACAACCCCACCATGAATGGTCATTTATGTGCATGATTACAGTAGATGAACTTCACGTTCACACCTTATCAACTCCTTAAGGTTGCTATGTAACAGTTTGGTCATTTGTAATGTGGGAAGAATGACTCTTTCCTACATTGCAATAGGTCCACTACCAAAAAACATGTTATAAAAGGTGCTGTTAGGTTTAATGCATTAATGCATTACTGTATAATGAAATAATTTGCGTTGACTTTCCAACCCTCTTAGTGACTTAAAACTTATCTATGGAAAGGTATGCTGCTGTAACCTACAGTAATGCTGCTATGGCTCCCAGTGAGGACACAATTATTTTGAAGAGAGACTTTAAGTTAAACCCACAGTGAAAACCAACCAACATTAGAGATCATAAACACCCCCCTACCTTGTTTCTAATCCAGAGATCACTACACATGGCAGCCAATGATCTGACAATCAGTGATAGTATTTAGCATTTTCTATGAAGTGACCCAATTCAGTGTTCTTATTTCCTAGCGGAAGACCAGTTACCAGGGTCATGGGGCTCCTATACATGTGCAGGAAGCCTCATGCTGTAATTCCGTGCTGGAGCGTGGAAATTAATGTGCTCCAGAAGCCTCCACATACGCCAGTGTCCCTGTGCTGGAAAAGGGCAGCAGAGCACTTGAAATTAAAGCTCAGTCGACCAGTTCTAGTTCAAAGCACCCTACCACCATTTTTCAGCACAGAGATGCTGATACATGACACACCAGGGACATTTAATTAGCACAGCCCCACAATGCCCCCCAGAACACGTGTATAAACACCCATAGTGACTAAACGTATACAGATTAGGAAGATGAGCAGAAAGCCTCAGAGACGTGATAAAGAAGGGCTTCTCTAAGAGCATGGGAAAAAATGGTCAGTTAACATAATCTGCAATTTCTTTGTATTTCACAACACTAAACAAAAAGTAATGTGAAGCTATGGAAAATCAGGTACAGGAAATAATGCATTATATGAGAACATTATAAGAGAGTTCAACTACTGGGGTCCTCTTGTAAACCTCTCTTCTGAATGGACAGAACAACAGAAAATGGTTCTTTCAAAATAGATCCAAATAGGTAAACTTGTCCCAAACTCATTTAATTAAACAATAAGTCACTTTTAAATAGGTCTATATAGAGCTTCACATACAAACTTTAGTGCAATTACTCATGCCATTTGTATTTTGAACGTTTTTAAAAACATGTATGGAGATGACAGTGTGTTATACAAGAGAGTATCCGATCACTAATAAAAAATTTATACTGAGTAAATCAAATTATTACACAACTCACCCACACTTACAGTCTACACAAACAGTAATGCTCCTAAGAGACCCACCTCAAAAGTGCACCTGTACCACACTACAGGCTTCTCGACAAAACCCCCTTGCAATTGCCCATGGAAACAATCAGATGCAGCAGACACCTGACTTTATCACTCTAAACGCAGTGATCTATTAAATGAAAAATGGAACAAGACTTTGAACTGAGGTTTATTAAAACAAAAATGGCCTCCTCCCACAAAGGATTAAAACAATCTGTTTGGGCAATTTTCATCCAAAACAAAAGCCTGACAAAATGGGCTGATCTCTTGTTTTGTTCCAATAGGACCTGTACTTGGGACTCCGGTTCTGCCAGAGGATCTCTTAAAAAAAAAAAAAAAAAGATTGTGAGGAAGGTCTTTGAGAAGGGGCTAGCAAATTCTTCAAACACTGACCATTTTTCCAGCTTATACAGCCAACTACAGCATATTTCCGAATCCAGCCATCTTGTAGACCCTTGTTAGTCAAATCTTCACAGAAATTTGATTTTTGAATGATTCTTTTAACATGTCCCTTTTTCTGAACTATGCATGTAATTGCTATGTTTTTATCTGAAGTTTTGTGTCAAGATCTTGAGTAATTAATGGAAAATGGGCTATTACTGTACTTGCATGTTGACAGTACGAACATTTTTCTTTCCATATTTATGTGGCCAAATAATCAAAACTACAAATACTTTTTTTCCCCCACAAGACATTTTTTATACAGCTGTTCCAAAAGCCCAGGGAATAAGAACATTACATTTCCACTTTGTAGATTCAAAACTGAAACATTTCAGAGACTTTAAATCAATACAATATCAGAACTACGAACAGCATATCTGGCATCTCAGGATGAACAAGTTTAGCAAACGTAGTCTAGCAAACAAAGCTATTACCTGGAAAGTAACTAAAGACAAAATTGTCTTTTTTCTTTCTCTTTTTGCATGGTAAAATTATTAGGATTTGTTAACTAAACTGGTACACTAAGCATCACACAACCTTTGGTAACTTCAACACAACTTCTTTACTAATGCAGGAAAACACAAATTAATTTGTGTCACGAAAAGCATAAATGATTACCAAGTGGCAAAGCTGGCTTTATACATTCAGCAGCTTGTCATCTCATCTATCAAAATCAACTTCTTGTATTTTTCAACAGAATTTGTGGTAAACTATTTTGAAAACTTATGGGAAAAATATTCTTAGCCACATTCCTTTTACTAATGGTAATAGCATACACTGTAAAAGTTTGCTTCACGCTGAGAAATACTAGTTAACATCTCTGCTTCTTTTATTCCACTAAACAAACCCAGGGGTGACTGCCTGCAATATGGGGCTATTTGCATCAACTAGAAATTTAGCTTTTTGTATTGTTTCTGCCTAGGTATTCCTACTGTTCTTCCTACCTCTGTCCTTGAGAGAGGCTACTTACCTGTGGAAGAAGTGTAGGAGTACTTATCTCCATAAGTATAAAGGGAAGAGCTCCAATTTTTTGAAATCAGAATACCTTCATTTTAACAAAGGAAAGACCACACCAGTATGACTATACTTGAAATTACAAAAAAACCCCAACAACCCTAATTTGCCAAAGGTGATGAAAATTAAGAGCCAAACTGAATGGAAAGAAAAATAAGAGAGATAAGCATGAATGGAATTTGAGAGATCTTTAAGAAGAATGTATTAGATAACCCCAAAGACAATTACACAATCAAGAACTGGACAATTTTGCCATCCTGGTTCAGTAGCAATGTGAAGACAGCAATTAGAAATAAAAAAAATATTAACATAAATGGCAACAAAGGGAAAGAAACAGCAATTAAAACTAAACTAAACCTGCAAACTGCAGAATCCTCCAAAGGGAAACTGAAGATAACCAGGAACTCTCCCTGGCTAACAGACCTATGGAGAGAAACGAAAAGAGTTTTCATACTATGTTAGGAACCAAAGAAATCCCAGGAATGGTAGAGGCTGACAACTAGACAGAGATGGGAAAGCAGTTCACAGTGAAGTAGAAAAGGCTGAAATGGTCATTTAAAAAAAACATTTTCCTCTGCATTTGGATAGAAGCATGGTGATGAACTCGTCACATGAGGATGATGAAGTACTTTCCAGGAGATTAGTAATTGAGAAGAATGTTTGTGAAAAAAAATTAAGTAAAATGATTAGGATGATATGTGCTGGTTAGCCTGACATCAAAGTAATGGGAAAGCTGATAGGAGATATAACAAATAAGGAAATTATTAAAGGACAGGAATGCAATTAATGCTGATCAACATGGTTCTCGGGAAAACAGGTCCTGTCAAATAAGCATCCTGGCATTCTTTGAAGTGTGTGCTTAATAGACTTAACTGCGGCTGGGTGAAAATGTCCACCACTAGAAATGGCTCCAGGAAAGAGATCAGTACAGATGTTCAGTCTGCAACTGGCCCCTCTTCCCAAGACTGTTTGATCCCAGCCTGAGGAAAGCATGGGCTGCTCCAGTCCTCCCATTCCCTGGCAAAACCCCCTACCCACTTCTCACAGCTGGCATTCACGGTGCCACTCCCCCTGCTCCAGTTATGTGCCCTCTTCTTGCCCATGTCTCACTCTAGGGACTCTGGTGCATAAGAAGCAGCTGGCAGCTGCTCCTCCCCACCCTTGCCAGTCTACCTACAGGAGGGACAGGAGCAGCTGTCTCCATGTCTTCTCTAGATGGGGCTGACCCCAGTCTGGCAGGCAGGGGAGCCTTTTCCCACAGCTTCGTTCCTCCTGGTCTCCAGTTAAGCCATGGGAGAGGATGCAGATGTTCACTCTCCCAGGAGAAACTCTCTTGGGAGCAACTTCTACCTGGTTGGAGTTGGGTTATTTTTCTCTTGGAACACGCATCTTGCTCCAGGAGAAAAAGACAGAATATCTGTACACTTCAACATCTGCAGCAATTCATGTGGTAGAAACCAGGCAGCTGTACCTGGCCTGGACAAGGTGTTGTAACAAGGTGTTTGACATAAGACTACAGTTTAACATCTGAGTTAGAAAAAAAAATAGCACTTTGCAAAATTGAGACTGTACATATAAGAACTGGCCTACTGACTGATCATATAAAACACTTGTCAATAGAAAATCATCATCAAAGGGTATTTGTAGAAGGATTCCCCAGGGATCTGTATTGGTCCTGATGTTACACACCATTTCAAGTAAAAAAAAATAAATTATTGACAAAAAAATTTGCAGATGTCAGAGACAGGCAAAGTGGTACACAGTAATAATGGCAGGCAATCAAACAGGGCATTTGGACCACTTGGTAAATGGGGACCATTTAACAAATTCCATTTTAGCAGAACATACTGTGAACATTACACCCCCAAGATGCAGGAATTCAGAAGAGGGACTCCAATCCAGCAAGCAGTGGACAAGCTACGAAACGCGAGCTCCCGGCATGACACTGAAGTAAAAGAGCAAGGCTGTCACTGGATGCATAAACAGGGACACAGTGAATAGGAAGGGAATATAGTCCTGTATTTAGCAATGATGAGATTGGAATACTGTATCCAGTTTTTGTGTTCACATTAAAAAAAAGATTAATTGAAGATAGGAAAGAAAAAGAAAAAAGAACAATAAAAATTATTCCAGAACCTGAGCTCCGCCTGTTTAGGTTATTGTAAAGAACAGTGAAAAGTGATTTTATTTACAATGTATAAATCCCTTCATGGGGTGAAGCAACTAGGCACTGAAATGTTCTTTAACTTAGTAGAGAAAGGCGTAACAGGAACCAATGGCTGAAAGCTGAAGTCAGGCAAATTCCAATTAGAAATTGTACGTTTTAAATGGCAAGGGTGACAATCACTGAAAACTATTAGCAAGGAAAAAAGCAGTAGATCTGATGTCTTCAAACTCAGCTGGACACCTTCCTGGGATACTAGTTTTGGGCTCCATACAATTTTTGGCTAACACTTGATGGTCTTTAACATACAGAAGTCAGACTAGATGCCCATATCCTCTCAGGACTTAGGGTCTGTAAGAGCTGTCCCAAGCTGACTCATCAGGTCCAAAACAAAATTTGCAGTAATTAAAACAATGAATGAACTACCCTCTTTTACTAGAGGTAAGTCCTTCCATTTTATGTTAGATTAGCAATAAAGTGCTATTGGGCATGTCTACACATGTGCTTTAGTGCCTATTTCAATACTCAAAGTGTCACAAAAAAGTGGTCTTTCACTAAAATAGGCTAAAATAGGTGCATTAAAATAGGCTAATGTGCATTTTTCTAGTACTTCATAATGGAGCATTTGTACACATACTTGCACTGCAGCACTGGGCACTTTTAAAAGTACCTGGTACTGTGGCGCATCCAATTGTCTAAGCAGTGAAATGTACATCAGAGCTGAGAAAACAGCAGAAACATGCAATGTGTTTTAGTTCAAAAACACACTGCCATTTTCTGCGCACTGATGCACATTTTGCTGCTTATACAACTGCATGCAACACAACGCAGTGTGCATCAGCTCGCATGCGGAGCAAACTCAATTAATCAAGATTAATTAAGTCTGCTCTGACCCACCGGATTTCCAGTACATCACAGGACAAAAAGGTATGTGTATAAATGCCTGGAGGTAATAGATTTAATGTGCATTACCTAAAGCACATTAATGTGTAGATGCTGTTTAACCATATAGGTCTTGAAGCATTTAAATGCTTTTTGCAACTGACACACACACTTCTAAGGCATTTGTTTTAAATAAACCATTTTCTGCAAGACATAGTTTGGACTGTAAACTGCTTTCATGTACAGCACTGGAGATGACAAGTTGGGGTGGGCGAAGCAATACAGCTACTGGTATATCGGCAGTTCAAGCATCACTTTCCTACACAGTGAATGGGGGTTAGGAAAAAGCAAGCTATCTGCTAGGCCTAATATGATTGCAGGTTACACAGAATCATAGACAATGGGGATTGGAAGGGAGTCAACCCCCTGCTCCAAGCAGAACAAGCCTCAACTACATCATCCCAGCCATGAAAGATGGGTGCCTCCCGTGACTGGGGGGGGCACCACGGTGGCAAGTGGGGACTGCCCGCAGACACTGCCGGTGATGTTGGAGGTAGGGGGGGAGGAGGAGGGTGGCGAGTGGCAGGCAGCAAGTGGAGAACACCCACACCCACTGGCAGCTGTCGGAGGCAAGGGGGGATGGCGACCACCCACAGAAGCCAGCAGCAGCTTTGGCAGCAACCTCTCTCGGGGGAGGCACATGCCCCGTCCCCCACTACGTGTCGCCTATGATTCCAGCCAAGGCTTTGTGTAACCAGGTCTTAAAACCTTCTAAGGATGGAGATCCCAGCACCTCTCCTGGTAACCTGTTCCAGTGCTTCACCACTCTCCTAGTGAGAAAGTTTTCCTATTATCCAACCTCAACCTCCCTTGCTGCAGCTGGAGCCCATTGCTCCTTGTTCTGTCATCTGCCCCCACTGAGAGCAGTCCAGCTCTATCCTCTTTGCAGCCCCCCTCCAGGGAGCTGGAGGCTTCTATCAAATCCCCCCTCAGTCTTCTCTTCTCCAGACTAAATCAGCCCAGTTCCCTCAGCCTCTCCTCACCAGTCATGTCCCCCAGCCCCACAACCATTTTCATTACCCTCTGCTGGACTCTCTCCAATGTGTCCACATCCTTTCTGTAGTGGGGGGCCCAAAACTGGACAGGACTCCATATGTGGCCTCCCCAGTGCTGAATAGAGGGGAATAATCACTTCCCTCGATCCACTGGCAGCGCTCCTACCAAAGCAGCCCAGGATGCCATTAGCCTTCCAGGCAGCAAGGGCATACTGTTGTGCCCTGAGACAAGGGTGACAAGGGCACACTGTTATATATATATATATATCCTTTGCTAGGTAGAAAAAGATGACAACAAAATAAGCCAGCCCACTTCACTGGAATTTCGGCTTTCATTAACAACCAACAATGCTTAGCACATATTTTAGTACTTTTCATCATCCTAAAACTCTACAAACATTTTAATGACCTGGGCAGAAAAACCCTTACAGTCTCGTTAGCATTCTCCAAATCCATCCAAACCTAACTTTCACATTGTGTACTCCCTACCAAAAAAATCTCTTTGCTACCTCACAGAAAAGCCCTTTTGGCTAAGTTTGGGGAAAACAAGCTGAAAATCTGATTTCTTTTCCTAGTTTATTTTTTGGGGGATAGGTAGTAAGACATTAACCGTATGTTACAGAGCACAAGTGTAAATGTCTTCCTTGCTACTATGGTACAGAGTTACTATCACAAGGCAGCAATTCCACGTACTATACCAAAATAGGCCATGACTGGAAATGTGCAGATTTGAATTTATTCTCAGGTATGTAAAACATAAGAAAAAAGAGCACAGGCAAGAAGCTTTATGTCCACATACATCTTACTGGTTGGGTGAGGATACAGTCTAAGTAATATATCCTGAAATATCTTTTTTAAATGAAAAAAAATTGGGGGGGAGCATTAAAAATAGATTTTACTGTCCCAGTGAGAGCATGACCACAACAATTTACAATGTTCTGCCATCCAATTCTCTTAAGCTGCCTCCCTCCCTCCCTCATTGTGCGTCTCTCTCTCTCTCCACATCCATCCTCCATTTGCTGATAACTTCTCATCATGCTAGTTCATGCCTAATGTAAAATGGTGGTGCGCGGAGGAGTAAAAAAGGAAAGAAAAGAAAAGAAAAAAAAGACATTATGATTGGAAAGGCAGGAGAAAGAGAAAGATTGAGAGAGACAGAGAGAATGTCAAAGCTCAAGTCTGGCATTTGCCTATTTAAATTCAATCATGCAGCCCTTGCAGAGCTGAGAAATAGATGGCCTGCATTATGAATTTCTGATCAGACGACTGATAGGTTATGAGAGGGGACGTAATCCCTTTTTCTCCAAGCAAGGGCAAGCAATAACTGCCCTTCAGAGACGGCTCTTTGCTTTGCCCTTTTTATAATTTTTTCCTTTTCTTTTTAAAAAAAAGTCCAAATAAGCATTTTTATGATGATAAATGCGTAATAATGATTCACTGTGCCTGCATCGGGAATGGGGATGTGCCTTTGCAAATCATACGTGCGCTCAAAATAAACTGCTATATTTTTTCTTTTTTAAACCTAATTAGAATTCTCTCCCTCTCCCAGCTCATTTTGTACCAACATTGGTGATCTAAAAAGAAAGTAAAAGAAATCAACACATGCATTGAGACTGGTATTTTTAATACCCTACAGGGTTTTTAACATTTTACAGTTTGCCTTTTTTAACATTATGTGTTTACATAAAAAGATGGAAAGAATTATTCTTTAAACAACAAGCATCACAGAAGTGCAATAGGCACACGCTCCGAATGATGGGAAAAGCTGATGTTTTCTTATTTATACCCATGTGACATCATTTATTATAGCTTCAAATTATAGTAAATTAACTACAACATTGAAAGACATTGGAAGATTTACAGTGGGCGCATCAATTCATAGGTTAATTAAAATGTATACAATATCAATTTGATAATATAAATCTAAATCAGGCCTCTGCGATGGCTTAGAACTTTTGAACTGTAAAAAAGTTGGAAACAACAAATCTGCTATTGAGAGTCAAGTTTATTATCAGCCCTGCACCATATGCTGAAATAACACCTAATCCCAATTTATGAGCAGAGGAAAGAGTCACAAGGGAGTGGGCTATCATCCCAGAATTACATTAACAAAACAGAGAAGATGCCTGACATGACAAAGACTTCTGTAAATAATCAAAGGGAAAAAATAATGTTTGTGGGCAGAGGGGGAGGAAAGAAGCAAGATTTTGGTGTTAAGCAAAAACATCTTGGGACTATATTCATGAGTGACATCTTTAAAACAGCCGCAATGTGAGCTGGAACGCTTTGTACAGCTGAGCTCAGCAGCAGAGTAGCTACCGCTAATCACTGCTGTCTTCACCACCCAGCGGCTAATGAAAAACCAAAACAAGAGCAAACAACTATGTTGGCTTAATGCCTTCCTTGGGAAAAGGCTGTGCCGGCCGAGAAGCACAGGGTCAGATCCGTGGGCACACCAAGACAGAGTTCTCAGGGGTGGGGAGAAGTTTCCTTATATTAAAAGTTTGTCAAAGGTTCTGGGCTCCTTTCTCTTCTCCCACGACACCGGCTCTTGGGAGCATCGCAGCAGCTTACATACTGAGCTACCACCTCTGTGCTGCTAGATTCACAGATTTACCTCTCTGCTCTAGACCTGTCCTCTTCTGCCTGCACTAAAAATCTCTGCCCATCTCTTTTCCATCCCCCATGGATGTCTAGCCATCAGTACATGAGCAATACGACAAAAACAGCTCTTAATCACTCACCACCCATAATTTCCCTCCCCGTCTTGATTGCTAAGGACACCACCACCTTTCTGTCATGTAGGCTCTCCACCAGGGTATTATTTTCAATCCAGACCCCCGCTAGGTCTTCATGGTCAAAGTTTAAGTCTTGCTAGTTCTTTCGGTGTTACGGCCTTTCATATCCATCCACACAACTAAAACTTTCATCCAGGCTGTCGTGACCTCATGTGTTGGTTGATGTCATACCAGTCTCTCTGGCCTACACAAATGCTCATATCTATTCAAATGCAAAAATCATTTTCTCAACCCATCACCTTGATGGCACCCTGCTTCCATTGACCCTCCTTCTCTATCACATCAACTCTAAACTGCTTGTTTTCATTTCCAAAGGTTTTCTTGTCCTACCCCCACATATCATCTGTCATTTTATACCAAGACATTAACTCTAGCCTTTGACTAGCTCATGATGCCAATCTTCACTGCCCACTTGCTACATTTTTAAACAAGTGCCTTCATCCTTTCCCCCATGCTGCCCCTCATGCATGGGATGGACCCCCCTTAAACAGCGGTTGAGGCTATCAAGGCTTCCTCTTTCAACCCTTTGCTAATACTTGTTGTCATAACACCTACCATACACTAACAAGTTGGGCCACTGACACCAGTGTCTCTAAGATTAATTATCACCTTGTTTCCCTGCCCCTCCAGTGGTCTGCATTCATCTGTTGCCTCTTGCTTTTTTACTTTAGTAGGTGAGCTCTTTGGGACTTCACACAATGAAATACTCACTTTATAAAAAGAAAATCCAAGAAATTTCTGTCATGAACTACAGTTTACCAGGTACTTACCATCAGCCAACACTGAGCTAGTTTTCACCTGGTAATTGGAAACAGACACCAAAACAGTAGGAACGTTTTCTCCCACCCCCATCTCTCTCTCTCTCAAAGCATCATTTTAAAATGAAATGTTAAGGGCAGCCCTTGAAAACTTCCTCAGCCATGTACAACATTGCTCTCACCATCTCTAATGAACTAGTATGCCCTGCATGTTATATACCTACCTGCAAGCTACTGAGATCTGAATAGTCCAGTGATTTTTATGCTGTTTGGAACGTATGGGGATTTCGATATAATTTCTGATTCACAGATTCATTCATAGATCCATAGATGTCAGGGGCTGGAAGGGACATCTCCAGATCATCAGGTCCCGCCCTGCTGCGCTTGGGCAGGAAACCCAGCAAGGTGAGCGTCCAGGTGTTTTTTCAAAATATCCAGAGTAGGTGATTGTACCACTTCTGGGGGGAGTCTATAAATGATGAAGAGAGGTCTCCTCAAACAAGAGGGTTTTGTTTTTCTCCTGTAAGATATTTTAATACAGTTGACCTTCCCTAGCTCCTTAATTTTTTGTCCACAACAGCTGCACAGAAACGTACAAGAAATTATGATGATTAGACACTTCTGAAATAACCTGGCCGTAAGTGCCATAAATCTCCATCAGTCACAATTTAGGTTATGTCCCGAAGCAAGAGAATTTATATCCTTTAATCAAAAAGCTCTTTTTTACTGCAGATGTGCTTATGTGCCTCAAAAAAATGCCCGATTCCCCAATCTTTTTGTCGGAGTGCCTTGTTGCAATGAATTCCAAAGGTTAATTGTACACAGTGAAAAACTGTATCATTTAAATCTTATGGCAATAATTTTTTTCAGTCACTGAACAGCTATACTTACTTGTGGATTCTGAGAAAAATAGCAAAAAGCTGCCAATTTCACTTTTTTCTCACTGTTATTATGTATGCAGAGTACAGTTTGTCTAAATAAGATAAAAATATATTGTTAATTATCCAGAATCTCCCTCCCCCCCTCCCCAATTCATAACAAACTTTTAAACCCCCTTATCGCCTCTGACCAGGTATGATCACCAAGTCCTGCCTTCCTCCTCCCCATTGTCTCCATACACTGAAACACCTGCATTCTCTACGGCCAAACACAGTTCTGCGGTGGACGGCCGAACCACCTGAACTCCACGACCAGCCCTGGGGTGTAACCCTACACTAGTGATTCTGATTGCAGCTTACTTCAATTTAAAGGTCTGCTTTGCACATGTACCTTGCCGTCTCAAAAATATAAATTACTTATATTCATAAACAACAGGTTCAAGCTACTAAAACAACTAGGGAGATTCTTGAAGCAGCCAACAGTGAAGTAAAGCATCACTTATAAAACTTTCTGTTGTTTTGTTAGCTTATCAAATAATTTAATTTATCCTGCCTCTTCTGCTATGACCAACTTTTGAATAATATTGTTATAACTGCATTAAACAAGAGATTTCATTTTCTTCATTTCTCAGTGCATCAGCAGGAACACTGACCAGCTCAAGTGCAAGCTAAGGTTTCTCCTCTTCCCTCAACAAGGTGTGAATTTATAACTCAAGTGATCTTCAATTTTTTTTTTAATATTCTGAATATATGCTCTCTTGTTACATTTGTGCTTTTCATAAAACAATACAAATAATTTATGATGCATTAACATGCTAAAAACCATCTGCTAATGCATTCCGAAACATGTAAGCAATCACTACATAATGCAAAGTAAAACTATCAAGAAAACAGGAGACCTCCCTACCAAACATGTTTGGCTTTTGACAAAAAATGGTGCATACTTCTAGAAATGTAGTGAAACATCAAAAGATAGCCAATTATCACACCCAATGAAGCATGTAGACTTCTCAAGGAAAAAAGTGGTAGTTAATGAAAGTTTTCTGCTAAGAGTTGTTTTAAAAAAAATGTCCTTTTCTAGGTGACGTAACCTTTCTCTGTTTTCTGGTCAGTCCAACGGTGCATGGATCATGTGCATTTGAGAAAGCTCCCGAAAAAGTGTGAAACATTTTAATAATAGTTAAGAGCTATCATATACATTAAAAAAAACCCTGTCTTCAGAATATTAAATTTACGAAAAAGGACAAACAAAATCAAACTTTTTTTCCATTTTCTAAATAAATGCTCGCTTAATTTAACATTCAGTCCTAAAGGACACCTAGCAGCCCTTTCATAAACTGAACTAGTGGTTTCCCAAATTTAATATGCATGAACAGAGCATGTGAGTCCTCTTAAATCCAAGTACCAAACCCTGCCTGTTTAATAAATCTCACCAGTACTCCACTATTAGACAGGGGATTAAAACTAATCTATCAATCCCAAAACCAAGCACAGAATGGATTAAAATGCAAAATGCATGAGAGTATGAAGATGCTTAATGCTAAATAACAAACATTTCAATCACAGAAATCATTTTTATCTTCTTGTTTATGCTAAGTAGATACTATTAGACTTAATATCTGTATTAACACAAGTGGGGGGAAGAAATAGTTTTAAGGAGACCTAAATACATGAAGGCCTGGGTACTGCTTCAATACAATACAAGCAAAAGCTCTCGTATTGAAACCAAGGCTACCGTGGTGTTTAAAATAATTGTTTACTCTCTAAGGTCAACTCAATGGTACTTGACCTTTTTATTTTCTTTAACCCACAGCAACCACCCCATAGAGTCTTAACTAAGACAGGCAGATCAGACTGAGCAATCCAGACCTATTCTATGTAACATGATATTCAAATATTGTGATATCTCCAACACCATTGATGTCAGACATGCTATTCCCAAGGCTTGATGTTCAGTTTGGCTTCTCGGTGAACAGTAGTTTGCATCAAACAAAAACCAAAAGCAGTGGTGCCACGATTCACTGTGCCACTGCCATTTCCATTCTGTGAACGTGGAATGCTCTTCCATCCCTGTAAATCATCTCTCTCACAGGCATCTGCATCTATAAGACTAAGGACCAGACCTGAGAAGACTGACTACTCCCATACTAAGCAAAGTGATGTAGTTAGCCAAGTTAGTCTGAAGTCAAAGAGAAGGCCTCCAGGATTGGGGCTTGCATGTAGGATGCCTGCCCTGGATCTGGGAGTATCTGAAGCCTTAGGTCAGTGGCGATGCATAAGGGGTGCACGGGGGTGCCCCCCCTCCAAGAGCTGGCCAGGGAGTGGATTGCTGTGGCGCTCCCGGTCACCAGAATTGGCCATGGGCCCTAAGGCGGCACCACTCGCCCATGCCCCAGGCTGATGAGTCTAAGAGGTAGGATACTTGCTGGTAGTAGCGCCACACAGATCTAGAAGGCAGCATCTCAGACTTCTGGCTAAGATCCAATGCATTTTTGGCACCAAGGGGAGGGTGTCAGGGCTGGCTCTGGCCCTCCCAGTGGCAGCCTGGTATTGCAGTACCTCCAGGTCCTGGTCTAATTCCCTGTGAAGGAAGCACCAGACTGTTTTTTTGGGTTTTTTTAAGGGCCACACATGTTTGCCTAATATGGGGCATGTACGTTACAGTCAAGTTCCATGTTGGCTGCATTTAATCAGCTTCATAGTTGGTTTCCATTACTGAGCACATGCTGTTTTTAGCAGCCATCCAAAGACAGACAATATGTCTAATGTGGTTTCCCTGTATGCAGATATAAGAGGAGGGGCTCCCCCCCAGTACTGATTGGGGAGAAAAAACCCTTCTCTTGTATTTGAGTAAATATGGTACTTCTCCTTCAATGCCTTATTGTGAAAGGAGGTGAGCGCACTAATTAACTTCAATGGGAAACGAGAACGCTCAGTGCTGCAGAATTGGGCCCCCAGGCTTGGACATCTGAGAAAAGACTCCCTTTAGTGTCAAATCATGTGATTATTTCCTGATATGAAACAATATATATTAGGTTGAGATCACCATCATACCAATTTCACTAGCAAACATAACAGGTTTTAAACAGATGCCCACAGACATGAAAGTTGGTTCATTCACCCTGTGGTATTATCACTAGTAGAACATACAATAAAGGCTTTTGAAAGCAAAGGTACGTTTGTATGTGAGGAAGGCTAATGTCACAAGATCACCTGCTAACTAGCTCCCAGAGGAAAAAATTTGGGAGCGGTTAAAACTGGCTGGTGGGTTTTTTTTAATCTTTTTTTTTTTTTTTTAAGATTGTTTTTGTTTTGATCTAAGACTTTTTGGTACAGCAAATTGTTCCAGCTGAAAAATACAGTAAAAGTGCACAACTCTAGTTTACCTTCACCTTACAGTGGATAGAAATCTTTTTGATTTCATACATCATCCTCACCAGTTACTGGAGTGTTTCCACAAAGTCAGTGCACATCCTTAACGGAAAGCATTAAATAAAGATAGAAGCATTCGGCGTTTTGTGGGCTGAGATAGTTAAAGCTACAAATTTCTATTATTCTAATCTTCTAAATGTAAAAGAAGTCAAAAATTGGGAAACATAACATAATCATCACAGCAGTTTGATAGCTTCTACACCCAGTGAACACATTTAAATTTTATTTCATAATAAAAATCAAAAACAGCACAAGACAGCAAAACATATCCTCCTATCTATTAAAAAGAGTAATATACTTTTGCTGTTGAAAATTGTCTTGCATATTTGACTATAGTTTAATTTTTATTTCACTGTAAACATACCAACTGTAACAAGAAGAAAGTTATGTACTGGCATCATCTAAATGCAAAGCAAAAGCATCAAGTAGGCCTGTATCTATGCCAGCCCACAAAGCTGATGACCCCCCATGCCCACCACCCCCTTCCCTTTACAAACAAATCTAGTGGCTTGTACACAAGTGTGCCTCATGTTGAAAATATGCCTCATATGTACCCCTGCTAGCTTGCTTTGGTTGTTGGCCATGGTGGTCATAGGGAACCTGACTGAAGAAGAAGGATGACAATGACAGCACTCGGAAACTTCCTTCCCCCTCCCTCCGCACATGTCTCAGACACTCGTGGGAGCTCGGAGCCCGAGTCTCAGCTACTCTCGTTGTCACCAGGCTGGCTTCCTTGTCCTTGAATGAGCTTCTGGCCCATGGTTGCGTGACCTCTGGTCCTCTTACAAACCTCAAAGCTCATCTCTGGCCCCATCATTTACCTCCGTCTCCTGCAGGCTCTGACCAGTGCTAAATGTAACCTGCAGAGCTGACCAGTGCAGATGCTGGGCCCACACTACATCTGGTGACCTTCTGCTGTTTGCTGAAAACCCCACTGGTCTTACTACACACACATTTGATTTTGAGTCTCATCTCTCCTAAAAAGCCCCGCCAAAGGTTCGGTTTCATTCTTTTTCAGGCACTGCCATCCTGAAACAGCTAGCGGCTTCCTGAGGCTCACCACCAAAGCCGTTAGGCATGCAGTAGCTGATATCAATATTGCCATAAGAACAGCTATTTCTTGCTAAGTGCTTCACTGCACAGAGGTAACGAAGAGAAGCTTGAGAGAGTGCAGAGGAGAGCCACGCGCATGATCAGAGGTCAGGAAAACAGATCTTACGACGACAGGCTGAGAGCCATGGGACTCTTTATCCTGGAAAAGCGTAGGCTCAGGGGTGATCTGATGGCCACCTATAAGTTTATCAGGGGTGACCACCAGGATCTGGGGGAAC
>NW_017728915.1:40128778-40175684 GCF_001723895.1 Crocodylus porosus | reverse complement strand
CTGACTTCCTGCCCTTTGGGCAGGGGGCTGGACTTGATGATCTCCCGAGGTCCCTTCCAGCCCTAATGTCTATGAAATCTATGAAATCATAAATAGGGACCTACTTAATTCGCGGCCAGACAAAGAAATTTGCTCAGCGCTGTCGCTGCATGAAGAGCCTATTTTGTGGATGTTTCCTGGCAGCCCCGCCCCGCACCGCTGATTGGCAGAGTGGCCCTGGAGGGGAGGAAGGACAAGGGGGTGGCTGCCCTCTTGCCTGCTGGCTGCCCTTCGTGAAGTCCCGCCCCTCAGCACCAATTGGCGGAGAGGCCCCAGGGGAGGAGAACAGAAGAGGGGTTGGCTGCCATCTCAGGTGCTGGCCCCCTTTGTGCCACCCCGGCAGCCGGCACCTTCCCCTCCTGAGCAGGCTGCAAGGTAACGAGGATCTCTCACTCCCACTGGGAAGCCAGCATCTTATTATTAAGAGGGGGGTTTAAGGTTGATTTCATAGACAATTGCGGATTTTGTGGTTTCCACAAAATTGCAAATAAAGTCAGTTCCTAACGATAAACACCTGGGACATAGTGTTAAAATGCCACTTAGTGAAGGAACACTTCCTCCGATGATAAAGTCAGAAGAGCAAAGAGCAGGGTTGGACACCACACACCGAGGAAGCCAAAGCTCACAAGGCTGAGATGCACAGTGAGAAGGAAGAGCAACACGATCACTTTAGAGTGCTTGGAGAGTCCCGTCTCCTCCCCAGTCTCTTCCTTCTTTCCACCTTCCGCTTACCAGAGGAAATGGAGACAACACATACTATAGCTTTACATCAACCACAATTATCCTAAATTTCCATTTAGTTTTCTGCAAGTTAATTGGTAGTGGTCACCTTACAATATACTACATTCCCCCACTCCCCTTTCAATAACATAACATTCTGTAGCAGAAATTTCCAGCTGAACGGCTGTCAAATGTAAACCCAAATGAACTGTGGTTTGATACGCCAGTCTGCAACTCAGCTGTTGATGCAGAGTACGTATCTTCCTGCCCCCACTGGATGTAGAGTAAGTTCTTGGGACGAAAAGGAAGATCTCCTGCAAGAATGAAGGGAAATGGCTGCAGCACCAGTGGGTCATCTTCTCTCCCCTTAGTTCTCATCTTTCTTATGCTCACAAAGTGTTTTCCTTACATTACTGCAGTTCTCTTAATGCCAGTAAGACCGACCATCACGAAGCCAAGTGGACACACTGGAGTAGTTCTGTTTTGGAACCAAATACCTGAGCTACATGTCTTAGGCACCCTGTCATTTGGGTATTTTTTTAGTTGTCACATATTGCAAAGGGGTTATTTCAGTACCTACAGTGCCAGCCTTCAGCTGTAACTGCACTTAGAACAAAGGGGAGTTAATGTAACCCTGCAAGGTTGTTCAGAGGATCAGAGAGGGGAGAAGTGTGGAGAGGTTTATAAGATTAATTCTTATCTCTCTGGGCAGTGGGTCAAGTCAGAACCGTCACTCAACCAACCCTATGGATAATCTCCCTTTATTACTTTCAATCAAACTAAGTGTCTCCAATCTGCACTACAGTTACCAATTTATTGAAAGAAATTATTTGTAGAGCTTGATTATATAATAAATTCAATATACCAAAATCTGGATAAACAACCCTGAAGTTTTTACATATCTCATTGCATAAAACAGCTTCTCCAGCCCAGCTGCATTAGCACCAGACAGCTGTTCAGCTGAGCAAAAATTCAAAGAAGGAGGTGGATGTCATGCCTTGCTCAGCGCCTTACTGAAATAAGGGAAACAGAATTCTGATTAGAGCTAGATGAAGTATCAGATCTAAAATGTCGCTGTTTGTGAATATTTAACAAGGAATTGCTCTGTTTTGTGAAAAATAGAATTTCTAGCATTTTCTAGTAATGCAATTCTAGCGCAGTCACTGGACACAACATAAAGCTGCCTGGATTGTGGAAATCATTCTCCTCCAGTGATGGATAATATGGCATGAGATTTTGCTTGCTTTGATTAATTTCTGAATATTGCAGAGAAACTGCATAATCCCTACGATAGCACAGAAAAGAAGGAAGAAATGATGAGCTATGATAAATGCGTGTAGTAAGGGAGCAGTCTGTTTCATCTATTATAGAAAGCCCCCAAACTGATATCATTCTGGTAAGCATTAGCCAAAATAAGGGGCAACACTTAGAATGTATTTTGCCCTAACAGTGGTATTTGAAAGATAAGAGTACGGGCAGCAGAAAACAAACACTGCTAAACATTGCCGTGACCATGATTGGAAATAGTACAGAAATAGAAAATGCACAGTTCCTTTTTTCAATCCACAACAGCCATTATTTATACAAGTACTGAATATGGAAAAGGCTCTGACAAATTTACAGTGGTGTTTGGATGGATGAGGATGACGAATGATGGATGAGGGAGACAGAGGATTCCCTTATTAAAGCATCAAATCCATCCCTAAATACCAAATAGACATCTTCTCCTCGACTGCTCTATCTCATACTCCAAACTACACAAGCCAACTACATTAAATGTTACTCCTTAATAGAAATCAGAAGATTTTTTTCCCCCCAGGAAATATTGTTCATTTGTACCGTGTAGCTGAGCACCTTTCATTCTGTGAATATTATCTATTTGAAATAAGCATCTGTAAAACAAAAGACAAATGGGACAATACAAATACAGATACAAATTAATTTCACTACAAATTAGATAATAGCTATAATTACAAAATTGTTCAGTTTGAAAATCTGATAAAATCATTCCCAGTGTTATACTCCATGGCACATTTTCTCAGGACCCCTCTAGATAGAGCTACAGCGATAAAAGAAAATTCACTGTTCTAGTGTATATTATACTGTGCTTCTGATCAAAATAGCCATACACAACCGTGTTGAAAGCACTACAGCTCCCACTAGTGGAAAAATCTATTTCGCCACGAGACTCGTGCATTCAGCATTAGCCAGGCCAGCCTTAAAAGACTTTCATGCTGTAGTAAATTTAGAAGGACACGTTTCTTCCTGAGGTTATTTCACTTGGATAGCGAGTTTCTGTAATGCGTTTGCCCGCAGCTTAGAACATTTGTGTTCTTCTTTTCCTTCCACTTGATCCTGTGATAAACACACAGCAGTGTGTGAACGTGAGAACGCACGTGATGTCACGCAGCCGGTTTACGGCTCCACTGCAAGCTGAAACGGGGAAAGAACAGCGGTCGACAGAGAACCGGCCTTAGTGAAACAGTCGAGGTCTTCAGCAACTGGGACTGAGAACAAAGAGGAGAATACGAAAGCAAACAGCAAGTGAATTACCATTTGAAGTCTAATGCAACTCCAAGTTTCTTCTAGTAAAAACGCTCCCCTATTCTGCCCAGCTAAAGATACTCAAATTAGCGAACAAGCACAAAACAAGCCAAAATCCCCTTGGCCATTTAGAAGACATCAGGACAACACTCTGTTGTGTCCTTGGTGCCTTTGGGACAAGTCCCCTAAGAATCTGCAGAAAAAAGGGGCAGGAAGCTAGCAGCTAACTATGCCCCCCCCCCCAAAACCACCCCTCTGCAGAAGGGAGCACTGTCACGAAGCCTTCCTGCAGGGAGAGGATCTGGATAGAGCAGGGAGACAGACATCTAAAACTGCGTGAATCCACCAGCAAAAACCACTTCCTGGGGAAAGGGCAGCATTTGGCAGAATGACACAATGGCTGCTGCAGCCACAGGAGTGAAGAGGAAGAAATTTCATCTAGCGCACCTCACCGATCACTCACCTGGGGATGCATGCTGTGTCCAGATTTAGCGCGGCCTTAGATGTAATGCTATAGGAATCCCTTTTACAGTTCAGCATTGCAAGTATGATTAGGATCCTAAGATGTTACACAAATCCACACTTACAATTCCTTTACTAGGTAACCTGATCAGAGGCACCACTTGGGTTACAAGGCTAATTGCAATTTTAAAAAAAAACTGCACCAGAGCAGAAGATCCTAATAAAGCTTCAGCTGAGTTTAAACCTGCCAGATATTTCTAATCCAAGACAAACTGAGAGCTAAGATGTTTTGGCTTGAAAACCATTCAGAAAGAACTACATATGCAGCTCTGGCACAAAATGTCAAAAAAACCCTCCTACAATGCAGCAGGAGTGTTAAAGACAGCAACAAGAAGGCCCAGCTCAGCAGCATGGTTTAATTCCAGAAAATGAGTGGAAAATAATCACAAATTCTGGAGAGAAAGTTTTGCTGTTCAGCTGCAGTTCTGAAGATGAGTTAATTTAGTTTCAAATTGTGCTGTCTTTGAAAACAATGTTATACATATTTTCCAAATCATATTTTCCTTCGCTACAGAAAAACCTTTCTGCCGTGCTCCTGTTTCAAATGAATCACAGGAAGGTAACATATTACTGCAGAGCAAACTGACAAAATAGGCTGCATCAAAAGAATCAAGTACCAAGAGACTGAGAGCTTGCCTCACACCTTCCTAGCTTACCTCTCAGAAGCTTATCTAGGAAAGTTTCTACATTTTAAAATGCACTTTCTAGAAAGCAACAAACTGCAGATTTTAAGATGAATGCACATTTTCTGTGGAAGAAGGGATGAACCCAGATTCTCAATGAGGTCCTGATTCTCCTAATACAGGTATTGTCTCGCCCTAAACGGTATGTACGTTAGCAAGTTTGAAGTACATATCTATTATTATCAAACCTGAAAGAGAAAACAATCCCCTTTCTTGAGCATAAATGCCTAGCCCTTTCCTTTCAAATTGCAAACGTGAGGCAACAAGACAAGATGCACATGCCCCCTGATGCAATAAAAGAACCAAATAAACTCAAGCAAACAAAGAGCAATCCTGACAAGGGGTCTCAAAGGCTCTCCAGAGAGATCTGTGCAGCTTTTAAGGAAACAGAGAAAACAATTGACTTCCCTAGTAAAGAGCATTAATGATGATGACTATGTACTGTCTATGGCAGCTAAATCTCAGAGCAAGTCGAAGCAGCTTGGCATCACTTCTCCATCTCCTTTCATAGCTTCACTCTTGCTGCAGAGCACACCCCATTCTAATTTTTTTAATCAGGTTGTCGTTGGCAACTTGTTGAACGGTGCAAACCCACCTCACTGGGAACAAGAATGGGAAGACAGGACCACGGGCATGATAAACGGTGATTGATACACCAGCTTTCCTACCTCATACAAAACATAAAATGTTATTTATTCCCAGAAGCTGCAGTTGTGGATGAAACAGAAAGCATGTATTGTTTTTCCTCTCCTCTTCCCTTTTTTTAATTATCTTTTGCATAAGGCTTTCCTTAAGCTGCAGAGCTAACATTAACAGCGGTATGCATTGTAGAAAATTTCTAACCACATTCACTCTTTCCCAGAGGAATCTATGTACTTTTTAATATTAAATGTGTAACAGAAAGCCATTTCTGGGTTGTACAAGAGGAGAACACAGTGCAGTGTTATCCAGTGCTCAACCAAGTAGCTCCTATTGTGCGGAATCCTAAACAAGAAACCAACTTGTGTTCTGAATAGGGTCTGCCTGGCCGTTGCTGCTTTGCTGTTTTTCAATGTCTTTTGAAAGATAATGCCAAACAGTATGCGTGTGCATTTAAAAAACCTGCACACCCCCAAACCATTCAGGATCCAGAACAATGTCAGAAGGCCAACCTGACAGCAGTAGGAGGGGGAAACACTGTTGTGGGATGATAAATCTATCCATGCTTCGCCGTTCAATCTCATTCATACAACATGTAGTTCTTGATTTAAAATATTGGCTAATTGCTTAACTTTCCTTCCACTTCAAACTTATTCGTAAAGTGTCCAATTATCTTTCATGGCCTAGGATTATTGATCATCTGGAACCCAATTCACCAAAGCACTTCATCACATGCCTGATTTTAGGGATGAGTAATCCCACTGATTTCAGTGACAGATGCCCGATTCTCTCTCAAGACTCCCCACTGTGCTGTATGAAAAAAAAGGAGCAAGATGTGAAATCTAGCTCAAGGAGTAGTCAAGCTGGAGTCCTCTTCCCGAAAACACATTCACATGTCACTTCACTCACATGACTAGTCCCCTTGAAGTCAAACAGAACTAGTCATGTATGTAAATGTCCCCTTTATCATTTTAATATATTATTTAATCCTAGTTCATTATTAAGGCATAATGACAGCATTTTAATGGCATGACTTAAGTGTTTGTGGACCTTGCAGCAAAAATGAATTTTAAAAAGGAAAGCAAGTGAAGAGAAGTTAGCCAGCCACAACACAGGGATGCAGAAGAAGTACCGAACCTAGGGGAAGTACAAAAGGAGGTAAAATGTGAATGGCAGGAAGAGATGAAGAAAGATCTGAAATGATGTTCTTTGACTATTCATTGGCAGAGCCAGAGATGTTTTTTGAGAGCTGACTCCCAAAACAAGTCCTTTTCTCCCAACTCGGGGGATGGTCACCACTCCAGAGGTAGGCAAAGGAAGAGATTCAAGGACACCTTGAAGGCCAAGGTGTACTGAAGACATGTGATGTTACCACAAATACCTGGGAATTCAAGCACTGAATCATCCCCAGTGGTGGTGTGACATACGACACAACATCAATCATTTTGAGTAAACCAGCCTCACCACAGAGCAGGGGTTGGCAATGTTTTTAGGCAGAGTGCCAAAAACACCCGCAACCTCGACTTGTTGGCTGTTGGTATGCCAGGGACGGATGGCAGGGGAGCCGCAAAGGGCCCAATGCTTGTGGCAGTGCAGCCCTGGCACCTTCCTTGCCATGTGCTCCAAGGCACGCATGCCAAGCAAAATGCCTTTGCATGACATGCTCTGGCACCCGTGTCAGGGGTTGCCTACCCCTGCTACAGAGGTAGATGGATGAGAGAGACAAAGGGGAAAAGCCATGACTCAGCGTCACTAGGGTCTATCCCCCCTGCCCAGAACTTTTTATCATGTCTGCAGTCCAATATGCAGATCTTGAATCAGCTTCCTCAGTTGTCCATGGACTTCCCTATTTACTGGAAGACTGTCATCCTTGTATCAAGGGACTGCCAACAAACTGTAAGAAATGAAGACAGCAATATAGCGGGGCTGATAATGTATGGAACAAAGTGAGAACCCTGAACTTCACAATGCAAGAGAAAACAGGTGGAGAGATTTCAAAGATGAAAGGGACCTGACGTGAGCAACAGGTGAGGAAAAGGACCGTAGTTGCTGTATTTTGAATAAACTGGAAGGATACGAGTTGAGAAGATACAGGAGATAATGTTAAGCATGTCATCAAGTCATATCTGTAAAACAAGCTTATCAGAGTAGGCATATCCCAAACTACAATTTCACTATGTCTCTTGGAGGAGAAAATCCTGCTCAGTCTTCCCCCTCTCATTAAAAGCAGAGAACTGGAAGACAGTAAATAATGCACCTACATTTAAAAAACACTGTAGAGGTGATGCTTGTCATTGCAGACCAGTAACCATTACATCCATAACAGATTTGTTGGTTAATATGAAAATTAAGATTAAATTTTAAACACCTGGTAGACCATAAGATAATACTGTATATCAATATGGCTTCTCAAAAGGAAAAAGCCTGTGTGATAACATGTTAAAAAGATTCTAAAATATTAAGGTTGTGGATAAAGAACTGGTTGACATGTACAGATATTTCAAAGGACTTGGACATGGTCCCTTGCAACTGACTGCTGAAGGAGTCAAATACCATTAGAAATAAGATACTGCACTAGATAGCCCATGGGTCTGGTCCAGTGTGGATGCTTGTGTTCCCACCATCCCTTGGGCTCACAGGCAAGAAATATAAAAGCTGCTTTGCAGGGCCAATCCCTTTCCAGGTTTTGATAAGTGTTAAAATGATTCAAAAAGTGGTGGTTAAATTAGCACAGTACTAAATATGAATCATGAGAAAGCTGCACGTACAATGGGCCTAATTTTCATACCACTCCTCCATTTTTGTACACACAATTAAATCTGCCCACAAGTAATTGTGTCACAACTGAAAGACAGCAGAAACGCTAGCATTTAAATGCCTGCTCATCTCATCTGCTCGTGAAAGCCAGACCTTTCAATGCTGGCACTGGTATCCACCCCTTGTTTGGCCAGGTGTGCTAAAAGCCACACAAGTCAACACAGGTATGAAAGGGTACCTGGTCCTTCAGGCTGGGAAACCCCAGGTGGTTGGGTGTGTTGCCAGACGCATTGCTCCCCAGTCTGCTCTTGGCTGTGAAAGCTGGCCTGCCTCCCCGTACCTGCCCACCTGACAGGCCTCAAGGCCTGAGCCAACCTTTGCCTAGTGCCTACAATGAACTGCGTGGCATTAAACACATCCCTGCCCTTCGCAGCACCCAGCACCAGACACACATGAGAACGGGGTTTGGAACACAGCTCATGGCCTCACCTTGTCTTCTCCCTCCACATGGTGCCCACTTGCTCCACACCTCACCACTGGGACTGTGCCCCGCTCAGGGCCGGGGGCCAGTGCTGAGGTTTCCACCACGCTCCACTCAGCCAGCCAGGCTGAAAGCACGAAGCCAGGAGGCTCCTGGACTCCCCTCTGCCCACTGCTGAGAGCCACAGCCCTTGCAGCTGCCCTGGGACTGCCTGGGCCTCCCTCAGCCTGCCGGCCCTGCATGCTCTTGACCATTTCCAGCATGTGACTTTCCTGTTAGAGCTGCTTAAAAGAGACATCCTGCCCCTGGGGCAGGGGGCTGGACTCGATGATCTCGCGAGGTCCCTTCCAGCCCCAAATGTCTATGAAATCTATGAAAAATGCTTTCTTTCATGTTTGCTATGGAAAATAAATGAATGGACAAAACATTTCCATTTTCAACAACAGTTTTCTTCAGTATCTTTAATGCTGTTATAAAGATACCATTGCTGGTCTCCAGTTTCTGTAAATTTTGGATATTTTCATTACAAACTCAAAGAACTGAAGGAAAGACTAAATTTTGTGGAAATTTCCATTTAATCATCAAGCCATTTTTCACTGAAAAAAATCCAATTAAACTCTTCAAGCCAGCTGTTTCTTGACCTAATTAAGCATGTGGTTATTTTACTCTACCAGTGAAAACCATAGCAAAATTCTGCTGACCTGCAGTGGCAGGATCAGTTTCAAATGTCTTTACCCAGGTCACTGCATGCAAGTCCAAAGCCTTGCCAACAGGAACTCATTCTCCCTTATCCCAGGTCAACGGCTAAAATTATAGCAATTATGTTCAGAGCTTTCTCTTCCTCTTTTTCATTGGTCTCCCAATTAAAAAGATGTGCATCAGGTCACTGAAGCTCTGTGGTTCGGTTTCCCATGTGTAAAACGAGGATAATGGTACTTAACTACTTTACAGGTTTCACGGGACACAAAAGTACTCTAAGAGCCAGGGAATCTGTCCACAGGAAAATTACTCCCAGACGTTGATGTTTATAAAAACAGTAAATACAAACTCCTTGGTTTTACAGTAACACCACTACACCCCTAAATCTAAATAAAACCATCCTTTTCTTTAGTATTGGGCATTTCAGCTTCCTAAGTACTTCTCTGACACTGGACCTTTGTTCCTAGTAAGCAAGGAAACAAACACGAATGTTAATCCACAATTTTAAAAAGTACCTTCCTGTCCTAAGTCATTCATGGTTTCATTCTCCCAGGAAAGATATAACTTACCTGGATCTCAATAAGGGAGATAAATGTATTATTCGATTTGTCACAGTTGCTTCTTGATTGCTTCTTGATACCTGTCCATACATTTTATATGTTCTGGTTTACCTGCAGTATGTCTGTAAAGATGAAGTACTAGTAATAAATATATGCAACAGCAGGGAGTCGGGTGATGCATGGCTGAACGAAAAATGATGAACCCTAATCCAAACATCAGCTTGGAAGGAAAAAAAACACACCACCTGTAGCTGGCTTTTGATTTGTTTGTTTTTGCTTTGGTTGCAAAGTGCTCTTGGCCCACAAAATGAACCCCGCAAAAATAAATATATAAATAATGCTAGGAATGATATAAAACCTATTTCCATCCATTTCCTGATAGTCTGCTGTTGTATCTTTGCATGGAAGTCAATAAAATCCCATGCAGCATGTGTTTTCCACTGGATGCAATTTTTACAGAATAGCTATAGGTAAATTATTAGTTGGGTAAAGCTGCATTTGTTTTGGAAGGCCTGATTTAGGAAAGGCAGGAGATACAGAAAGAATAGGTGGTGAGCGCACCAAGCTCTTCTTTTATTGCTACACCTTGTGGATACATTTTAAAATGACATTTTTACCTTATTATTTTATATTTTAGGTCTTCTAGTGAATCACATTTTATCTCCCTTGGGTTGTCTGTTTTGATATCTGTTTATTTATCCACTTGGGTACCCGAGTAGATGTGCTAGAAAATCTTTCTGTGGTATATTTAACAAAAGACAGTGCAGAGGAAACTACAATTCAAAGACTTCTCTCATCCCATGTTTCTGGAAATCAAAATGCATTTCTAACCTATCCAGTCTCTTAGAGCCTGCAACACAATATTAATCATGAAGCAAAATAGACTGTCTTTAGTAAAACTCAGTGTTTAAAATGCTGTTCATGAGATATGCCCCCAAATAATGAAAAACCCCTATGACAACACAGTGGCTTAGGAGCTGCCCCAGTGGCACAGACCAGTGATCCACCCAGTCCATAGCTTCAACACTGGAAGGCAGAGCGCAAGTACCAGGCTCTGCACCTACAGGGGCCGGGGCCAGCGATGCAGGGGCATGTGGGGTAGGTGCGCGGGTCTCCCAGCCCTCCTTCCACTACTGGCAGGAGCACCAGGTGCTTCCGAGGAAGCCTGAGGAGACACCTCAATGAACAATTGCAGAATAACCTGCTCACTTTGGTAGGTTTAGCCTGACACCGAAAAATAAAGGTATTCCAACATAGCACAAACAGTGAATGTTTTCCTTCTTTATAAGTGGTGAATCATTTTTTGAATCTTATTAAGTTTCTGCCTCAGTCATCTCACATGGCAATGAGTTCCACAGTTAATCATGCAAAAATTTCACCTACTGCCAAGGTTTAAGTTTGCTTGCTTTCATTTCCTTTTAATGGTCCCTTGCTCTCATGAAAAACAAAGACAAAAAGAGCTACCAGTGTTCCTTTTCTTTACTTTTTACTATATTGTGTAGCTTTTTTAATTTGGGAGTCCCAATCATTTCGGTCTTAAAACAGAAATCTTTTTAGGGTTTTAATTTTTTTTGTTACTATTATATGAACTCCTATTTCTGCCTTGTCCTTTTTGCGATGGGTTGATCAAAATGGAAAAATGCATTCCAACTGAAGGCAAGCCATTTATTTTTATGATGGCATTGTAATATTTTCAGTATTGTTATTATCATGTGATTAATGTAGCACATACGGGCCCTAGTCATGGATCAGGGCACCACTGGTCTAGGGGGTGTGCAAGCACTGAATAAGAACATGGCTCCATTTCCTACACATCCTAAATTTCATATCCTGTGTCTTACGCACCCTAACAACAGGCAGCACACAACAATATGCTATAAGCACATAAGGCCCAAGAGGTCAGCAAGCAAATTTTACACTATATACTTATATGGGAAGATGGCTGGGCTGTGTAACACTTTTCATTAAGAAAAATACCTTCCAACACTTTTCATTTAGAAAAATACCTTCCAACCCTTTCTGAGAAACTCATGCCTGCCTTGTTTGCACCAGGCCTTTGAAACTCAGCAGGGAGAAAGCCCTAGGGTCAGAGAAGTTTGTTCCATGAAATTCTGTCCAGGTTCGACTAAGAAAAACTTGAAACTTGTGTTTGCCTGCTGTCATTCATGTTGCCACTCCTATGCTCTGAATTCAGCTGAAGTCTGGTGGAATTATTAGGACATGATTCTGTAATTTAATACTGTATCCCATAATGCATATGGAAAAAGAGGTAAGGTTGCATGGGCAACCTACCTTGTGGCATTTCCTATTTTGAGTGCTTTACATTGCAACCTTAATATTATTCTTTTAACTCAAAGTATAGTTTAACTTAAAAAAAGACTCTTAAGTTACAAATTAAGCCTAAACAAGCACTGCCTAAAGGACGTTTCCTCCTAGCAACAGAAAGTGAAAAAAGCGTGGCCAACTGAAATACCATGATCCAGATAAACTTCAAGCTCCCAACTTCAGAAATAAGTTCTGCAGTGCTAAGAGTCTGAAATTACTATTTGTCCCTAAAGGATGAAGCCAGGCCTCACAATCCGACTCGGCACCCCTTTGCATGGAACCCAGCTGGACCAGCGTACAGCACAGTTCCAGCTCTGGGTATGCAAGCACACGGAGCTCATGCGAGCCCTTCCATGGTACATGGGATTGTCCAGCAGAGGCATCACTGGGCGCTTGCTTGAGTGCCCTGGGCAACAGCCATGCACGCGGCAGAATCGGTGGCTGTGCCGAGGCTGGCAGGGCAGTGACGCAGAGGCCGCCATGCATCCCCCTCCCTCCTCATTACATGACTGCTCTCCGGTCCTGCCTGAGACTTTGAAAGCCATGCTTGTAGCTTCCCAAGGCCCCATCAGTTATGTCCATGGTCTCAGGACCACTCCTAAGATATGCTCACTCCAAGACTCTTGTTCAACTCCTTTGAAGACAAAGCGGTAGGAAAGCAAGGTGCTTAGCAAAGGAATTTCTTACTCAGCCATTTTAATTCTCTAGTGCCTGTGAATAATATAATCTTTGCAAAATAGTAAATGTCCTGAGATGACCCCCATCCTGATCCCCAAATCCCACATTTCTATTTCACAGCCTGAGCAGTCACTCTGGCCTTCCCTCTTTCTCTGTTCAGCCAGTTGCCTTTCCCCATTGGATAAGCATTCCCATGAATGCAGCCACTTTTTGCTATGTGCCTAGGCTGAAGGAACCAAGTCTACCCAGTATGCTGACACCCCTGGGTGGGAAATCTTTACTCCATCGGGTTGGGCCAGCAGTGGAGAAACAATCAAAGCTGAGGGCCCCAGATTGCTCTGTGAGAGCTTCTTAGCAAGGCATCATATTCGCTTAGTGGAATTGCCTTGGTCAAGGGTTCGCCAGCACATACCACAAAATGGAAACCATCATGCAAAATGGAGTTAGCCATTTGGTGCAGACATATCCCATTCTGTCACACCAACCTACAGGAAGGAGGTGGGGAGAACGTGCCACATATCCAAAATCAAAAACTTGACTTTCCAGCTGACATCTTACCACCTTATAACCAGGAGGAATGGAAACAGAGGCAGGCATTTAGGTAGAATCTGTTTTTGTGACAGCATGTGCCCAAGCACCTAGTGTCTAAAGGCCCAAAATGTCTGACAGGCATCTTTTCAAGTTTGTGCAGAAGGACCTTACTAGCTACTGTGCACCTAGCAAACTGCAAAGCACTGAATAAACTGGGACAAAACCTCAAGGTGGGAAAAGGACCCAGGAACAGTGCGAAACACTATGCAAAAGCCAAGGCAGTGAGCAGAATGGAACCATTTTGTGTGGTTTTTCAGATATCTAGGAACTTTCTTGTCCCCTTATAAATGTGCAAAGCCACACATATAGGCCACGTGGTTGAGAAAATTAGTGTTTCAAGATCAAGTGACTCCAAGTGTTGAGATGGGCACCACAGAGCAAATGCTATTTTTATTAAGGAAGTAACTAGAATGATAGTTTATGGTTAGGTATGGCCAAAAAATTAGGCTGCCTGTTGAACATGAGATGAAGTAGGTGCCAGAATATTCAGATGATTCTCCTGCCATAGTTCCTTTGGTGACTAGGATAAAGGAGGAATGGACAGCAAAGATGAAGGCAAGGACACAGTAGTAGACTGCACAAGACAATGTGTGCTTTGAAAGGAGGTTTTTCACTGGCTTTTAGTACCACGTCCAGTAAGGGTTAAAAATATATTAAAGCTAGGGATGTCCTGTCCTGATTTAAAATGAGAGCCCAAGACCCCAGGGTGAAAACCACATGCTAAGAGTATCTTTACAAACTGAAGAATGACCTCATGGGCATATTTTGCAATCCTGAGAATAGCATGAATTTCAGCATAAGCTCCTCAAGCCTGTATCACAAATGTTAACTGTAGTAACACATTTGTGCTGGACATGCTCTATGAATACTGCTGGGAAGTTATTCTCCCCAAGTATTACTGCTTTTCTATAGATGCATAAAGTACACAAAAAGGTTCCTAAATGTAGGAAAACAAGTATATAATTACATAATTAAGCAGATACACTGCAATTTTTCTTTTATGTTAGTCTTTATATCTTTAAAAGGCAACAGGACAGAGCTGTGCTAAAAAGCAATAAAGCATGGGTAATTTAATACCAAATTACATCCATATTGAAAAGTTTACATGAAGTTGAGAGCAGACAGAGGTCAGGTTTTCAACAGGACTGTCTTTAATTGTGGCCATCAGTTTTAGCAATCCAGATCTCTGGATCAAAGACAGATATAATGTGTTTCCTCAACACTGACTAGTGAAAGCAGACAGTAAGCATGGCACTATCTTGCACCAAAAGGTCATAAAAAAAATTATCAGAAAGGGAATGTGTTCAACCCACACATTCATGTAACATACTGTATATTTTTAACAGTTACATTTTTCTAGCCGCTTTTCCAGCAGGCAAGAATGTAAGTTAAAATTTTACTCAAGCTTTTCAGATGCAAAGTATTTTTCTTGTCTTCTAATAAATGTGCAATCTTTGTGTAGATCTTTATTAATTTTTCCAGTTGCTTTCAATCATACTCCTCAGCTCCATGAAACAATCCCTTCTTCCTTAGGGAAGAGGAGATGTGAGCTAAGACACCACTCTCTTTCCTTTTTTCTTTTTTTTAAATCAAATGAGGAGTAAATTATCAGCAAATCAGATAGAAACAAGTTTCCTAGATCTGCAGATCCATTCCACAAATGAAGCAATTTCATCTCTGCCGGCTCTAGGGGGGGTGGGATTTTAAGTGGCCAAGGGGGACCAGAATGGGGATGCTAGCAGGCGAAGCATCACAACATTTGCATGCACAGACCACTCAAATCTGCACCAGGAGACTACTTGTGAGAATCCATCTTTTTTCACTTAACAAGATACAAAATATAAAACACATTTGCCTCTTATTAAACCTCTCCTGTAAGTGGTTCCAGGTCCACCATTTTTAGAGAGGGAGAGGGGAGCCTGGATGCCCTCTCGGGAATTTCACTGGAGTGAGTGGAGATGAGGTACAGGCTGGGAGCCTTTATTGCTTTAATTTTTTTTTTTCCCCCTAAAAGCACAGAAGGAATAACATTTTAAATCATTAGTATTTACTTTAAGTAGCACTTTCTTCAACTAAGCCACCCCTCCCAGCCCTTACCCCCATAACATGGCTCCCCGTTCTTCCACCCTGGAACGGCCCTGCTGGAATTTCACTCCAGTGCCTGAACCGGGAAGGGGCTTTTTTAAATTCTAGCATCCAGATAGAGGTGGCTGCGGAAGAAACTGCAATCATGTTTTCCTTAAAACACACAGAGAATAGGGCCCTTGTATTTATTGGCACCTAAACCTGAAAAACAGCTAAAGCCTCTTGAAATTGCTTCACTTCTGTAGCAGTAATTTGTTTTGCTACAAGACAGGAATTTCTGTTAAAAACAGGCTTCTTAGCATTTCCACTCAATTCACAGACAGAGTTCTGCGTCACACATTTGGTGGCATTTTCCAGAGTTCTGTGCTTTTGAATGATCAGATACAATACTAAAATTTATTCTAAAAAAGAGACTAACAATAACTGCTTAAATCTATACTGCAGACAAAAAGATTAAGAAAGGAGAGCTAAGGAAAAAAATAAGTCATGGACTCTGCAGGTTCACGCATTTTGTAAAATATATCACTTTAAAAAATGCTTATACCACATTCAGAAAGAAGAAAGGAGTTGGGGGCAATTTTACAAGAAAATAAAGTGTTAATGAGACAATCTGCAGAAATAAAAATGTGCAGTTTTCACTCCAGAGAAGGAACTGGTGCTTTCCACTTACAATCCACCAAAGCTACCGAGAATACAAGGGCTGCTGCAATTTTTCAGTTCTGTTCCTAGGCTAGAATATTTCTCACAGAACAGACCATATGTTGTTGGACAGAGAAACTTGGCATCACATTTTATCATCTCATATAGAAAGAAAGAGGGGGACACAAAAAAGCCTTTTAAAAAAAAGTAACAGCCAGATGAAACAAAGGATGGATAGAAAATGGGGCCTTCAATGGGCAAAAATAATGCATTTCTTACGATCAAGTTTGGACAAAAGAAAAAAAGTGTCTTTAATAAATACCTGTCATAATCTCCCAAATCAGCTGGATACACATTTTTTCCATGTAAATTTTATATCAACCAATCCTTTATTTCATATAATAGGTACAACTGGAAAAGTCTTCTAGAGCAGCCACACAGGAAGTCAGATGTAGAGATAAAAGCTATTTTGATGCTGCTCAAAAGCCAAAAGGAAAACTTTAATGGGATTCACATAGCTTAATTCAGCAAGTTCATCCCCACAAGAAGGCTTTGCTTGTGGAGGACCCACGAATACCCTGGCTGACAAAAGACTGGCTAAGGATACATCCCACCCAGGACTGCCACCACCTCCCAGTGCCTACTGAATCTCCAGTATCACACCTGGCTCACGCATCAGAGAAACAAATAAAAAGTAGGACCATATTGACTTGCATACCACACTTCCCTTTTCCACTCCTTTTCCAAAGTATCAGCCCTCCAAAACTGGAGTGCACGTCTTAAGCAGGGAAGGCTATTTTCTTTGCCAGAACTTCACTACGTGGGGGCATAAAAGGATAAAGAAACTTTGCTACAAAACAGCTTCCAGCTTCTCTATCCCTGCCAGAAAATAGGAGAGGGTGCAGGCCAGTCTTAACCCTTGCACAGTTGCCCTCAAATTGATGCCAGCTTCTGGCAAGTTTTATCTCATAACAAGTGTATGAGGGATACATGGAACAGGGAAGGCACCCACCACAATGGCACACAGCCTGTAGCACAGTGTCTTCATGAACAAGCCTGCTGTACGTCATGACTCTGGAAAAAATCTTTTTTTTCTATATTCTGCCTCCCAAAAGCAAAGTGTGTACCTTACTTGGGGGCATACGGTATGCAAGAAAATACAGTACATCACAGAGCATGAATCTATATTAGGGAAGGCAGTGACTCCGAGAAGGATTTAATCCACAAACTGAATGTGGATTTCCCAAAATAATAATATCTTTAAGAACATCTGGAATTATAAACAAAGGATACGGAGCAGCAATGAAGAAGTGGTATTTCCTCTGTATATAGCATTAGTAAAATCATTACTGGCATACCTTGACACCTTGTCCAGTTCTGATGTTGAGTTTTGGCATTCTCCTCTTGCAAGCACAGAGGAGGAAAGGGATCTTGGAGTCTTTATTGACTCCAAGATGAACATGAGCCACCAATGCCAGACTGCAGCCAGCAAGGCCAGCCATCCTTGTCATGCATCCAAAGGTGCATCTCAAGCCGGTCCAGAGAGGCGATACTCCCCCTCTATGCAACTTTGGTCAGGCCGCAGTTTGAGTACTGTGTCCAGTACTGGGTGCCGCACTTCACAAAGAATGTGGCCCACCTGGAGAGGGTTCAGAGGAGGGCCACCTGCTTGGTGAGAGGGCAGCAGGACGGGCCCTACAAGGAGGGACTGAGGGACCTGAACCTGTTCAGCCTCGGCAAGAAGAGGCTGAGGGGGGACCTGGTGACTGCCTACAAACTCATCAGGGGAGATCAATAGCAAACAGGAAAAGCCCTTCTCTCCCCAGCACCACCTGAGGTGACAAGGAACAATGGTAATAAGCTGATGGAGAACAGGTTTAAGTTTGAGATCAGGAGGCAATATTTTACAGTTAGGGTGGCCAAAATCTGGAACCAACTTCCCAGGGAAGTGGTCCTCACCCCTACTTCGGGCAAATTCAAGAGGAGGTTGGGTGATCACCTGTCTGGGGTCTTGTGAACCCAGCATTCATTCCTGCCTGTGGCAGGGGGTCAGGTGAGATGATCTGTTCAGGTCCCTCCTGACCCTAGCTACTATGAAACTATGAAGGATATCAGAAAAGAAAAAAGCGATCAGAAATGAGGCACAAGAAAGATTCAAGCTCTATAAAAATCTACTTTACGGCGACAGACAAAAGACACTCAATCAATTTAACCTAACCAGAAGAAAGTTAAGTGGTCACAGATCATGTCCTAGAAGTACATGCACAAGAGGATTCTTGAGAGCAGAAAACATTTATTTTAGCAAAGAAAGAAAAAAAAATAATAGTGTCCATGGCTAGATAAATTCTGACTGCAATTTAGCTGCATATTTATAACAGTGAGGGCAATTATGACTGCAACAACTTACAAAACAACATGGAGGATTCTCCACTGGAAGTCTTCAAATCAAGACTAGTTATCTTTCTAAAATATGTGCTGTAGCTCACCCAAAAGACATTGTATTTGTTTAAAAAAATTACTGTGCTGTGCAGTGTGTCCCACTAAGTAACCACAGTGGCTCTTCTGAACTTTATATCTCTGAATCTCAGAACACCCTACCTCCCTTCCACAACCCACTGAACTCAATAAAATGATGCGAGTGAGGGTAACGCTGCAATTTATACACCTGTTGCAGTACAGGGAATAAATCATTACCCTAGAATGCAGTGTAATCAATAGGACCGCCAGAGAGCTTCCTCAGACCCAAGAGCAAGGAAAGGTAGAGATGCATCCGGCTCTCCCTGAAAGAGCACTATATGTGCAAGCTGAAAAGGGATAGAAGGATGAACAGGCTGCCTAGAGGCTCCCAAAGACTCAGTGCTGGACGCCTGGTTGCCAAACATCTCAGGCACAAAAGGCAGTGGTCATAGTGTGAGTGGTAGAAAAAGAGATGAGAATACAGATCTTCAAGCCCATTTTAGCTTGTGTCTCAACCAGAAGACTATGCTTTTGCTCCTTATAAAGTATCTTAAAGACAGAAGCTTCCTATTTTATTACCAGAGAAACACACCGTAAGTAGCTTCTGACCAGAAACCCTCTAATCCCAGGTACCTGGTAAAGACTCGCTTGCTTTCTGAGAGATTCCAGAGTGGGTCGGGTCCAGCGTCCTTGTAGGATTGACAAAGAGTATTTTTTAAACATTTCCTACATTAAATTTATTCTAAAGATTAGGATTAGAGAGATTATTCAGAGATGTTCTGGGTCAACGTTATATTTTTTTTTGTGGATAGATATAAATGCTCATTTGACTGTAACTATTTCCAATCCTGGAAGGCACGCTGCATTTCAGAAAGCAACAGCATAGCTGCCTGACCAGAAGGCATGCTGAAATGCACCTTTCATCTGTAAGAATAAATGCCATCACGCTGACGAGTCCCAAATGCACTTGGAGCTTTAGGAAATCCATATGTAAAGCACCATTTTGACTAAAGCAATCCCAAGTCCATTCCCCATATTTTCCAAGGGAAGAAGTAATAATAAATGTCCTTTGTATTAGTGTTGACAGTATAAACAGGCTTTTATCTCCATCACTATTTTGCAGAGAAATGCAACCTTTCTGCATATTAACCATATCTCAGCATTTCATGGCAGGGTTCCAAAATGCAGCCGTCATTTCCAGCTGAGATGCTGCTTCCCTACTCCAGTGGCTTAGTAATGAGGAGTCCTATTATTACTTTAGTCACCTTTTTAAACCGAGATGTAGAGGAGCCATTCTGAGAAATTGGGTGAAAATTAAAGGAAGCATCATCTTGTGGTTAAATCACAGACCTGGCAGTTCAGAGAGCTGAGCTCTCCTCCTAGCTCTGTTGCACACTCGTGGTGAGACCAGCACAACTCCTTCAGGACCTCGTCCTGCAACTTCCTGCATCCAGTACTTTGCTGCTAGGGTCAATCTATTCAACACACTTCATACAACATTTCAAAACTATCTTGAATGCTATTTAAGTTTAAAATATTTTAATTTTACTGTTGAGTAGTATTGTTAAGTATACAGCAAGTACATCTTTATTAGTGTAAATTTATATTAAAAACAGATTTTTTATTCAGAGGTTCACAGATTTTTGGATTAGAAAGGGCTAAAGGACATCTAGTCCAGTGGTTCTCACAGCACCCCTCTATAAGTTTTTTAAATTTAGTGGCACCCCATTGAAAAACTCTGACCTAAAATTTAGCTGGTACCAGACAAGGGCAGCAAGGGCAGTACCTGACCCTATCATGCTCTGCTTTGCCTATAGTCTAACCGCTCCCTGCCCCTGAAGGGGTATGCATAGCCCCATCGCTGCAGTTACTCTTCTGGTGACTGGAGCCTCTCCCACTGGCCCCAGGTGTGAGGAAGTGATGGGGAATAAGCCTGGCCAGAAACTCTGGCCCACATCCACCCATCTGTGCACGCGCGCAGCACAGCATGCTTCTGGGAGTGCAGGGGCAGGGAGGCTGCCGGGGGGCAGGAAGCGGCAATGGGTGTTGCTGGTCCGTGCTGGCTCGGCAATAGGCGGAGACAGGGACCAGGCACTGTGATGCCTGTGGAAGGCGTTTAGTATTAAAACGCAATCTGTTTCCATCTCACTCCATAATGGTCCTGTCATCGCTGCTTTCCATTCCTGCAGTTGTATGTCATCCATAACTGTTATTAGGAATGACTATATTTATACTTCCAGATCACTGATAATTCTAGGGCCAATATATTCATCTGTGATGTAACCCCAATAAAAATCAATGATGAGCAAATCCTAGGCCTCAATCCTAATTTCATACATGTGACTTGTTATTTCCAATGTTGTAACCGGGCATAACCTTTAATTTACATAAATATGAAGTACAGTACATACACCCCCCATCACTTGTCTCTATTCCAGTTTTGATGACTGCACTGCATCCCTTATTCTTTTCTTTTCCTATCCTGTATCTACTTTTTCTCTAGCTTTCCCTTCTCTAATCTGATTTTCTTCCCTCCTGTTTTGCCTTTGTCCTGTATTTTCGTTTAAACCTGTATCTGGTCCAACACCAGAATCTCATCTTTTTTGAGGTGAACTAGCCCTTCCTGATACTACTGCTTGTGGATAAGATATTGATTCTCAGCCAGCTGCTACAACACCCTGTGGTGCTGTGAGACCTTTTCAAGGGTGCTGCGGGGCGTTGTGCAATGCTGGCACTATTAGGGGCACAAGCACCTGCATGTGATTCACGACATAAAACCAGAGATTTCAAATAGGAATCCACAGTGTCAAAAATATTCTGACCTGAGTTTTTGAGTTCTTTGCAACAGAAGAATTGGTCTATTACATTTTCACAGTCAAAAATAAGTTAAAACTAAGAGCTGGCATTTAAGGGGTGCCTTGAATCTCAAAGGGTTGAGAGCCACTGGGATACCTGTAGTATATGGAGAAGGGGGATAGGCTGACTGACTTGCCTTGATCCACAACACCTTGTGCAGCACACCTATAACTGGGAAATCAACAAAAGAAGAACTTTAAAGCTGCTAGAGATATTTGAAATACTCTTCCCGATGCAGAACACCTAAGAATATTTGATCGATCAATCAAGTCAAAAATCAAATTAGAGATAAAATTACATTTCTTCCGGTCTGATACTGTAACCATAAATTAATAAAAACTTTGCAAAAAACCAAATAAATAGCTGAACTCAATTTTTTTAAATTACAACCTGAATTCTACAATTTGCCAGATACATTTTGTCACTAGGTCACCATTTCTCTTTGCCCCCACCTGTTTCTCACCCATTGTGTGCCACACATTTGCATGTTCACTGACTGGCATTCTTGCACGCTGGCTTCTGGCCTCTGTCCTGCTCAGGAAGAGCACAAAACAACAGCAGGCACTCCTGATGCCTGAAGAAGAACATTTCCACCCAAAAGCTTGCAAAGAAGAATTTTTGCAACTATCTGAGTTGGTCTAATAAAAGAGATGAAATTTAGCCAAAGAACCTTGCCCATCTGAATTCCTGCCATTTGTCACTTCTATGATACAAAGGTGTGAGCTCTGAAAGTACAAAGACTTGAATGTAGTGTATAGAAGTGACATGAGCTACTCAATAAGGAAACCGAGTCTCTGAGGCCTTTGTTCAACTGCTGTACACTCAAGATCATCCTGGGTATTTTTCTGACCCAACGGACAAGCAGATATTGGCCTGCTGCCAAAAGCTATCAAAACCCCAGTACTATTTCAGCGCTCTAGAGTGAAGATCGCTGCACAGCTGTGGCAGTATTTTGTCACGTTTGAGAGATTAGCCTGTCTAGTACTAGTAAGGAAAGTTATTTCATGGCTGGAGAATTAGGAGGAAATGTGTCCTAAACTACTACAATCCCCATTTAATCTTTTCACCTCAGGGATTCGGATCTTCCCAAATGGTGTCCAGCACCAAGTTAACATGGCTGAATGCAATAATGTCTGAAAACTCACACTCAGCAGAAACATGGCGATAACTATTACCTGCAGTTTGTATGTGCATCCTATGCTGCACGAGGACTAGTGCAGTTTGTAGAAGATCCCATTTTATTATGGCCTCAGGACACTGAACGAGAATTGGTCTAGCAGGAAAAGAAAAGTTATTGAGCCACAAGCTTTTCTTTCAGATGGTTTTCTCTTCAAAAGTTTACTTTACCTCCCAAATTAAATTCTTTTGGTAACATTCATTACTTCTTTTGAAGAACCTTAAGTTGCAGCATTGCGTCCACAGTTATTTATTACCTGCCTCATGGTCTGAACAAATATGATTTTGTTATTCTATGTTGTCAATAGAAAGAACACATATGGTTTTGGTTGACAAAATTATGATATAATTCACTGTATCCTAAAAACTGATTGAAAAGTTTGCAGATGGTTTCTGGGCATGGTGGGCAGGGAGGTGGGAGGGAGGATTGAATTTCAAGAAAAGATGTGCCAATTTTTTTTCTCTTCTTACTGTTCACCCCATTTCCACATCCCAGCTCCTCTCGTATTAGATACTGTGGCAGAGCAGGTATCCGAGCCAGAAGTCAGATGTTTCCCCTTAGCTTTTGGCATTCCATCATACTTTGTCATGTTAACATTGCATTCTGCTCAAGTTCCTAGCACAGATCAACATTAGGTGATAGCGCACACATCATGTCGCAAACAACAGAACACAATTACAACACAAGTCCAGAGAATGATAATTTAGCACTACAAAAACTTTGTTTCTAAGGAACATGGCCTTTATACACATGCTGAAGGCTTGAAGTTGATCTTTTACTGGTTCATTTAAGAAAAGTTTTGCTGTTCCTCAATTCTCTGAGCAAAGCAGAGAGACAAACGAGGAGACAAAAAGACAATGCTGTCACCTTGGATACAAAGTTCTTATATTTCATGTTTCAGAAACACAAAAACAGCAACTCTCCAAAAGTAAGGATTATCACTTCTGTGGGCTTTTTGATTGCTCACCGTGCTTTTATATATTCTGCAAAACCAAACACCCATTTCAACTCTGCTGGATGTATTCCACCTCCAAGATCCAAATCGTACTTCACAAAGAGATGCATGTGTCATTTGATAACACACATTTTTCTTTCAGTGATTTAAGTGAAAATATTTATTTAACATTTCACTTTCCAGACACTACATTATCAGTGCCCTATACATAACACTGATTAGACAAGACAGATAGATCAGACAGATTTTAACTACAAGACCCAGGGCCATGTCCAGACGAGTGCAGCCTTGTGGTATGTGGCACCTCAGACACGTCCGTGGCGCCACGTACCACGTTTAGGTGTTCTCTGCGCTGCAAGGGAGCAGCACGGGAAGAGGTGGGGGTTGATCCCTGGATATCCAAGGGGCAAAAAAAAAATGTGCACAAAAAAAGAGGAATGGCACACGGGAGGCAGCATGTGCCACACAAAGCTGGAGCCTGGGCAGCTGGAGCCACACTCCAGCTGCCAACCGAGCTCCGAGCAGCAGGATTGCTGCTGGTGCAGCCCCAGGACCCCAGGCAAGGCTGCTGGGACCAGCCTAGTGTTGACCCCAGCCTTCCCTACCCTGGGGTAACCTACCACATGCCAGAGGGCTCATAGCACAGGTGTTCCCCAGGGACAACTGGCAGCAGCAGCACACGGTATCCCGCTACTAGTTGTCCCCAGGGAACCAAACTCCCACACTCATGTGCACATGGCCTAGGAGTCCCACTCTAAAGTCACTTGGGTCATCCAACACAACTGTGACTATTTGGAAGGTTATAATGCACTTTATATCAGCTGGGCCCACATCCCATTACTGAGTAACATCTCGTTTTTGTGAGTCAATGAGTCGTGACTGACTCACAAAATTCTCTGCCTTTTACTGGACTAGAACCTGTCAAGTTTGTTGCAGTGAAAAGAGGAGCACAACAAATTATGTACTTGACCAGCTCTAAAAACCAAAAGTGTGCGTGCACACGCACACACGCACACAGACACACACACCCATACGCTTGTTAAAACAGGCTGGAACAGGAAGACAAGCTATGGGGAAAATGCTGCTTACACAGGCAGGGGAGTTAAAGGAGACTCCTCTTCTGCTTTTCATAAAGCAGGGGGAATCTGACCTCCACGCCTGTTCGCTTTTATTTTAACTCCATACCAATGATGGACAACTCAAAACATCACAGGTTTGGTCTAGTGGCCAGAATGTTACCCTTCTTCTGGCATGGCAATTACCATTTGAACTTGTCTAGAAGCTTGGCCAAATTTGCTGAGTGGGCCTGGAATAGCAAGCTGAAGCTGAGCCTGGATACGACTAACTAATTGCTGAGGGGGAGGACATCTGGAAAGTGTCATCTGTGCACAAGTAGCCCTGCCTGTCTCTGAGGTATGCCCAAACATGTCAATACGTTTTCCAACATGGATTTCATTTTTTAACAGGATACATGTGGAAGCTCGTGTTTCAGCAGTGGTCAGGACTGGGGCTTTTTTTTCTTCAAAAAGATTTGCAACCTCTAGCTATGCTACTGTAACATGATTTATCTGGGGCTACTTTCAAAGAACACTCATAGGCCACAGTGTTACAGAACACAAGAGCACAGGCTCTCACCTATGTGTTAATGCAGATCACAGAGCACGGTCCTCATTATCTGCCTGTTATCCAGTGAGTACAATTCAATGCCTTAAATAACACAGACACATTCCCAATAAGGGATCATCTATCCCAATGCAGCAAGGGTGATCATGATTAAAGTTGCTGATCGGATTGTGCTATGGCCTTGGGGTAAAAGAAGGTGAAGTTTTCCCCATGAAGACCTCCCATTTCTGATCCCCTGAATATGCCAGGCACTGGACGGAGATGATGCCAATCTTGTTCCACTAAAATATAAGATCCGAGGACTGCTGAAGGTATAGGTGCGCTGACCTCTTTCCTGTACCTGCAGAAGACTCTGTGGCAGAAACAAGAGGAGAGGGACAGGGGATGCTGGGGAAAAGCAGGAGCTGTGCGAGAAGGTGGGCCTTGCAGAAGCTGGCTCAAGTTCTCTCAAACCTTGTAAGAAGCAGAATTTGGTGATCTGTTTTACTGAATCAACTGTATAGTTACAAGAACTGCTAGACAAGCTGTTAGGCCTTCCTCCAGCCTGGGTTATAAAGTTTGAGTCTGGCTTAGTTTGAGACATGGATGAAGGGTGGTCAGGACTCTGAACCTAGTGTAGTTTGGGCAAACCACATTTAGCGTATTAGGTGATAATGATCCATGATGGCAGGGAACTTAGGGGAGGTCTTCACTTCCCATTCCCTAGTCCTGGAAGCAGAGTTACTGGTATAGAAGAGTTGCTCTATTTCCACCCTGAGCTGGCCGCTGTCAGAATCCCTATTCAGAATATGGCCAGGCCAGGCAAGACTCTGGCAGGGCCCATCAACCAGGTCAAAAGTCTCTGAGCAGGCGGAAAATTACCAGCTATAGTTACGCAGCAAGAAACCAGAGCCCGCCAAAACCCACAGCAACACAAAATATAGCAAGTATGCACACTTGCAATGATTGGATAAAGTTCCCGCCAGAACTTTTTATAAAAGGTGCAACGCTCCAAGCGCTCATCGGAGGAACCACACGACCGAACCTCAAGTGACAAAGAGCGACTGGACTGATCACCCAGGAGCTGCTTCCCCCAGGGTGAATCCCCGAGCGACCTTCAGGCCTGCTGAACAGAGTAATCTTTCTCGTTCCAGCAACAAAGATGGAACTGGTGAGCTGCCGTGCCATTTTCGCTTAAGCACTGTAAACAGTTTAGTGTTAGCTTTACCTTATAAGGACTTTTACAGTTTACTTTAGTTTGTTAGGTACGCTACCCTATGCCGCCTACCCGGTCTGGGACTTACCAGTGGTCAGCTGCACCAAGCCCTCAGGCTTGAAAGCAAGGGATCACCATGAACCCCGTGACCTAACAACCCCTTTGCATTCTACACTTATCCACACAAATAAAATTTTCCATCATATTTTTATCCTGTCTCCATGTCCTGCGTGCTTCCCTTCCCCATTGGCATTCGCGAACTATAAAAATCTAACAGCTGCATTTCAGGAGAAATGAGCCCCAATCCATAAGGTCTCATGGTACTTTGCCACTTGTAAGAATGCAATGATCTACAGAAATTCATAAAATCATGATGTTATCTGGGGTCCCAGAAATAGGGCAAATAAGACTACCTGGATCTTTAACTCATGATTCCACTGGAGATCTGTTGAAGGTTTGAAAACGCCGCTCTCCTGTGATTTGCAGGCTAATTTGCAGAAGCCTATGAACGTTTTGGGTGCATATCTGAAATGTCTGAGATTCATCTGGCACTAGCTCTTCAGTCAGAAGGACAGCGATTCTACACAAACACAACAGCCTTTTTTATAAGCAATAATTTTGCTGTAAGGGTTCCACGTTCAAAAAAAGGATCCCTACATTGCAAGCCATTTCTGCTAACTTATTGTACTACCAGCCTCTGAATGACAAAGAAAGGGAAGTACTTTCCAACCCCATATATGATTCCAGAGCAAAACCAAAGTGATTCTTATACAACTCTCTCCATACTCCAAGTTTCTCAAAGCGCTCACTAAAGAAATCCATTCAATACCACAGTGACTCTAGACACATGCAGCAACCGGAAGGCTTCTAGCATCAGCTTTAAAAACAGTCTTACACAGCATCAGAGAATGCCAGTATGGAGGCTCGGAAACTTTCCTGCGGCACAGCGATTAGCTTTTACAGAAGCGCCTTGGTGAAGGTAACTGCTACTTGAGCAGGACCAGGATTTTACAGCTCCATCAAAGAGCATCTCAGCAGCAAAGTCCTCTGTCCTGAGCAGAGCACATGCCGCATCAGCACAGGTCCCTGGCGTGGTGCGTAACCCACAACCTTCCACTTCAGAGGGAAGACTCCTATCCAATAAACCTTTCTGATGTCTAATAAAGTAACATATTTATTTACTTGCTTAAACTCACCAATGTGCTGTTCATTTCAGTGATTGATAGAATCGGGCTATAATAAGCACATTTTATTATTGGAAAACTTAATTTAAGTTTTAAACATAAAACAAATGGTATTTTCAGATCTATTTTAATGGAGATGATGAAAACCATTCCAATGCCATAAGGGAAAAATTCTCTCTCAAAATCCTCTATGTATATGTGCATAAAATCTTCAGCCTGCAAGTACAAGTCTCCTGTCCATCCCTCAATCCACCATTCTGAAAAAAAAGCATACAGAATGCCTTATTTTTTCTATTTAAATTTTCATTAGATTGTTGAGGGAATAAAAAAAAGCCACAGAAAGAGACAAATCACATCAACTCCCAAAGATTTAAACAAACTTATATGAAGGCAAAATTTGTCCAAAAATCTAAACATAAAAGCAGATACTAATATAAGTATACTTAAAGCTATATGACAGGACAGCATATACCTAGCATACCATCTGTTCCTATAACCAGGGCTGTACAACTTCTTAGAGGCCAGGGGCTGTGTGACACTTGTTCTGCACTACTGGGGGACACACTAGTACAAGCCAGGGGTAGATCTAGGATTTTGAAAAGAAGGGTGCAGATGGTGTGGTGCATCATGCCATATAACACAATAAATATTTTCTCCAAGTAAAGAGAAATGAGATGCATCCCTAATGTGCTAGGCATCTAGGGCTATATTATTTAATTTAAAATTGAACCCAAAACAAATGTAACTTTATTGGAATGGGCATTAATGTGTTATTATACATAAAAAAAACAATAAAATGGCAACAAAATAATTAAAAATGCTGTTTCTTTAGTCCTGTAGTCATTAGAGTTAAACGTACAACTCTTTTGCAGATTCACAAAACAAAATCTAGACCTCTTGAGCATCTTGGCAGTGCATCAATGCTTCACTGAAAGTTATTTCCACACCTGAATTTTCACCTGAATTAGTCTTTAGCTAGAGCTCAAAACAGTCTGTAGGACTGTGAAATAGGAGCTACATCACCAGTAGGAGCTGAGAGATAGCAGAACTGCAGAAGAAAGGATCATTTCATTTCTGGAAAAGCAAGACCACTGAAAAGGAGAGACAGTTGTTAACACATGTGAAACCAAGTGTTTAGCAGGAATCAGGTGGATTGCAATGAGCTATGAAGTTAATTGACTTTCTCACTGCTGCCTGAAGAGAAATGCTGCTGCTGCTAGGCAGTTATTTTTAAACTTTGGGTGGAGCAGGAATCAAAGGGGGAGTACAACTACCAGGAAAGGCACGCCTTAGGATATGCCCTTGCCATGGGCACCTGGGCTGCATCCTCCCCACTTGCATCACATGTGAGTGGCCATTGCACAGCCTGTGCAGGTGGTGCAGCCCCACATTGCACAGCCAGGCAGCCCCAACCTCAGCTGCCTCTCTGCACCACTCCATGAGCTCCCCTGTGCTGTGGCCAGGGCGAGAGCAGAGACTGAAAGCTGAGGGAGGGAGGAAGGGGAGCACTAGAGGCCTCAGCAATAGTACTAGCTGGAAGAGCAGTGGCTGGGTAGGAAACCAGAGGGCCACCCGTTAACCGCTCACAGGCCACCAGTTGGACAGCCCTGTCTCTGATTGTTCTTCCAACGGTTCTTTGTCATGCCTCTTAGCCCAGCGACAAAACAAAACCTAGCTCCGACTGTTTCCTCACTGCAGCACAGTGAACTACAAAGAGCACTGGGCAAGAACACTGGGGCTTTGCTTCTGCCTCACACCCCAGCCTGGGGCAGATCACTTAAACCATCAGTGCACAAACTCCAACTTTATCAAGAGCCACTTGCAAGGCCCACTTCCCACTTGCAGTGGAGGGCTGTCACTAGCGGGAAACAGTCCAAAAGTATGCAGCCAGCTCAGTCTTTCCAAGCAGGGAGGCATATGCACAGATTAATGAACTGCCACACAGCAAGGACAAAAGTTGCTCATCACAACCTTCTTCATGTTATAGAGTGGTTTAATAGAGAATTATAATGGGCCATTAAGAAGGCCCTTGTGGGCTGCATGTTATGAACCCCTGATTTTAAACCCCCAATACATTGGTTTACCCACCTGTAAAACAGAAATGAAACATGGTCACCATTTTGAAATATGTTAGTTAAGCTAAATACTAAGAGTATTATTATTAGCAACAATGATTGATTACCTGGCTGAAGTGACACCCAAGTATATGCAAACCCTTATGCTGAGTATTTTTTTAGCTCTAATGCTAGCACAGTCAGTAACTGACCTCCCCCCACAAAAAAAATACATTGAAATGACAGCGCAGAAATAATTTCTGTGATATCACCATCTGAGACCAGACAACCATCGCAGTCCTTCCTTTTAGGCCTTGGTAGACTGCTGCATGATAACCTATTATTTCTGCCTCTTGACTTTCAAACTGCCAGACCATAGGCTAGATTCTTCTAAAATCATCCCTGCAAAGCCCCTAAGGAATTAAAGTAGGAAGGAAATTGAGATTTGGGGAGACAAAAAACCCTTCCTGGCAACTGAAAATGACCTGATGAGATATCATGCCCCACCGCACTGTGAAGAAGCCTCTCTAACCCATCTCAAAATGATATGGATTAGCAACCGGGCATTTGGATGGGCCTTCAACAGACTGCTCAGGGAGATCCCAGAAGTTTAATTATCATTTAGCTTTGGAAAAGCCTAAAGAGTCCATGGACTGTCCAAATTAACTCGTCACATAAGACGATCTCCACTCCTCTTAGTCCAAAGGCATAACTAAGAAGTGTTGTTCTCTGGGTGGCAGTGAAAGCCAAGGCAATGGCACTGGCTGGACAAGTGATAGCAGTGGCATCAGGCTGACAGCAGTGGTGGCTGCCATTCTTGCCCTGTTCACCTGCTTCTAATTATGCTATTGCTTTAGTATAATGTCAGATTTTAAAAGTTGGCATTAAGCCCCTACATTTAAACCCAGCCCTTGTTACAGCTGTACAATGCCTGGTAAAAGACTTACATTTACATTATATAAAACATATGTTAGTAAAAAAGTTTGGCTGTCAGTGAAAAGTTTGCAGATTATCAGTAAAAGACTTTTCCTTGTGTTGGCAACCTTGGTCAGGATAGGTAGACCTATTTTTTTTCAGAAGCTTTTGAGGGAACTTGTGGTATTAGGGGCTGGGCTCTGTTTCTCTACAAAGTATGTGATCCCTCCTCCACCTCCAGAGAGAAAAATATTAATTGGCTGTTCTGGAAGGAGCAGATTGTAGAATCTGACTCTCCAACAAACCCTTCCAAAGAGCCTCCCACAAAAGACCATATCTGCACTGCAAACTTCCTGTACCCAAGAGCAGCACCTTCAGACTCATTGTGCTATACCACAGTGGCTGCCTGATGAAACAAAAGCAAAGTAGCTACTACCCCATGCAGTGCTGAGGGTGGGCTAATTAGTGCTGCTGCGTACCAGTGGCAATCAGCCCACCTGCAATGGCATACAACCATAGTTACCCAGCAATAAAGCAATAAAACACACTTAGAGCAAAGGAAATATCTGAAACCCATCTGCTCCACCCCAGCTCTCCCCAACCATGGGGAAGAGTCAAAGCAGTACTGGGCATTACTTACAGAGCTTGGGTGCTGTGTAGCAGCGCTGCTATTCCTACCAACTAAAGCTGAGCACCTGATAGGAGGATCTGGCCTCTGTGATGCCTTGGGATTACTGTCTGAATGGGACAGTGAACTTCTGAGGTTAACTGGACACTGGACACCTATGCTAAGTCTGATTCTAGGACTTTCTTGACAAAGACAGCCATAGGGCTTTGCTCCTCTAACAGGTCCCCCTATCATAAAGACCAGGTTATAGGAATTTCCAGGGCCAGTGGGGTTCAAAAGCCTGGCTAGACTGTTTCCACTGTTCTTAATTTCCCTTCCCATTACCATTCCATTATTTTTGATGGCTGCCATGTGCAATTTATTTTCAGCTTGCATCCATTTAAAAATAATATAATCTCTGGAGAAGCTGTTTTTTAGTTATAATTTAACATTTTCAAATGGTGCTTTAGCCATAAGCTCAGCTGCAGGGACTGGGAACAATAGAGGTGCATTAAGGGTGTCAAAAATGTTGTCATTCACACCTACCTTATTTTCTTAATTCGTGTCAAACCTTAGGAGTATTTCCAATTAGTTATTTTTTTAATAACCACTTGTCTTCCAATTTGGCTTACACACAACACTGATAAATCAACAGATTAGTTTCTTCAGTGGGTCAAAATTATTATTACATTCTATCTTTTGGAGGAAAGGAAATTTATCCTTTGAAATGATTTATGCTTTTCACTGCTGTTCATCTGATACAAACCTATTGTTTCAGCATAGGGAAAATGTATTCCTTTAACAGGTTCATGCCTTCAATGGAATTTGTTTAAGTAGATTCCACTGCACAAACACAAAAAGCCCTAATACATGCAGGCTGGGTCTGCATCGTGCCATCAGATGTCAGGTTTGATGGCTGATGGCACTTATATAGATTTACACAACAAAAACTACATTAAAAGAACGTTAGGATTGTGAGACAAAGTCACAAAAGCATGAACATTCATAGTTCAGGATTTGAATGTCCTATATTGACATGAAATATAATATTAAAACCATGTCCCATTAGACATAAGGCACTGAAGGCTTAATCTAAAATATGAATTTCTGGCATTTGTGGTTCTCTCTCCTTCCTAGGGCCTTCATACTTTTTAATTAAGTTTTTGTTGTGTAAATGTCCTTTTATCTAATCAGTTTCTATTTGTGTAAGTAGTGTAATTACATCTTATTACATAGTATAAGCAGCATGTTCAATTACTTAATTAGAAATTAAATCGCTATATGTATTGAAGTCATAATGAAGTCATAAAAAGCTTTATGAAATTTTAAGAGTAAGTGTTTGGTGCATATTTAGTAAGACTTATAATGGCTGTTTCCAATATAATTTCCTAATAAAACCAATTATAGTTAGGCCCAGCCAAAGTAGGTGTTAAATTATTAATAACGATAGCTCTTACATGGCACACACTACCCATGTAAGGCAGGGAAATACCATGATCCTCAGGTGACAGACAGCATAAACAGGCAAAGAGGTTAAGTGACTTGCCAAAGCCACACAGCAATCCAATCCAGTTCCAATCCAGGCTCAGTCCAGGGGGGAAAAATAGTCATTTAACCAAGCAGAAAATGCGTCTTTTAATGTCCTTTTTAAAACTCTTAGCGTCCAGTTGTGCAAGGTTCTGAGTACTTCCTGTGAGCACTGAACTCAATGGAAAGTGAAGGAGCTCAAGACCTTGCATGATAAGAAGTTAAAAATAATTATGTTCACTGTAATCTGAGGGGTATCAGATCAGAGCTGGGAGGGTGGGGAGAAACGGCAGTGGTGCAGGCACTGCTGAAAGTTGCTCGGCCTCCACACAGTGCCTTGCTGCCTATCCCCAGCACCATCTTGGGCATGGGCAAAACCAAAGCCCTGCAGCTTCCCGGGCCATATGGCCCACAGACTGTACGCAGCTGCAATCTTAACTGAGAGATAAAAAAATCCTTGATTTGCTGACCATTTGTTTGCATTGTGCAGGGGCTGGGACAGCTGATGAGAAATGGTGGCTATCTTTCAAAAAAGAAAAGTACAGTGATACAGTTAAGTGACCCATTCATGTGTACACTCACAGTTTTATCTCATTTAAAGAGAAGCCCAGGGCTCACTGAATAGAAGTGAATATCTGTGTTCTCCAATATCCCTTTTCTGAGCCTTGCAGCCTTTTTAAGTCCTCCAGGAAATAGTTCTTTACTGAAGTCCTCATATTTATTCTTATGTATTCTAAATACAATACAAGACTAAATATCACCTCCAAGTTTTTTACAAGATATGGGCTGATATAAATAAGTCTTTTAAAAAGGGGTTCTTCAGCTTAACGTGTGTGCGTGTATGTGCGTGTGTGTGTAACTTGAGGAATTATAAAATATTAGTTCTATAGATTTCTCCTCCTGTAAAATAAATTTTGTCCACCTATGATGTAACCCCAATAAGATCAATGATGAATAAATCCTATGTCTCATTCCTAATTTCATAATATGATTTGTTATTTCCAGTGTTGTAACTGGCCATAATTTTCAATTTACATAAACAGATGAAGTCATATTTTGTCCAAAACTTATTTTACACAAGGACAAATCTATAGAACTAGTATTCTATAATCCCTCAGTTCAGCAAAGCAATGAAGCATGTGCTTTTACACACACACACATACTTCTCACAATATGCTCCTATGCAAGACGCATGCAAACTGGCAAATAAAGTGTGCTTTTGATTGAAAATGCAGAATAATTTATTCTGCAGGAAATCCATACATGCTAAATGCAATTGATTGATTCACCCTCTATTGACATCAGTTCCCCTTTGCCTAGTACTTATAGAACTACTTATATTTAAATCATTTCAAAAAGAAGTTTAAAACTTTAAAAAGCCGAAGGAATAAGTAGGATACAAAGCTTTACTGCTCTTAAATTATGCGGTTTATTCTCCCATGTGAGTGAAAACCATCAGACATCCTCAATTATTACTTACTGCTAAAATGAGGATTAGAAGGTCTAATTTACACCATTGGAAGGTTAAGCAATAATATTATTATCAAAACGCAGTGCTATAAGCATTTGCAGCACGTCACTGAAATGTTACCTCTGGTCCTTTTTGAAGGCACTGTAATTGTAATTATTTCCATCTTTTATTGAAGGAATATTTTCAGAATCATCTTGGTACTGTACATTTCGACTAGACTAGACCTTTAGTCTCAAGTTAACTATGTGCTCCCATTATTCCAGTGTTTTATGCAGTGGTCATTTTATTTTAGATATGCTAATTGTAATTCAATTAATTCTACTTTTAAAGAAAAGCAGGGATCTGGAAAGATTTAAAAGGTGAATCTTCCTTTTTCCCCCCTTAGACAATATTGTCACCTTTGAAAAATGCAGCATATTTTAAAGTTAAATATATGATTTGAGTATCATAAAATTACTTTGCAATGCCAAAGCCAAAAGCACAGGCCCTCCCCTCTATACACTTGTATGCTATCACTTTATCAGTAAGCAGATATTGAAGTATACCAAACACATATAGGAACATTACTAAAAAAATACTTGAATTTACCAATCACCTATTAGGCTCCCTGCGTACTCCCAAGAAGTGTGCGAGTAATTAAAAACTGTTTGCATTGTAATCACCATTCATTCAGTAATACCACAATCTGGTGTCTGGGACACTCTAATCACTTCAGGTGAGTGCATGAGGATATCCAGTACTGGACTGTGTCATCAGAGAATGAATCAGTGGGAAAAGACAGATTAAAAGAGAAGGAAACGCACACTTGCATTAAAAAAGATCTTGATAGTCAGTGGTAGTGACAAAGGAAGCACAGGAAATGCATGCACCTGTGGTAAGAATATATCTAGTTCATAAAGTATCCTTCCAGTCAGTGCTTGCACTTGAAGTTTTGGCACCTAAGGAAGAGAGAATGAGCCTCTATTTACCTATAATTGCCCAAGAGATCACTCATAATGGTGACACCTGCAGATGATTATGACGTTAACTGGCCAAGTCCAAAGGGAGCAATGTGGTCCTAGAGAGGGGCAGAGGTTAAAGAGCCATATGAGTATTAACATGTTCCATGGTGAGGATATTTTACATTCATGGACCATACTGTATCCACCTTCTTTATACTCTCCCACAATGTAGTGTGGGTGAAAGATGCACAATTCAGACGTGTCAGTGCCCGAAGGACACACAAGCTCTAGCGCAACGAAATGAGACCGAGAAATATTTGGAGAACTCTGGTCTGTGGTGTCTTGCTCAAATGTCATCCGTTCCACTACAAACCCACTGTGCCATTTTTCAGACTGCTATGTCCATTCATTCTCACTGGTCTACCATCCCTTCTAAGCAAGTTTATTTTACAGAAGTTTAGCAAGTTCTTCTCTATCAGTGCAAACAACTATTTCTTTCAACCCCTCCCTCCCCACCACAAAAAAAAAGGTTAAAATATCCTTCTCCTCCAGAGGCACAGCAAAAGAAACAACACTCAGAGCTGGGAGCCACAATAAACCAAACCAACATGAAAACAGCTTTCAAAAACTAAAACACAGCTAGGTTTTCAAAACACCAGGCCTTTGAAGCTGGGATTCTGTTTTTCCCCCCAAACTACCCAGAAAACCTCTGCCTAGCTGAGATGCAACAGGCAAAATCTCATAAAAAAAAAATCAGTGTTTTATGAAAGAAGTAATTGCAGAGTTAAAACTTGGGCTGATAGGGAGAAGGTAGCTACCAAATTAACTAACTACACCATGACGACAAAAAATGAGCCCACTTCTACCAACATAGCCACAAAATACCACTATACATACTCTAAAGATACTTTCCCTTTCTTCCCAAAGAAATTGTTACAAAAGGTTGGAAATGGAGAGCATTTCACTGCCTTTTACTCACGCAGCCTTTGCTCATTTTCCCATGCCATTTTCATGCACCAACCAGACATGCATTGATTCGGAGTCCTCTGCAAGGTCTAACAGGGCACTTGATTCTTTCCAGGTGTGCTGCACAGGTTTATTTATGGCCTCACTTTCTTTCTCTCTGTGAGAAACCCTAGCTTTAAGCCAGCTGGAAAGGATTGGCAAGAAGCATTTGTAAGGAGAACAAAAATTAGCAGCACTTTTCTCCACCACACCTTGTCCAACTTATTCTTCTGAAAACTTTTCAATTTACCCAAATAAGCCTTTTAGTGCATGAGCTATCAGAGCCCCAGACGCCACAGTGGATGCCAGCATATGATTACAAAGGAAACATGCTTGGAAATGAGAAATTTGGGATCAGGTTTTAGCCTTTCTAGTGAAAAATAGTCCATGTGGTGAAATAAAGAAATCATTTCTTTTTCTGTTCTCAAGGGATCTGCCAAAACCACAGCTAGCTCACTTCAAAACCCAAACTTTACATTCCCTATATGAGAATCCCTGTTCAAATCACCCTCTGTTTCTTAAAATCAAGTATCAGCTCAACTTGTACACCTGATCATTGGTAATCTTCTTCCAACCAAAGCACAGTTCTCTCACAATCGGGAGGCAGAGGAACCAAGCCATACTCTTTGTCCGATTCAAACTCTGCAACCCAGTAACTTCCAAGTATCGGCCCATACTGCAAAAAAACAAAACTAACATGAGAGACATGAGACTTGAAATGACACTGGAGAATTACTGCTCTTTGCATAAAACTGATTGTATTAAAAATCTTAATTTAATGCATAAAAATTTCTGAGATACATCTCCAGATATTCAAAGACAAAGAGCTGTCCCTCAGAGGTAATTTGAATCTAAAATAAGGGACACCTTTTGCTTACTCTGAGAACAAAACTAGGGAATGAAGGAGGAGGCATTTAAATACCATCCCAATACATGAACACTTCATATTTTCAAAATGCTCTTATGGAAACAACCCTTTGAAAACTCTTTGTCCACTTTTAAATGTTATGGGATCCTAAATTCAGGATGCTCATTGCAAAAGAGAGCCAGGCCAACATCCACCATGTCGGGTCGGTTTGCATCAAGGAAGAGGGCTAGCCCATGGTCTGCAACCTGACAGTGGGAAAGGAAAAACAAAGGAACAAGGAGAGCCTTGAGGCCAGGAAGGCCAGAGGGAGTGCAACAAGCACTGCCACCGGAACGGACTTTGAGGAGGAAAGAGTACAGTACACAGACTGCAGGATTCATTCAAGGTGCACCAAGAGCTGCTATTGTTGAATCCAGAGAGCATTTGATCTTGTCCGGATTGAAATCAATGGCAAAACTCCAGGCCTAGGAATAACAGCATAACTAAGGCGGGGCAAATGGGGCACCAGCCCCAGGCTCAATGAGCTTGCTATACCTCTGCCCATGAAGAATAACCTTTACAATAATAGTACCAGATCTGGAGCCAGTCCATCTGCATACAATGGACACGGACATTAGGAAGGGAAAAGAGCCAAATACCAAGAGAAAGTTTTTAGGAAAGGGGGAAAATTGCTGCTTCTTGAAATAAAATTAATTTCAGGTTTATCAAAACAAAGTGTCAGGAATCTTTATGCATATACTAGATAGACTCTATCCAGCTTCGCTAATGGCAAGCTATTCTTGTGCTGTCAAGTATTGTTACTGATTGTTAATGGCATTAATATTGCTATCACTTAATTTATTTTATTAATCCCATTCAAGTTTACCATTACCAGCATATGACTGTAAATAGCAACAATAAGGTTAATACCAATGATGCTGAAGGGTAATGTAAAACACAGCCAATGAGCAGCAAAGCAACAAGCTCCTATAAAATCTTTTAGGGGATGGGTAAACAAAGACTTTACAGATTTACAGAACTGTGTTATCTTGTGGAAGAGGTGAAGATTTAATAAGAAACACTTTCTTTAAATTCTCTGTTACACCACTGAACATGCCCCAGCTTTAAAAACAGTCGAAGAACACTCTTTAAGAAATAGCATTTTGATCCTGACCATCCAAAGTATCTGTAACTTTCTTTTAAAAATAAAAAAGGTTCAGAAATATGATATGCCAGATTTTTTTTTAATTACAATAGAAGCATCTGAGTTTAATTACAAACGCAGTGAAAAGTTGGAATCTGTAAGAGTTAGTGAATTATAAGATTACTGATGGTCTCAGGATTAATCTCTTAAAGCTGCTTGAAGAAAGCCTCAGCTAAACAACTGGTCCAACCCAGTATGCTAATATCTGAAGGGTTTGCATGGATGGTAGATTCACTTACACATGTGCTGGGCGCCTGCTGTGATGCGTGCTAATAAGCACGTGTCAGAGCAGATTTGATTAATCGAGTCTGCTGGAGTGTGCAAACTGTGTATTCAGCATCCCTGCGCTTCAAAATGGTGGTAGGGGTGCTTTAAGTAAAGCTTGTCAAATGACCTTTAGTTAAAGTACCCTCTCCACCATTTTGAAGTATGAGACGCTGTGGGTGCTTTAATTAGGGCAGCTTCTGAGAGCCGCTCTTATTAAAGCACACCCCCCTTCCTGCCCCTGGAGCATGTGTAAAGATGCCCAAGGCTAGGGACAGGAATGAACTGGTATAAGTGATCGGAAACTGGTTCAAATCTGTAACAAAACAGAAGTTCAGCGCACAAACTGCTTTAAAAAAGGCTGTAATCGATTAAAGATAAACCTGGATGGATGTAATAACAGACTTAATTGATTTAGGTTCAACTGGTTTACTGAACTTCTGTCCCAGATCCCCTCCAGATTCAAGTTAACTCACAGTCCTCCAACATCCTACGATGCTTTGCACCTCCCCCACAAGCTCCCTTTGGCAGGGTGGGTGGGCTAACCTTGGCCCAAACTGTCTGCCCCAGCTGAGCAAGGAAGCATACTCCGGCCTAGGAGGTTCTGGCCTAGGTTACTGCAGGTATGTGGCGGCATTTCCAGAATCAAAAGTAAACATCTGTTCCCTTGCTTATCGGTTTAACCTACACCACTTAGACTAACCTACGAAGATTGAATCAATTCAGCCTTGGGCTTTTTGTCTGTCTGTACTTAGCCTTACAATTCAGTTGTGACTGAGACAGTACTCATTTTGGGAAAAAGGATCGTCACATCAGTGTAACTATAATAAACAGGTGTAGCCCGGCAAAATGGAAAGAAAGCTTTGAAAGAACTCAAAATGCTTGGGTCATGCTGGTTGCAGGCGGTTATATCTACCAAGCCAAACTCACTCACGTAATTACTCATGTATGTAGTATCACTGGACTACATTTTCAAACGTTACTAATGCTTAATTTTTGCTGCATCAGTTTTTGAATCCTCAACTAGAGATGCCTCAAAGGTGCCGGCTTCTCAAAGGGTGAACGCTCAACACTTGCTGAAAGGCAGTCCCTGTGAAAGTCTCAAAATTAAGACATCCCAAATGAAGAAACAAGAAATTGCTAGCCACTTTGGAAAATAATTTGAAACAAGATTAAATATGGAGCCTTTGAAGGAAGTTTTTAAACAAATGTACGCACATGCAAGACTAATGTATGCAAACAAGGTCAGATAGATGTACATCTAAATAGTATAATTAAAAACTAAGCAGGGGTGCTAAATTTACGTACATATTAAATGTGTTGGGTTTTTTCCATTGCAAAAATAGCTAGAAGTATAGCTATAACATGAGGCCCATATTCTCAATCTGTGTGTCAGCTTCTCTTACTTACTGGGCCGGGATTCATGGCAGATTGGGGGGAATGTAAAATCCTGACTTTTTAGTTGTGGTCTTGGGACCATCAAGCAAATGTAATTCACTCCATTAGAGAAGAATGAGTTTGATACCACTCCAGTTTGCTTGGCAAGGTCTTCAAGTGAAAAGGATGGTCAAAAATTACTTGTGAATATGATAGCCTGGTCCATTTTCAGTTCCCTTTGCAACCCACAGGACTGGCTATGTTGTGGCCAGTTCAGAACAAGAGGGAAAGGAGGAATCAAGAAAAATCAAAATCCAAACAGAAGTTCCAGAAGGATGCAAAAACCACTTGTAAATGACTGTTGGATACACTAGTTTAGAGAAGCCCAGAGAAAAGGTTCTATTTACACCTTTGGGATGGATTTCTGCAGGCTAAAGAGCATGTCAGTTCCCTGCACTTGGAATACGGTGATATACTATTCACACCACTCTATTTTGGGAGAATTTGTATAGGAGTTCAGGCTGTAAAATGCCTTTTTGCTCATTTTTCACCGATACTGCTTCAGAGATTACAAAAGTCTGCTAGGGCACAGAATTAAAAGGAATGTTTCCCATGGAGGAGAGCTTGGACCTGCAGTAGTAAGTGGCCCATCGACACAAACCCTCCTTCCTTTGTTACATCTGCCTCGCCTTCCTCTAAGAATTAAATTAGGTATACAAAAAAACAAAAGAAGAAGAAGGAGGAAAGCTCAGGCAGGAATATATTTCCTATGTCTGGATAAGGGAAAGAGATTGGAGGTAATTGCTTGCTTTTCTCATTGTTCTCAGCTGCCATGCAGAGATTCATAGAGTGCCTGCAAAGATCTCTTTCTTTTTTCTTTTCCCTCTAATTCTTCACTCCCCCCTCCAAATCATCATATACCCCCAACCCCCATCCCTCCCCCTCCTGGTGCTTATTCCACCCTAGGAAAAAAAAAGTAATTTGTCTGTTTTATTTATGATGCAATGAAGGTATGCTGAACGCATCAGGATAACCTGACACTGGTCAAACTATCTGTCAGCAAAGAAGAACTGCCTTCATACTCCAACGAGTGCATAATTTAACCATTTCTCCACCACAGGGCAATAGAAGACCATTCATTTAAACAGAGGTTTTTTGTCAGTGTTCCTTTTGCAATAAAAATCTGTTTTGTTACATCCTGGCAAAACCTGGAATTTGACATGTTTTCAATCAATCTTTTATCTTCTCATTTTAGCCACTAATGCGCAGATTGGCTGCACGTAATAAAATTTCCATTTGGAAAAATATAAAATGGTCTGAGTTATTCATATGAAAGCCCAGTCCCAAAACAAGATGGAACACACAAATCTGCCGGCTATGAAACCAATTCCGGAAGGATTTAGGACCCAGATAGATCCAGGCAATTGGATGAGGTGTATGGTTAAGAAATAGTAATGCCTCAGGTCCAAAAGAAAAGCATATAATCCTAGCCTCCCAACACAGAGAGAGGGAATGGCTTCAGCTTTAAGGAAAATGAAACCTATCCAGTGAAGGGGTACAAGTGAAACAAGAATAAAATGAGGAGATAAAAACAGTGAAGGGGGGGATTAGAAAAAAATATTTAAAACAAAAAATAATAATAAATAGTTGCCTGCATAAAGGCTTTTTTATAACAAACTGTTCTAACCCTGCTGAAATGGGGGGAGAATGGGGGGATTTATTACTTATGTTCCACCGTCTTAGATTAGTCCAAGTATTTCCTTCTCACCACTTGCAAATTAGATACAGTGCAGAGGAAAACACGCATTAAATACAGGCAAATTGAGTAGCCAAAGAAGCCATTTTACTGCATTGACTCTCCACACAATTCCCATTACGTCATGCTCTGCTGGTATCCCTATCTACCTGCCAAGTGCCAAATGCACACAGGCTCCATACAATACTGAAGGTGCAGTACCTTTTACATTTAAAAACAAGACCTACTGCAGGCAGATTGCACAGCACTGCCTCTCCATATCCCCCACAGCTTTGCTACCAGCTATTCTAATTTTGGGGCTGAGACACAAGGAGACACATTGGGTTTTAACAATTATATTTTTGATTTCATCATAAAAACAAATACCCAGGATTAGGCCCAGAACAATCTGTTTTTGTCCTATGAAGCCCTGCAAGGCAAGATTTCCTGAACAAATGGGATTTCAGCATACTGAAAATATTCTGATTTTAATAAACTACAAAAGAAAAATATAAAAAAGAGGTTCTGAAACGTAATGTAATGCACGCAGCATGGAACAGAAACAAAGCACCAGCAAACAAGGGTGTGTGATGAATGGGCTTTACTGCATCTTATTTATTTTTGATACATTTCAGCATTTGCCTTTAATCTACAAATGAAAAAGAAGAAGAAAAAGGTTTAAAAAATGTAAATCACTATGTAATAAGATCGAATGCAAAATGGAACCGAAATAATGCTACGGGTCTAGGAAAAGCTGAAATGCCATGTGCTAGGAAATTCCAAGTTAAGGCTAAGACCAGGCTTTGCTTTCATTGCTGGGATGAGGGGCAAAATGCAGATTAAAGTTAAAGACACGGTGTCCACGCTAACTTTGAATTTCTTCCTGCAGGCAGTCTGGATCATACTTCTCAAGTGATGTTGTTTTGGGGAATACGGGGTCAGTTTGGTTTTTTACAAAATTAAAACTGGTTTTTATTTTGTTATTAAAGTTAGGAGACAGATACTTAAAACATTTAATCCCCATAATGAAAAATCAATATGGCAATCAATTGTTATCGTTATGTAAGAATTATGAGCTTCATGAATTCACCTGTTAAACCACAAAAGTAAAGCTGTATTTTGAATATGGGTGAACAGCACATTTTTAAATAATAGATTTTAACTAGATAGTTCAAAAACAAAAGCAGTATTTTATATTTTGTTGTCCTTCAAACATGATAAAGGTTAATGTTTGATTTCTTTCTCTTGCTAGATGAACATTAACATGTTAAGAGAGTCCATTTCAAAATATGCTCAACTGTGGTTTTTTCTAACTACCGAATGAAGCAATGACACAAAATTAAAATATACTAATTTCATTTTTAATTCAAAGAGGTTTTTTTGAAAAATGAGTACAAAGAATATCTAATCCTAATAAACTTTGTCTTTATTTAAAAATAATAATTATACCTTGTTTTTTTTTTAAATCACAGGTGTTAGCACAAAAAAAAAAAATCAGAACCAGATAGAAACTGTGTACGTGTGCATGTGTGTGTGTATTTTTACCTTGTACAAAATTTTGAATGCCGAATTACAAACCTGAAATTACAAGGTAAATAATTTAAAACAGGTTAATTTAAAAATAAGAGTCCAGATAACACCAACCATTATAATTCAGAATAGGCTGTTTTATCTCCTTAAATTCAGAGCTGAAAACCTGCTAAAATAAAATAACATTTTAACATACCAGCTCCTTCAAAAAGAATTAGTAGTTTTGAATTCTTTTGTGTTGCACAAATGTTGAAGTGCTCATAATCTATATTTGCAAAACAATCTGGATTATTATAATAAGGAAGATGGTATCACTATAATCTGGCAGAACTTCTTACAGAAATATGACAACATTCCTCCATGATCTTCTCTTCAAGTAATTGTTCTGCCATTTTGTTGCTTCTATTTCACCTGCAACTGAATCGGTATGTACACATCACAAGCTGCAAAACAGATTTTGAATGCTGCCTCCAAAACATATTTTGTTTTTAAAAAAGAAAATTCACATTCGGTTGCCTTGGATAAAGGGAGTACACTTTTATAGTAATGGTGTGGCTTTTGTTTCAACTGAATACTATTTTAAATTAGCAAGAGAAAGTGCAAATGCAAATCATATATTAAAAAAATAAACAAGTTGTCCATTCATATTTTAAAGTGCACGCATTTAGAAAAAGAGCTAGAAAATGTTTCAAAGACAATGATGCTGAAAAAGAAGAAGGAGGAGGCAGGTGACAAAAGAAATTCACTAAGGTATTTGGTAACTCTCATTAGCAATGTGAAAATCATTCTGACTTCAGTGCTCTGTAATATTCCAGATATACATTTTTTTAGGTTATTTTGAGTGGTAGGTTATTCTGTGAAAATGCTCTTTGTATTCTTTGATGTTTGTTTTACTAAATGAAAGTCATATACAAACCTATAACAGAGCTGTAGATTTTTTCCAATGTTGATGAGTTATGTTAAAGATAATGCATACAATCACTTCCACAACCTTGTAAAATAAGCCTAAAACCCAATCTCCGTAGCATATCTGTCTATGGGCAGTGCCCTTCAGTGCCACACAGAATCTCTTGCAAAGAGCCCAGTCCACTAAGGGGTTCCAAATATCGCTGCAATATTCATTTGTGCATCAGTTACACTTGTTTTAGAGCTCCATCCTGAGGGACCCCGACAGTCCCTTGGACTGGCTGTCTTTTATATTCGCTCCTTCCCTATAAATCAACTGTTAGGAAAGATTGCTGGAATAAATGCCCATTTTCTAATGTTTTTCTTAGCCAAACATAGAAAAAATGCTAATATTAATTTCTGTATTTTTAAATTAGTCTACTGGGGGCTTTTCTTTTTCTGTATAGTGGTTAAATTAAAGTGTTTGCCTGTATCATTCTCAGCATCATTACATTGTAAACCAAACATTCAGCTTTGTTTTCTCCTAATTTTTAGATGCACATTTGCCCCCACCATGTGGGACCTCGTTGATGCTCTCTCAGGCTCCATGCTTATTCACTAATACTTTCAATCTCTAAAAATGTCCAGCAAAACAATCACCTGCGTGGAAGAGACAAGGCCTGTCCCTCTTCCTCCCCCCATTCCTCCTTTGACTTCTTAATACTGGCTGCCCTTTCAGATAGTCTCATACACTATGGGGGAATTATATGCTTTCATAATTTAAAGATTTTTTATATATACATACACATGTTTTGTTAGCTCAAACGCTGCTCTGGATTCATGGGGACCCGCTGTGCTACTCCAGGTATTTTGTGGATCAAGACTGCCCTCTGCAGGGAAAAACCTCTTCTCAGCAGCTCTCCTAATCAGCTTCAACTTCATGCATGACAAATGCCAACAGAAGTATTAAAAAAACAGAAGCATAACGTTCCTTAAATGGTTTTGCATTCATGCAACTATTATGCACAATGTATGAACACAAATCTATACAATTTACAGCAAGCAAACTGGTAAGCCATTGTACTGAATTTTCCTCCTAACTTCTGCACCTGCATCAATTGCATGCAAAAAATCTTTCTACATTACTGTATATATTTGCTTATAGAGTGAAATTAAATAGTGTGGACTATAGATGAACAACTTATTTTTATTTCACGAATAACATTTTATGATCGGCTCATAAATTTCTGCCACACATTTAGTCAGCAAGCCAGTATCCATGCTGATATACAACAGAATTGCATAGATTTGAAGTACTTTTCCAAATAAGCTGTTCCGGTTTGGACACGTGCTTAGAAACTGGAGTAATTGTAGTTTTATTCAGAGGTTCCTAACCTTCATTTTCATAAATGGCAAGTTCCTATTTTGTTTCACTAAAGTCAAGACACTGGATTCTAATTCTTCTCATTAGGAAGAACTTTTTACATTTGAATAAAGCAACGTCAAGCATCAGTCAGGAGACGCATATAGTGGTAGATGAAAACTACTTTTATGTAAGGCTAGGCACACAGACCTTTCAATACAGAAGTGCAAACACTGTAGACTACATCTGCATTAATTTTGTGAAGGTCCTGTTGCAGGAAGGGGGGTCCAACTGCCTTGAATATCAGAAGTCATGTGTCTATTCCCCAAATGAAGGCCTGTGTACATTGAAGAAGCTGAAATTAGAGGGAAATGTTCTCAAAGGAGAAAGCATCTGAAAAGACCCCCTGAAATGAGAATTTACTAGCCTTTTCCAAGACCTAGTAACGTCTGCATGGCAAAGAAGCTGTGTTTCATTGGACTGGGAAGGGATGGTACTTTTGCTCTCGTTTTTCCTTCCTCCTTTAAGCATATAGCTTCTGCAAACCTCACAACAGAGTTTTTTTTCCTTGAGACTCTATATCAGAACAGCAGGGGGTCTGATGAAGTGCTCATTTTTTTACATCAGTCTTATAAATTGCTCTCCCCATTAATTGTTTCCATGGAAACAACACATTTGGCTTGTATGGGGCTCCTGAAAATTTTTTAATGGGATTCTTAAAAATGTGCAAAGGGGGGAGTGCTCTCAACCCTCTTCAAAAAGGATCTAACACAAGTTCTGACAAAATATGCAATTAATTGCTTGCTTTGCAAATGTTGTCGGACTGAATCCAGATTAAATAAAGGACCTGAACACATTATTCAAATGACCAGGAAAAAACACGTTTAACAAAAGGGGGAAGTACAGATTATACGACAGCACAGACAAGAATTTTCAAACACCTCCTGGCAAAACACAGTCATGAGACCATGACCAAATCACTATTCTTTAATGCCACAGCCTTAACTAATAATTTAAGCATGAGTAGTCCTTGATAACCCATCAGATCTTCCAACAAATACCATGCTACTTGCAAAATCCCCCTGCACTTCCCTGACACAGATACTGGTGTGCTCTCTCTCTCTCAATCTTACACACATACACACACTCCATGCCCTTTCTCCACTTTCCATATTGCTCGGGGCAATTTTTGTTTTAATTTTTTTTTCCTAGCAGGAAAAGTATTTGTATTACAGGGTATGAAACTAGTCCAACATGCAAGCATATTTGATTTGGAAAATGTGTGGCTAAATACCACTTGTTATGGGATTAGTTAACAGCTGCAAGTCTGCTACTGTGGAAAGAATTTTTCCAGAAAAGGATTTGACTTTGAATTGATATGTGCCATCTCCCAAACATGTCTCTATATTTTCCACTCACACCCAGTTTCTGAGCTGTGCTTGGGTTTGTCTCCACTGCTGCGTTAGCTCAGGTTATCTATAGTTTCATAGTTTCTAGGGTCGGAAGGGACCTGAGCAGATCATCTAGTCTGACCCCCTGCCATGGCTGGAAAGAGTACTGGAGTCAAACGACCCCAGCAAGATGTTCATCTAACCTCCCCTTAAACACCCCCAGGGTAGGAGCCTGCACCACTTCTCTTGGAAGCTGGTTCCAGACCCTAGCCGGCCTGAACCGTGAAGTTGCGCCTCCTGATATCTAACCTAAACCTGCCCTCTGCCAGCTTGTGACCGTTATTCCTGGTCACTCCTGGCGGTGCTCGGGGGAACAGGGAC
>NW_017728915.1:40105579-40128153 GCF_001723895.1 Crocodylus porosus | reverse complement strand
GTGTCTACACCACAGCCCCCCAGTTTCTTAATGAGAACGGGGTGAGACACAGTGTCGAAAGCCTTCCGGAAGTCCAGGAAGACGATGTTTCATTACCTATGAAAACTTTGTATTTTCTTGTTCTGAACTGTCTACAAGTGTGTTCCAAAAATAAGTGCTGTTAATGAAGAAAAAAATACCATTTAAAATATACCAGTCACATAAAACAATTCCAAGTCACCTATACTTCTTCCAGGCTTTACAGCCGTGACCTTCCTTTTCAAGGAGATGCCAGAAAGCAGGCTTGTCCACCATAACTTCTTCCCTTCCCAACCAAAACAAAACGTTTCTCATTAGTATTACGCTGCTGTTCTCACTATTGCCCAGTAATAGGCTATCTTCTCCCAGATGTGGCACTTAAACCTAATCAACTTATTGGCCTGCAGCAGTCAGAATGACCTGAAAATCAAGCTCAAACATCATGGCCATGTGATTAGATGCTCTCTCCCCTATAGCAACAGCATCATAATTTAATAGTGCCAAATTCACAGAAGTTGTGTTGTAAAGCAGATGTCATGCAAAACAGTCCTCAAGAGCTGAAGGAAGCAGGGGCCATGGAAGGAGATGAAGCCATTCAGGGCCTTTGCATGGTAAACGAAAGGGATGGTGGCCTGTTTTCATAACTACTAGCACATAAAGGAGACAAACACATCACAGAGAAAACATAAATTACACAGCAAACTTTTGGCCCTGGATCTATATTAATGCCACTGATGCCAAGGCGGGAACAAGGAAATTAACAGATTTTTAATTTCAAATTAAAAATTGGATCAGAGCTATCCTCCGCCCCCACACTGCCCTAGACCCTTAGAGGCTTCCCTCATCTGCCCTGGTTTGTAGAAATGTTCTCTCTTCCTTGGCATCACTGGTGCCATTTTTTAATGTCATTGAAGACCCATACCATACTCCATTTACTAGAATCCCTAAATCTCACATATACATACTCTGGATGCTTCTAACATCAAAATCCTGAGTGCAAGCAGGGCAAACACATTAGCTGAGGCCTAACAGAGTAACACCACTGTGCTACTTTTAGCTGCTGCTGGGTAAGGACTACAGCTTTCTTTTGCAAGAAGCCCTGCTACAGAAGCCACAAAGCAATGACTCCTGATGGACAGACTCTTATACCCGTCTGTCCTGCACCTACACTGAGTAAGCTTCCAAGAGACACAATGAAGAAATACAAAACTTAAAGAAAAATACTGCATGTTGTCTTTCGCTTTAAGGAGAACCAAGACCTAATTTAATAAATGTGACATGTACTTGGTGAACAGAGAATAATCTTAAAATTTAAAAGCTCCAATGGTTTTATTTGCTTGCTAGACCTGAAGTACCTCCTTTTTTTATTGCTGCTATTGTTGGGCTGCCTAAGTCTGGTAGGTGGCAGACACACCCCTGAGAGATGTAATTAAGTTCAGGTAAGACACCCTGCAACTGTCCTCTTAACCAACACTTTACCTTGGTGCTGTTCCATGCATAAACCTCATAAACACACCTAAAACTGATGTGGACTATGGGGGGGGGGGGAATAAAAATAAATAGATCAACCAACATGTAATAAGAGGAGGAGCTCCAGAAGATAAAAGCCCTCTGGACATATAAAGTATCATAGTTTACAACCTAGTTGAAAAACAAGTTTAGATGCAGTTAGTAAATATGAAAGTGGCAAAAGCAAAGCAATGCTGTATTTGTTTCAGCCCTTCTCCCCAGGATTTGTATCAATTGTATATTATGCTCAGTAGCAAAACATCTATTTCCTCTCAGACCTGTGTTAATTTCCATCACTTCCACTGCAGAGATTCAAGTCTCCTTTCTTTTTTTTAGTTCCCATGAATATGTTGCCCTTTATTTTATATATACATATACACCATCAGCCACTGTTGACTTTTCTCAGTGAAATATGTCCAAAAATCCAGCATACAAAACAAAAAAGATCTAAAACTTTCACACACATTGTCCCAATTGCAAAAATACCTTATTTTAATCATAAACACTTTTCACCACCAAATAAATTGGGTTTTCACACAATAAACAAAACATAATTGCTCACCAATTCTTCATCAATAAAAGTTTAAGGATTTGCAGGAACCTGGCTGAGAATTCAGAAAGATAGAAATCCCTGAGCCTCTAAGCAATTATGCGCGGTCTTTACTCATCTGAGCAATCCCATTAACTGGAGTGAAACTACTCATGTGCTCATAGTTAAGCACATGCAAATGTTTGTAGGTCAGAGACAGAGCGTTAGGGCCCTAATCCTGCAAAGCCCTTAAACACTGGGGTCTCATACGTCTGATGTATAAAACTCGTAATTTTTTCTCTGCTTAAAACCAGACTTACTTTCATACCAGTTTCCTGAAATTCAGTAAGGATCAGCAGAGAACAATGCTGCTTCATCACTTCAGAAATGAAAGGCATTTACCCTGAAGACAGAACAGATCCTTTAAAGCTTTGTGATGCAATACAGAAGATTGACCAAAACAGTCTCAGTCTTGATGACATTTACATATGCACCACATTTTACTCATTTTGGTACTTCCACTAACATCAACAGGCTTCTCATGAGCACAGTTACACATGTGCATAAATGCTTTTATGTTTGAAGCATTAATATAAGTCGGCACATTCATTTAAGAAATAATTGTTTCATTATAAAATCTAAAGCACAACTAAAAATCCTTGCCTCATTTAAAAAACATATAATTTCATGTGAATGACATTAATGACAACAGTTTTAAAACTTCAACCTTCTTTTCGTGGAATTCACTTAAATAAGATTTCCATAAACACATGGATTTAAAAAAGATAAAACAGAGTGTCTAGATCCACAGTAAATGCACCTAAAAAGAAACACCTACTGTGTCATCTTACAAGAAAGTGTTTAATGGTACATCAACAAGATCAACCCTTGGATAACACTTCCTACCCTAACCCCAAATCCCACTGAACCAGTCACACACTCTGCTCGTTGCATACCAGAAAGAGGGAGGCTTGTGGAGAGGTTCGGCAGTGAGTCCTGCTCACCCAAGGCCTCCTACTTTTTCTGGAGACCTACAAAGCTCTTTTGTTTTAGAGAAGAAAAGATACACATGTAGCCCGCATTGTAATTCTGTACCAAAGCACCTCTTTACTCCGTACACTTTTGATAGCATTTCTTTACTATGCGAAAAGCAACAAGTATTGTATAGAAAGCGGAGACTAGGAAACAGTAGAGATCCATAGGACTACTGACACATGAAAGAGCATTCACTTTTTTACACCTTCAGAACATAATCTTTTCACTCATTTTATGACGGCTTGCAAAGTAAATTTCAACTGCTAACCACATAAAATGAGAGCTATTTGCTAGAGATCTGATAATGTTTAAAAAAAAAAAAGTCAAACATCTTGCCAATTGAAGGCATGATAAAGCAAAGTCCAACTCTTACACTAACCTTCAAGGTAAAATTAATAATTAATTGGCAAAGCCTGGACATGGAATGACTGCTATCAATATTTTAATACTTTTACTGTTAATTTCATTCTCCCATCACAGTCTGTCTGCTGAAAAGCTAAGGAGGATCTATGTATGCACCTTGAATGAGCTATCCTGCCTCAACTGTGGTTGCTGTTTAGAAAGAAATGCTGTCCAAAATTGTGCTCTGAATATCATTTTAAAAAGAAAAAAAAAAAGTAGAATCTATTGCTTCAATTCCTTTTGAATGTATCCAAAGAACGAGCACATTGAAAGTTCTCCTACGTTTGTTCCAACTCATGAGCAACTCATATCAAGCTGATACGAACTACCTGAAGCACCGCAGTTATGCGCTGCCAAATTCCATCAGATACTCACTTTCCAAACTCTTTCACTCAAAATGGACAGGCTTACTGAAACCAGACATATATTTTGGTCACAAATTTCTGAATGCTGACAGCAAAAAAAATAATAAAAGGAGATTTTAATTTCAGGAAATAAGACATCTGATCAGCCTCCAATTTTTAGCTAAGGATTTAAAAGAACAGCCAATAAAAAGCTCATCTGCATCCCAGTTTAATGTTCAGGTAGCAACAGACCAAAGTGTAGAGAGGTTCTGCCAACAAAAAATGCTTTAGTCACAAATTTCTCTATGACACATGCTTCGCCTTCCTCTCCTTGACTGGATTTGTACCATTGGAACAAGTATGAATTTAGTAAATGATGCTGTTACAGTAAGAAGGGGCTGCTTACTTTTTTTTTGGTTTTCAGCAAGATTTGCTTAACACAATAACTGCACAGTGGTTGAAGCTGTATCTACTGTAGCTTCATGTAGGGAATAGGAACTTAATCTTTTTGATTTGTGGTGCATTTTGCTGGGTGCATTTTAAGAAAGATAAATGGTCAGGAGTAAGTAACAGCACTGTCAGTCTGTGCCAGATGGGAAGAACCTACTATTCTTTCAGTCCACTAAGACAAGTCCCAAAGAAAGTGGGGCTCCAGGTGTCCCCTCAGAAGCGCTTTTTAAAAGCGTATGCACCTGGATGCTGTTGCAGCTGGGGCTGCGTGAGCAGAACCTTGTCAGCCGGCACCAGCGCACAACGTCAGGAAGTCGCCGGGGCCCGTGCGCCTGCAGGGTCTACCCTGGAGACCCGACTGCACTGTCAGGCCCCAACCTTGTTTTTTCATTATTCATAGGCAGAAAAACTCTTTGCATTCTTTAAATTAAGATTTCACTTTGCCGTAAGTAAAAAACAACAGCAAATTTTCTTTAAACATTAACAAATACATTACCTGTCACTTAAGACCAAGTATGGAAAATTTCAACTCTGAAGGGAAACTCCTCTGTAAAGAACGCCTGTGAGTACATGGAAGCAAGGGATTATAAGGCAGCTCTATGTGTAACCGAAAATCCTGCAGTAACTACCACAAAGTCCATCATTATTTCATATTGTGCTCATGAAGATATACTGTAAACTATGCTGTAGGTAGGTGGGTGGGCAAGTGGGTGGGTGTTAACTTCATTGCTCAACTTCCTTGAACTACTGGAAAGAAAAATGTACTCTTGTCTGCTTTATTTACTCTTTATTAGTCTAATGAGGCTGTTTCCTGGGAGCTTAATTACCATAATGGAGACAATTCTTTTCATTGCTCTCTTTAAAGCAGAGAACAGAAAAAGCCTATGAAAGGGTAAAGCAGAAAACAAGAGATTGGCCAGGAAAAAAAAAAACACAAGAGTGTTTAGAATCAGTTTTAGCAGAAAGGAACTAAACCTCAGACACGTGGCCATAAATTTCCTTCTGGCGGGTGGGGCACATTATGAGGCCGGGTCTGGCGTTCCCGTCCGGGCGGCAGTGGCAGCCTGGAGTCCTGCTTTGCCAGCGCAGGATGACATCACAGCATACCAGAAAGTCATCTTCTGAACTCCCAGCTGCACAGCAGAAATGTCCAGCTCCCCAGTAGGGCAAGCAAAACACTTCTGTCTTAATACTTTAACCCAGCTCTCTAAGAATCATAAAACAGGAATATAACACTGCAGAATAATACTGTAGAAAAATTAAAAGCACATGATTAATGTTACACAAAATGTGCGGGTTACCAGCCCTTTGAAACTTTACCTCTTCATCATTTTCCATTTACGGTTTACTAATGAAATTAGATATGGTAAAGGGTTTCTTTTTTTCTCTCTCTCTTTTTTTCTCCTTTGCATCTACTGATCCACTGTGCATTTTTTGAGAGTTAAATCAACACATTTTCCACCCTGCATTCAGCAGGAAGTCAGAAAATTAAATGCCTTTCTTTTCTGGTGCTGCTAAGAAACATTTCCATAGTGTTGCCACAACACACATAGTAATTTACCATGTTAAAATTATACAACTATTACTTTATATGGACAATAGATGGAACAGATCAGATTAAACAGCTCTCATGAGCCAGTCTGAGTTTAGTCCATACCGATATAAAGTTGAAATGTCTACAGACCAGACCCCCTTTCTCCAGTGTAACACATATTTGTGTTAGAAAGACAGATAATGGTATTGTTTTTCTGCTTCCATGTTTTAACAAACATCTTCAAGACATTTAGTATTTTAAAATAAGATGTCCAGAGCACTGGTCTTATCTACTGGATGAACCAAGACCTCACCATTCTTGGACTTGGCAGATGCAAGGTGTACATGCAAGGATGTACTCAAGGCTCATCTTACAAATTCCTGCAAAACCATTTTAGACTGGACATAAGGAAAAACTTCTTTACGGGCCGAGCCCACAAGGGCTGGAATAGACTGCCCCCAGAGGTGGTGCAAGTACCTACTCTGGACACTTTTAAGAAATATTTGGATGCTTATCTTGCTGGGATCCTTTGACCCCACCTGACTTCCTGCCCCTGAGGCAGACAGCAGGACCTGATGATCTTATGAGGTCCCTTCCAGCCCTAATGTCTATGAAATCTATGAAACTTTACAGGAATAGAAAGAAAGAATGAAAAGAATCAGATGCAGCTGAGGAAAAATATGAAGTCTCTGAAAAACTAAACACCTGGCATCATTAACACAGCCAGGAGTCCGTCCCTGTGCCCACAGCATCTCAGACTATACGTTCTCATGCGACGCAGCACTTTTTAAATACAGTTAAAATGGAGATGATGTGCAGAGAAATCCAGAATAAAACTGTGTCAGGGTCCTGAAAGTATATAAGTAAGAAATGAACCCAATATAACATACTTCTGTCTTCTAGGCCTTAACCAAGCCACTATGCTCATTTTAACAATCAACTGACAACCTGTGCTGGAAGACATTTTGCACTTCAGTGGAGTTCTTATTATTTTATAGTGTTTGGGTGGTGTCTGGATCACTCCATGGATCAGAACCCCATTGTACAAGGTGGTCTACAAACTCAGAATAAAATTTGGTCCCTGCCCCAAAGAGTTGCTAATCAAATTACAAGCCAAGATTGTACAAAGGGCTACAGACAGATGGAAGGGTACGAAGAGCCACTGTAAGATTGCTGATCACTGCTGGGCAGTCTCAGCATCACCAGCATGTTACATGGGTGAAGTTTTTCATGGGGATCCCGGCAAAGTAGCCATGTGAAGAAGGATTACAAAGTAGCTATACAGATGTATAGGGGAGCTCATCTCAAGAGTTACAGGCAGCATGAAGGTGCTTGATTGAGAAATCTAACAAGGAAGCAATGAAAAGCTTGTTTATGGACCAATCGGAGGTGGAAGCTGACCTCCTGATACCGCATAAGAGATGATAGCTTGGGTGGGGAAGGACTCCAGAAGTGAAGACAAGCAGCTTATATCTGATGCAGTAGAGAAGAGGGATTACCAGGACTTTTTACAGCTCAGAGACAGGTCGGGAGGTGAGAGGTAAACGTGTGAGTTGTCAGCAGAGCGATGACAGTTGGATTTGTGTCTCTGGATGAAATTACTTGGAAATAAGGGAAAACAGCAGAGAACCCCAAAGAGAACAGAACCTGCCAAACCACTGGATGGGGGAACAGGGCACAAACTGGAATTTTTAAAGGACATAATGAAGGGATGATAACAGGAACAGGCTGGAGAACAGCATCCTGATGCAACCGTAGGGCATGGTGGAAAACTTCTTCCCTGCTTACCAGCACAGCCATTCTAAAATAATGCATCACAGCAATGGCATAGCCCATACCTTCTGTACTTCAATAAAAGGACACAAGCCCCTGACGTTCGGTGCTGCAGCACCTGGACCAGAAACCAGAGCTGTGTTAAACACTTACCCTCCTTGTAAGAGAAAGCCTGGGCAGAGCCAGGCACTTCAGAACAGCAGCTAAACAAATCCTGCCTGCTGAGCGGGAGGACACAGGGTATATCCATCGACGGAAATAGGTGCAGGAGCACTTCCAGATCCCTACAGACTCAGGTAGAAGCTAGGAGGCTGGCTGCCCGAACTGGGGCAGTCCTGGGCATTCAGGGAAGCAGAACTGACACCAATCAGAGAGAGCGAGACTGCAGGAACAAGACAGATGTGGCCAGCATCGCAACCTTTTGCGTTAGCTCAGAAAGACCTCCCTCCTGCAAGTGCTGGGAAACCATGCAATGTCATGAATACAGTACCACTGGATGGTAAAAACCACTGGAAAGCATTAGCTTTTCTTGAAAATGGTGACCATGGGATGCACTTGCTAGCAAATAAGCTTAGATACGGATTTAGCCAGCAGCCTTTGCCTGTTTGTCCAAGCAAGCAATATTCTGAAGAACAAGCAAGTAAAATATCATTAGTTTATTCATCATCAAGGATTAGGTCAAGGAGAAGATTTTGTGCTCGTCTTAGCAAATTTTCCCAAGGAATTAACGAAGCTGCTATATACACTACATTGCTCTGACATTACTAGCCAGAGTTTGTTTGCTTTCAGGGAAGCCCTTTCAAGCTGATATGGTAGCAAGGCAACTGCCAGTAGAGTTTTGAGATTGTTTGGTAGGGAAGTAATTTGGTTTGCTTTAGGTAGTATTGGTTTAGCTAATATGCTTTGTTTTATTAACTTAATTGTTAACATACCCAGAGGCTGACCGTAGGAATATCTTAGAAGCATGAAAATGTATGCAAAATTTAAAAAAATAAGCACATATCACTGGAAGTTGATTACACAGTAACCACAAGGACAAAATGGAAAGGCTTGCAGTTGGTGGCTCACCATCCTAAACCTTGTGTTTGGATTTATACCGTCATCTCCTGTGTTGTATTTTACATTTGAAGGTGGGGATCTTATAACAAAATAATACATATTTTTCAAAAAATAATTTTAAACATTTCTCAGTCTTGCGTGCGGCAATTTTAAGCAAGATTTTGTTTATTAGCAAAATATAGAAATGACTGTAAATCAAGAAAAACCTAATTTGTTTTCAAGACAGTGACAAATGGCAAGGGAGGCTGGGTTATGAGATTACGACATTACAGGGATAACTGAACTACTCAGCATGCATTCAAATTTAAGTCTAATGCTATATCATTTTTTAATTTTTTTTCACATTTAAAAAATGTATTTTGCAGCTCAGTCATTACATCCAGGCCTCTGATTCCAGCAAAGCTGTAAAAGGGGCCTTTTTGCTAGCTCACTAAGGATATTTGCTAAACATTTGTAATGTACTGTGATGTGCTGAGCACCCTTGATTCTGATTGACTTCAAAGAAGAGACAAGGGCATTCAGCATTTTTTGGGTGATATTCAACACCTCTTGAACCAGATCCAAAAACCACAAAGCATAGAAACGCACACATAATAAATAGGGCTGAAATAAATAGGGCTGAAAAAGGACCTAAAGGGGTTGAAAATCCAAATCCCAGGAAAAGAGCTCCTAACTGCCTTATGCCCCTAGTAATTTTCTAACCTAAACCATGGCAATGTAGCTAGGAGGTACAATAAGGTAAATTTTATGTAGAACTTTTATAAACATCGCTCCAGCCCCAAAATAAGGCCATAATAAGCATAATCGCATGCTGTTTATGCACAGGCTTATCTTCATGAAGTGAACAGTCCAGCTAATTTCAGTGAGATTCCTAAAAGGTTATAAATCTTTGCAGGGTTAGGGCAAAGGGACCAGCGCTAGACATTCATTCCATTGCAGAAACAGATACACTTGGAAGAAACAAAGACATACATTGAAGCCTGAGGTCTTAGTTCACCAAAGATAAAATGCAGACCAATAACAAGCTCAAGCAGGAAGTGATCTGTATATCAAAAGAATTTATATTTTATAAAACCTTGATAAATAAAAAGAGGGGATGATAATATGCCTGTTTAAGGGGTTCAGCTGTATATGGTATATATGCTATGTATGAGTCACATTGGTCTTTCAAACCAGTAATTGTGTAAAAATCTTCTTCCAAAACAAATTTTCTTTCTGGAAAAAAAGAATCATATTTAACGCATCCATTACTTTTTTTTTTTTTAATAACTATATCACACCAAGTATCTACTGACTGTTTATTACTATATTTAAACTGGCTTTCAAATGATTTGGTTCCAGTAGATTACATCAAGTATATACTTTTATAATGGCAGGTCCCAAAACATATTTTATATCCAGCTTTATTTTTAATGGAACAAAAGCAGCAGGGGGCAACCTAACTTAGGAAACCTGCTGTGAAAGCAGTGAGGGCTAAAGCAAGGTTGCATTCTTCAGCCGTTTGAAAAATCTCCACTTTACTGAATACAAAATAGGGTGCATAGGGAGGAGAGAAATATACATCGGAGAGAACAAATTCAGGGCAGTAAAATAACAGAGGTCCACTCTGGGATAAAATAAGATGAAACAAAATGAAATAAATATAAAATAAAAAACCCTCATGCAGGCAAGAAGAAATCTGTGAAGGAATATAGACTTACTGGGATTTCTGTTTTAACTTTGCCTGCAGGCACTTTTGAGCCCAAATAACTGCAGATCTGGGAATAACAGGTGTTTATTGATTTCCTTGTGTGTTTTTTCTGCCACAGTACTGCAGCAGGAAGACATATGTAATCCATATGTAACACTTTAGAAAAAGAAAGGCAGCAGAAACACGGAACAGGTGGGCAGAGTGGGGAAAGTTTTCAGCCCTCTCCCCAGTATACTTTACCTACCTTCCCTACATCAGCAGTGTTAAGGAAACAGAAATTATTGCTTAAAAATACCTCAAAACTAAAGATGAGCTTGTGTGTCAGCAGTAACATCCACATATATCAGAATTTAATAGATACGGAATCCATTTAACAGATCATAATGAATTCCTCCTTTATGGCTCATCATACTATTTTAAACTAAGGGAAGAAAGACAGACTCTTCTGCCTGAAAGAAAACAATGCAATAGTCAAAAGATTTGTGTTTGGGGTTCTGCTGGCAACACATATGTATTAATGGGTCGTAAGCACAAATGATTGTGTCTGGAAAATTTGCTATTCATGGTGTGGTGTTGAATTTGCTATTCATGGTGTAGTGTGCATGTTCCTGGAAGCGAAGCCTTCTAAACTAGCTCCTAGCGGACAGCCTAACCCAGGTCTCCTTACTCCAGCAGTATAACACTTATTTTAGCCAGCATTTTGCCTGGATGAAAAAAAAAAAAAGCGCTCAATATTCATCCTTAGCTGTTTATCTCAGATTTTAACCTAATTATTCAGGCTAGGCCAGTCTTACTCCAGAACTACTGTATATTGAGGGCTGCAACACATACAATGATTATTTTACTTCAGCCTTATTTTTGAACCATATCTTCTCCACCCTGCGGAAAGAGCCCATTTCCTCAGCTGACCGTTCTCACCAGAGACAATGCAGCCCCACTGACCCAACATTAGCAAGAGAAGACAAAAAAAGAAGAGATTCCAATTCTCATTTTCAGCCTTTCCCTAAAAGAGGAAAAATGAAAATGGATCATTTTGTCTGGTTTAAAAATGTGTGATAAGTAAAACCAAGTGACAAAATTGAGAAGAAGGGAGGGAAAGAGAGAGAGAAATAGGAACACAAGGACAGAAGCAGGGGGGGAAAGGCAATTTTTTCTGAACCTTGGTTAAGTGGAGAATTGAACCGAGGAAAGAACAGACACAGGATCCAGGGATAAAAGAAAGGGCCAGTAAGAAACAGAAGGGATATATGAGTCTGAAAACAGATAAAAGAGCGCAGGAGAAAGGGGACAGGAACGGAGACATGTGATGCTGGCGGGAAATGTTGTGATTCTAAAGATGAAACAAACTCTTGGGGGAAAAAAAGGATTGGGTGGGGGTGTTGAGATATTCCTCCATGCGTCATATGGTGAACTTAAGCAGCAAATAAACTGCAGAGAGAGACCAATGCTGGACAGTAGCAGGCAGAAATGAAATGGTGTAGTGTCCTGTGAAGAAGAATTCATTGTTAGAAAATGACATTCTTTCATAAGACCAATATTTTTCAAAGACTGCTGCAGCTGCAATCTGCAGATATAGTTTTTAAAAACCTGAGCAGGAATCACATTCCCCTATGGCAAGACTATATATTCTATGGGCATAATAGCATTGCTATAAAGGGAACAGGAGAGAAAGAAGGAGAGATGGGGGATGAGAGATATTTAAAACTTCCAAGCTCATTCAAGACCAGTAACAGGGGACTTACAAGGGGTTTAAGGAAAGGGTCATGTCAGTGTTCTTATTTATCTGTAAAATTATTATAAAAATGTTTATCAAACATTTTCACTATCCTCTGCTATGTTGTTTTTTTTTACTATTATTATAGTGGACATATGCCAATAGATCAGCAAAAACAAATGCTAGGGAGAGGGAAGGAATACATTTGCTAAAAAAAAAAAAAAAATTACATTCCCTCCAACCTTGCTGCAGCTTCTTAAAAAAATACAAAAAGCCTCCTTCAAACTGCTCAGTGCCATACCAATTTCCTGTGTAGACCTGAATATTAGTATATGTTTTTCTGTGTCTCCTAAGTTACCCAAGTTACCTAATGCACACTCAGCGTGAAACATTTTTAAATGAGTTAGTCTTTATTGAATTATGATTTCCAGCAGTCACTAATAACAAAATTCAAATTGCTCCAGCAGACGAGGATTTTAAGAATGCTGTGAAGTAACTGAGTTTTTAAGAGAATCTGGAAGAGCCACCCACTGCGTGTGTGCAGTAATCGGGAGCCTCTTGACGAAATACTTCAAATAGTTAATTAGATTTGCTAAAAAAAAAAATATCAATCATTAAGAGTCAACACTCTGGGAGATACTTGATAAAGGACTGTTACTGGCTCACCTAGGGCTTAGTCCAAAGTAAAGCTAAAAAAAATAAAGTTTTCAGGTTTTCATCACACTGTCCCTGCAGTCAGTACGATACAATTAGCAACACATCAAAAGGGGGGAAAAAAGAACTTTCTTCCCATTACAACTTCTTTTTTGGCCTCACGAGTTTCTTCAGGATGCTTAAAAGGCATTTTTCAAGCAAGGAATAATAGGACCACTTAGATTCTATCTGCAGTTACATCGTCTATGATGGTTAAAAACAGCAGATCACCTGCAAACTGAATTTGTTCTATTTTGTTAACCATTTATTTTGTCTTTACTGGCAGTTCAAAGGGAAGTGTGATAATCCCACTGTTCCTCACTTGCTCAACAGGGAGTTTAATCTAATAAAGCTATTACAGAGGAATGGATTAAAGCAACGTGAAGCATTAGTAATTTGAGGAGCAGTTAAAGAATGTTAACGCTGAGACACTGCAAGTATTCTCCTAAAAACTTTAGCAGGAAGATGAAAAGAGAGCTTCTACTCGGTGTATCATTTTTCACACAGGATTTCAATGTTCTTATCCAGCTGTTTAGAGAGAAGGGCAGGACAGTGGTCATTTTGCTGTAACTCCAGAAACAAAGAACCATCACAATAGGTGCTCTTAAGCTCATCCCATATTTTGGATAATTTGTACAGCCCCTGTTTATAGCAACGTCTTCCATTTAAAAGAAGATACATATAACCAAATATATAGATAACCGATATGTGCAGACAAAAGTCATCTAACATGGTATGTTGGACAATGTGTGGCACTGCAGCTCGAGGACTTTTTAACATGCTCCAACATTCTTCCCTTTGCATCACTTGGCTAAATCCAGTATGGTATTTGAATACTATCAGCTGTCCTGAAACACTACAGTGATGGACAGTGCCATAGAGGCACCTAGATAGAGTGAATTAAGAAAACCAACTGCTCTTTTCAAATTCAAAGTCATGACCAGTGAGGATCTGACCCTTGCATTTCACATTAATCCTGAACTGAAGCAAAGAACAAGTTATTTTCCACAAATGTAAAGGAAACCCATCCAACTGACTTCAATGGGACTCTTCAAGCAATTAAATTATTTATGTACTTAAATAAATACGTAACATGTACATTATAATACCTGAATTATAAGCCTGGATGAAGAAATTTTATGAAAACAGGAAATGTTATATATAAATTTCCTGGAGAACACAGCCAGCAGTGGTAGAGCATACTGTACTTTTGTCTGCTTGCCTCCTCCAGGCATTAATGTCTCCTCGTTTCACCAAACATCACAGCACCTGACTCACTGGACACCACCTAACTATGCTTCATTACTGTCACGTGCCTTTAATACTCCTGACTGCCCGGGTTGGTTTTCGTCATGCCTCCCCAGACAGGAGTGCTGCATACACCTCTAGAGAGGGGATGCCTTGTGCCACCTTTCCGCTCTCCTCCCAGAGCTGAACTGTCTCCTGACAAGTTAGAGTAGCCTCAGGGCTCTTTTTTAATGTGCCAATGGATAATGACTCCTGAACAGCCACCCCGCCAGCCCAGGTCATCACAGTGCATTGTGCCCTTGACACATACATACCTTGCTCTCTGCCAGGAAGGTCAGGAGTTGCTTTCATTTACTACCCTTTGTACACTTTGGGGAGCAGTGCCTGCAATCTGGTAATTCAGCCATAAGGCTCTTTCTGCCATCACAGAAGCTGACAGAGATATATCAGCAGCAGCTGTTTCATACTGTAATAATTCTGCTATGTGTTTGTAACAAATCAATGAATGCATAGGGTACTGAAAGAAAGACATCATCGCTGTCAGCTGAACTGCACATTGTAGTATGGAGTACAGAAGTCAAAGCCTAATCAGCACATTAGAAATACTCTTGAAAATATATTGCTACTGCTTGTTTAGGCCCTTTTAATGATTTTCCCTGACCTTACTAACAAATTCAGCAAGCATTCAATGTACAAGATGTAGCAAGAAAGTAGAGTGGGGGATATTACCAGTACAGACCTTCGGTTCTCAGCTCCTTTGAGAGGTCCGTCTTTCCCCAAGAGGTTAAAGTTTATTAAAGAGTGATGAGATAGCACATATGCAGGATGCCTTAAAGAGACAAAGACATTTTAAAACTCTTGGCCCTTGTTGAGTCTCTCTTGCAGTACATGTATGACTTCTAGCTGCCTTAAGGAGACCCTGTCCGTAACTAGCCCTAATGTTCCCAGAATAGGGGATAGCAAGCAAGCAAGAAGTGAAATAGGAATTATTTAAAAGTTTTTAACTGTGAAACGAAAGAATGCTGGAGTAACCTTCCAGGAAAAGGGGAATGATAGATTCATCAGTATGACTTTGAAACTATGGAGTATGTCACAGAGGAAACTAAATACCTAGACGACAACAAGGTGATCAGGAACAGCCAACATAGATTCATCAAGAGCAAGTCATGTTTGACCAACCAGATTTACTTTTACAAGGTGATTGGCTTTGTGGATGTGTGGATAGCAGCTGAGGTGACCTTAGCAAGGCTTTCAACAATGCCTGAATCTACAACATTCTCATCAGTAAGCCGAGGAAATGCAGTCTAGACTACAGGTCAGCAACATTTTTGGTCACTGCCAAAAACACCCGCAACCTCAACTTGTAAGAAGTTGGTATGCCAGGTGCAGATGGCAAGGGACCCGATCCTTGTGGAGGCACGTGGAGCCCAATTGAGACACAGAAACAGCAAAGGCAGCATGTCTGACTGCATTACATTATATAGGTAAGCATGCCCCTTCTGCTTTAGCTCTTCTGGGTTCAGCTCATAAATAAGGGTGCAATTACAGTGGTAATATAATATTCATAATATATTTATATTACTTTTTTTAATGGGGTGCCATAAAATTGAGAACTTGTGGAGGGGTGCCCTGTATCTAAAAAGGTTGAGAACCATTGACTTAGACCAGGGTTCTCAATCCCCAGGCCATGGCCAGGTACCAGGCCGCAGCGGGTCAGCTGCTGGACCAACAAACGGCAGCCTGGCAAACCACGGCCCCCCAGAGCTGGGAGGAGAGGCCATGGCTCTTTCTGCAGGACTCGCAGCAGCACTGGGTTTGCCCCCTGCCCTGGGGTGGGGAGTATCCTTACCTATCTTCTAGCCAGAAATTCCAGCCACAGTCAGCTGCAACTGCTGGGCTGCGGTTTGCCGGGCTGCAGCATAAAACTTTGGGAACCCCTGACCTAGACCAGCCCCAACACATATTTGTCCAAGCTGTTCTTAAAAAACTCCAGTGAAGGAGATTCCATAGTGTCCCAACACAGTTTGTTCAAGAGACCCATAACCCAAACAGCCAGAAAGGTTTTCCTAATATTTGAATTACATATTTTGAGGCAAGTTAAGATGCAATTTCTACCATTTTAATTCTATACAGGTAGTAGAAAACTTTCTGCTTCTCATATAATACACACGTGCCCTCTAAACCGGTGGTTTTCAACCATTACTCATTCGCAGACTCCTAAAAAATTTCAAATGAAGTGGGTGGAACCCTCTGGAAATTTTGAATGGAGGTGCAGAGCCCTTTGAATTGTAAAGTGTGGGTATTCACATACTTTTGATTGATCATAGACATCTTTTGCAGAGCCCTTAGACAGTCCATGGACCACAGGTTGAAAACCACTGCTTTAAACAATACAACACTGATGCTTACGGTTAAGCACAGATGAATGCCTAGACTTTTCATGACCATGGTCATGAGACATGTTGGTATCCATCACGAATGGGGATCTAAGAAAGAGTCCTAGAAACACAATTTAAAATGTATATTTATGTCAGAGAAGGCAAGTTTCCCCTGCTTAGCTAGACCTGTAAGGGGACCCTGGAAGACTCCTATAGAAAACAGTGAGGCCCAACCACTGAGAAAGTCTTTTACCTACGTGCCCAACCACTGAGAAAGTCTTTTACCTATGTGCCCACAGATGCATCTACAATGCACACCTTAGCACCACGTAGAAGTACCTGAGATAGCTATACACAAGCTAGCAGTGGAGTTATGCAGGGTAAATTACATCGGCCTGAATGCCAAGCTAACACAGGGTGTGCCCACACACTGACACCGGTGTAACTCTCAGCCTGCACACTGATAAAAGTTACATTCGTGCCCTAATTGTATGGCTTGACCAGCTCGGGGAAGGCAGTGGCCAACAACACTAAACACTCCTCCAGTGCCTGACCGCAAGGCGGCAAAAGACCTTGTAACAGCCTGCTTGAACTGAACACACATCCTGCATGCCCTGCACATTCAAAACAGTGGATATACATTGTGTGCTCACACCCACAGCTATGCTGCTTCCAACACACAATCTAGCTCATTCAGAACCACCTCGGATATCTCTACGTGGCAGTGCAGCAAGGGTTTGTCTCAGTGGTTGGTTGGAAAATGATGCAAAAAAGGGGAATCAGAAAAGAAAATTGTGAAAGAGAGGGAACTTCCACAGTGGGTGTGCACTCCATCCTAATCAAAATGCAACAAGCCTGCTGATTCACAGAGTAAATAAAATGTTGGAGGAATAGGTACACTGACTGTTGGCGTAAAGCTGGCAGGAACTGAAGAGTGCACGAGTCAGACAGAGACATCTGTTAGAGACTGTGGTATCTGTGTATCCAATAAACAGTAGGGTGCAAATTAAAACCGAATGAGAAAAGGGACAGGATAAGAACACAGAGATTAAATTTTGTACAATCAGCAGGGTAACATATTAAGGAGTTAAATAGAAGCAGACACCTAGTCAAGAATAAAAACCATATTATGTCTATATCCAATACAAATAGGTTAAAAACAAATAAAAACTAGAATGACTTGAAAAGAAAGAGAACCTTGATATAACAGCATCAAAAAAAACAATGGGATACTGCAATACTTGTTAAAAGACTTGTTAAGAAGGTTCCTGGTAATGTGGGGCCCCTGCAGGACACCAGAGGAAATTTGGTTGTCACACCAGACAACAAAGCCAACATGTTTAACGATTTCTTTGCCTTCATCTTCCTAAGCAGGGACCGGAACAGCCACCCCCTCCTGGGCCCTCCTCAGGCCCCAGGGGAGGCACACCTAGGCCAAGGGTTAGTGAGGAACTAGTTAGGGAGCTTCTGGAGGGACTGGATGTATTCAGGTCAGCCGGTCCAGATGATCTCCACCCTAGAGTACTAAAGGAATTGGCTGAGGTCATTGTAGGACCCCTGGCACGGCTTTACAAGCACTCGTGGTGCTCTGGTGTGGTGCCAGAGCACTGGAAGAGGGCCAATGTCGTTTCCATCTTCAAAAAGGGGAAGAAGGAGGACCCAGGAAACTATAGACCAGTTAGTCTTACCTCAATCCTAGGCAAGCTGTTCGAGAAAATTATTCTGGCACACATCCACGAGGGGCCAGCAGGGGATTTCATGCTTAGGGGCAACCAACATGGGTTCATCAGCGGGAGGTCCTGTCAGACCAACCTGGTGGCCTTCTATGATCAGATCACCAAATCATTAGATGCAGGGGTAGCAGTGGACATCGTCTTCCTGGACTTTCGGAAGGCTTTTGACACTGTCTCTCACCCCGTTCTCATTAAGAAACTGGAGGACTGTGGTGTCGACACCCACACAGTCAATCGGGTCGCCAACTGGCTGGAGGGCCACACCCAGAGAGCGGTGGTGGATGGGTCATTTTCAACCTGGAGGGATGTGGGCAGTGGGGTTCCCCAGGGCTCGGTCCTCAGGCCCGCACTGTTCAACATCTTCATCAGTGACTTGGACGAGGGGGTAAAAAGCACCTGTTCAAATTTGCTGATGACACTAAGATGTGGGGGGATGTGGGCACGCTAGAAGGTAGGAATAGGCTGCAATCGGACCTAGACACGTTACGGGGTGGGCGGATAAGAATAGGATGGGATTCAACACCGACAAGTGCAAAGTGATGCACCTGGGGAGGAACAACTGGCACCATACCTACAGGCTGGAGAACTCCCTTCTCGGCAGTGCAGAGGTGGAAAAGGATCTTGGAGTCATCATTGATGCCAAGATGAACATGGGCCAGCAGTGTGGGGACACAGTCAGGAAGGCCAACCATACCTTATCATGCATCCACAGATACATCTCAAGCAGGTCCAGGGAGGTGATCCTCCCCCTCTGTGCGGCACTGGTCAGGCCACAGCTGGAGTACTGCGTCCAGTTCTGGGCGCCGCACTTCAAGAGGGATGGACAACATGGAGAGGGTCCAAAGGAGGGCCACTCACATGATTAGGGGGCAGCAGGGCAGGCCCTATGAGGAGAGGCTATGGGACCTGAACCTGTTCAGCCTCCAAAAGAGAAGGCTGAGGGGGATCTAGTGGCCTGTTACAAACTAGTCGGGGGGGACCAGCAGGCATTGGGGGAGTCCCTGTTCCCCCGAGCACTGCCAGGAGTGACCAGGAATAACAGTCCAAGCTGGCAGAGGGGAGATTTATGCTAGATATCAGGAGGCATGACTTCACGATCAGGGCAGCTAGGATGAACACCTTGCTGGGGTCATTTGACCCCAGTAATCCTTCCTGCCATGGCAGGGGGTCGGACTAGATGATCTACTCAGGTCCCTTCTGACCCTAGAAACTATGAAAACTACGTGGGACAGACTAAGCTAGAGAAAGGTGAGGTAGTAACACTACAAATATAGCTAGTCTAATTCTTCTGAAGAAAAATTCTAATTAGAGAAGACCACAAAGGTACAAAATAGTAAGAAGAGGGATTTCAACTGCTCAGATATAATCTGGGCAAACAGCCCAATGGGACAAAGTTTAGAGATCCAATTTCTAGATAGTTTTAGCAATTCCTTCTTAAAGACCTAATTCTAGAGCAGGGGCGGGTAATTATTATTTCAAGTGGAGGATCGTTTAATGAGGTTTGGTGAGCTGGTGAGGACTGCATGGGTAGCAGTTGCTCTGCCCCCTGTCACCATCTTGGAACCAAAAGTCCCACCCCCTATGCAGCTCTAGCCAGCAGTGCACATCATGGAAGGGGAGCAGCCCCTGCTTGGCCATCTCTATCACCAGAGCTCCTCACCAAACATGGGCAACCCCCACACTCATGCACCAGGCACTGGAACCGGCTGCCTTCACCATTCCCTGCTGCACAGGTCCTGGGACTTCACAGGAAAGCAGGACCCAGTGCTCCCCTCTACTTCCAGGGACCTGTGTGGCAGGGAGCAGTGAAGGCAGCCGGCTCCAGTGCATGGAGCTTCCCTCTGATGGAACCATGAGTTCGGGGGCAGCACATGGGCAGCAGGGAGCATCAGTGATATAAGTGGCCTGGCAGGGCTGCACCCCTTTTCATGACCATGACCCTTGCCACAACATGCAGTGCTGGTCACACCCATGTGCCGCCAAGCACCAGCACCAGGCACATGTGCCCTGAGCACCCCTTCCTGCCACTGCTGCCTGCCAGAGCTATGTGCAATGCGGGGTAAGTGTCGGAGGGTCCCATGGTAAGGGACAGTGCTGCACACACAGGAGGAGGGGTAAGTTAAGTGGGGGCCCACCTGAGGTGGCACTTACCTGCTGGGGAGGCGCACCTCCAGATATTTTTTTTCTCCCTCTGCCTCGATCTACAACCCACTTCCCTCCCCACAAACTTACCTGCTGGGCAGGGGGGAAGAAAAGGGGGTGGCAGCAGCACACAGCAGATCTTGGGTTGCTTTTAAATGCTAAAGGTGATCTCCTACTTAAAAAGGTTGGAGACCACTGAAGTAGTGTCTGCTTTAGTTTAGTCTGTAGCTACATTACGTTCAGATACCAGAGTCCCCAGTTCAATTTTATATCAGGATGGGGGCTGCTTGGGGGTTCCCCTGCCCCACACACCTGGGTACTGGAGCCTGGGGGGGGGCAAAGGGTTGGGAGTGAGGGTCAGGACTGGCCATTGATGGTACAAAAAGGTTGAGAACCACTGCGCTAAGCTTAGACTCAAGAAAGGGCAATTGATGCCCAAAGATTGTCCACTAGCTCTTCTAACCAAATAAAAATAAACAGTATCATAAAAAATCTTTATCTCCCCTAAGCCAATTATTTAATTTTAAACAATTAAAGCCAAATTCTTAAGATTAAAGTTAAAGAGTTTTATCCAGTCTGTTGCTGTATAGCCTAAAAGGAAAACAATTCTCTTCAATATATTTTCTAGGAATTAATAACCAATTTGTGGATTGCACTAGTCCAGTTTTACACTTCACAAATTTAAGTAAATTGACACTAGAACTAAACTGAAGTAACACTAGTGAATTAGGCCTTAAAAGCATCTAAGATAAGCCTTTAGGTCTCTTGCAGGTGCTTCTATAGGCACACTCAACTACACAATGGGCTTCCACACCTCCAAGGTACACACATATGGACTGACAAACATATACCGGCTCCCTAAATACATACTGAAAAGCAGTGGAAAATTATTTCTTTTTAAAGTCTTATGATAACCTACAGTGAATTAGTGCATGATAAATTGTATTATGGTAGCTTTCTAAGTAAACAGTAAGATTTACTGTCTACTCTTTCTATATCATTCATTACATACAAGTTGGGAACATTCATACTACATGCACACATAGCAACTTATATTTAGGACATTTCAAACATACAAAATGGTGCATTTGGGAATAGTTTCATAATTTGAAGGTTATTTCTAATTAACTAAATCCTCCTCATTTGCACTTCTTAACCAGCTCTCCACCACATTTGCAAATAAAAAACATATTACATTCCAATCATCTAACAATATTTCCATTAGCTACAGTAAATACTTTGCAGTTTCGTTACCAATCAGCTCCCTATAGAGTTATGGGTTACAAGTTTAATCAGTTTCATTTCCATATCCAGCTGAAGTGTATTAGAACGTCACCAGTGCTCATTACACTTTACTGCATAACAAACACAGATGTCTGTTTTTCCAGACCCTCTTAACCTTGACCTATACATGGAGAGCATTGGAATAGCAGAGTGATAAAACACAGGTTGAGTTCACTTGGTTAATATTTGAACTACAGAATAGTTTATCTGGAAATAAGACTTGATCATAGTGTCACAAGGAAGAGGTACATTTTCTTTTAGCTACATCAAACGTGTTACTTATGAATATAGGATCTGCCATACTGGATTAGAAATGAACCCATAATGGACAATCAAGGCATAAGATGCCACAGGGAAATTTTCTTCTCCACTTCAGGTGTGGAACATGAGGGTTTGCATACCTTTTAATGTTTATCTTATTTAATAGGTCTAATCTTTTTTTTTTAAACTTGCTAAACTCATGACCTCAATAAAAGCATTTTATGGCAGCAAGACCCACAGATCAATTAAGCATAATCCTTTTATGTGTTTCAAACAGGTTGTCTTTGAATTAAAGTTTTAGACCCATTATTTTATTATTGTTATGCTTTGTGCATGTATATTATGGTAATTTCTAAGTCTTTTCCACACGCAGGCTATGGAATATGCAGGGGGGAGCCAACTGAGACGTCCAAGGAAGAACTCAAGAGAAGCCATACTGATAAGGTCCCTACAAGGGCCCTGTGGGGGCCCAAGAGGAAAGTATATGAATAACTCTGACGGAAAATGAAAAAAAGATTTTAAGGCTGAAGGAGTTGCTGAGACCCTGCGGTAAAGTGAGAACCTGGGCAGGCATGCAAGTTAGGTATTTTTACACCCGTTACACCTGCATTAACAAGAGCAAAAAAGCAACTTTCATGAATCCGAAGGTTCACACTTACCCAGGACAGATGGATGAATTCCAGGGGATGAAGAACTGGAACAAAGACTAAAGGTTTCCCACCCCGCTCCCTATCAGTTTAATTTAAGTTAGTTCAGTTTTAGGATGATCATCCTTTTT
>NW_017728915.1:40054716-40105468 GCF_001723895.1 Crocodylus porosus | reverse complement strand
GGGGGGAGGGGCAGATGAATAAACTGCTTGCCAGAAAAGGGAAACAGAGGCAAGGGTTTGATTTAACATCAGAGATGCAGATCTCTCTCACACTTTTTTTTTTTGAAACAGGATATTCAAAACTGAACACAGCACTCCAAATGAGGGCACACCCCACCGATCAATATAACAGTATTAAGTGTTAATCTTTACCCTGTTCTTACTACATATTAAACACCTGTTTTGTTTTCTTGATCCCTGCACTCAATGATTAGATCCCTTTGCTAAGCTATACACAATGATGCCTAAACCTATTTCTTGGGTAGTTGGAGTTAATTTAGAATACAGGGAGATGCATAAGTAGTTCAAATTGTTCTTTGAAACATGTCTCATCTTAGATTTGTCAATGCTGATTTAAATTGCCATAATCATGCTGCTCACCTAGGCTATTTTGAGGTTCTTCACAGTCTTCTCTGTTCTTGACTGACAAATAATGCAGTGTGCTATACAAATTCTGCAGCTTCCCTGTTCATAGCCTTCCACGGGTTGTTAATAAATGTTAAGCATCACCAATCCCTCTATATAGCCCCATCCAAATACAACAATCCGGGTTTTGCTTGATTCAAATGTGATATTCCTACACAACAAAGAAAAGAAAAAAAAAAGAAAAAGAAATTGGTTTCCAATCCTTTAACAGAAGTTTTAAGTGTTTTTTTCCAATTGATGTTACATTACATACAGATTTGCATGTGAGCTTTGCTGGTTATTAACTGAACTAGTTGACCCAGGAGTTCTCTTAGTCTTCTCATCCTATGTGCCTAAGTTTCCTCTTCTGTCTGTAAATAAATGGTGTTCCCCAGCATAAAAACTGAGAAACTGTACCATAAGATAACACCTAAAGGAAATCTGCAATTACTTCGGAGGTCTTATTCACTGTAGGTGACTATTTTCCTTTTATACAGTAAAATGCAAAAGGACAAAAGAACAAGAGGAGAGGGTTCAAATTTTCCTCTGAATTTCAAGATCTGAGAAATTCTTAATGGCTTAAATCTTAAAGCACTGCATAAAGAATGAAGGAATGAATGGCAGTGGCATTAAAAAATGTGCATGTACCAGCATTACCAAATCCTAAAAGCACCTATTAAAGCCACAATCTTATCAGTCTGGAGTAGATTAGCCTGGAGTGTGATGTATTAGCAACTCTATTCTGAGAAAAGCAGCTAGATACCTTCCTTGCCTTCATCCTTTAGATGTAACTGATTATTAGGCAGATCAAGAAAGATATTGCAAAATTCTCTTGTTCAGTTCCAGAAGTGTTGAGAAGAGTCAGTACATCGTTTGTGCATGAAAGGACTGAGTCTTCTCTGTGGCCAGAGCTGATTCACAAGTGCTGAACTTACACTGGGCTCAGCACAAAGGAGTTTCTTCCCTCCTTTGCGCAGTTGAGAAGATGTCTAGGATGAAGCTTCCCAAGACTCCAAGGGCTCTTTAGGAGCAAGCACAAGTGCTCTTTTCTCCTCCAGCATTCTCAGGACTTCTGGTCTTTGTGGCTCTGATTCAGCAAAATCTCTTGGCCTCCACCTCTTTACCAATTTAGATAACATCTGTGAGCCATCGGATACCTGACTCAAGAGCATGACTATGCTAAAAGGACAACATTAAGGAGTCACATTTTCATTAGAAAAATAGGTATTTAGAACCATCTACTGCCTATGTCACACCACCCAAAGTTCCTCTGCTTTTTCCTGCTTTCTCCTTGCCCATACTGCCTTTATGAACCCTTAATGACACCCAAACACTTGCTTTTCACACTTCAGTCATACTGCATGGTCTAAGAGCCTTACATGGCACCTCCCCTCCTGCACTATGAGCCAACAAAAAAATCACTTCTCAGGCAGTGAACACAAATTATTGATGCTATATACATTTTCCTTTTTGCAAGACCTTCAGGAAAAGGTAAATGGAATTAGCTTTCCTGGAGATTTGCTATGAATGATTTTTTCCAACAAAACTTGAAGTAATTAATTTTTTTAAATGTCCATCAAGGTTTTGAAAACACAAAACACTTCAGGCTAAAAGGGTAAAAATAAAATAAAATAAAGGAATAGATTAAAAAAAGATAAAATATTACAAATGGTTCCTTAAACCATGGGGTGTTCTCCTTTTATCATTCTTTTCTTCTCAGGTTAGGAGGTTATTAACCTGTATCCTGGGGCGGAAAGGATGCACATCAATTACATCAATCAAACAGACAAATGAAACTCAAATTAAAAATTTAACACGCACAACCATATACACAACACAGGATTTCTAACAGGAATTTAATCTGAGAAATGAAAAGTAGAGATGCTTTCACAATTTTAGTTCTGATTTACTGTGACAGGAGAAATGCAGCTAGAGATACATAAAGTAACTAAAACAAAAATCCATATAGCAGACTACAATAAAATCCTTCTTCTATCCTAGTCCTGCAAACATTATCGAAACAAATCTATTGTAATTTAATCTACTTGTCCAGTATTTAACAGTGTAAGGAGTACTTAAGGAAGATGGATTTATTTGTATTACTTTTAGCTGGAGAACAGCATTAATATGACTGATAAAACTGAGGACATTAGAACTGAAAGAGGGTGCGGCTAGGCAGCGTTTCTCAACCTGAGGGACACAAGAATATATGAAAGGGTCTCAAACAAACTTTAAAAATGGATTCTCCTTTAAAGAAAAAAAAATGTAGGAAACCGTGGCTTTTCCCTTTCAGGCTGGCTGAGTTCAAGCCTGCAAGGGGCTGCATGGGGGTGCCCTGCCCCACACACAGAGCCTGAGGGCAGCAGGTCAGGAGTTAGGGGCATTGGGTCGGGACTGACCATCGATGTGTACAAATGGGTCCTGGTATAAAAGAGTTGGAGAACCACTGGGTTGGTGCACACAGCACTAGGCTAAGAGCCACACATTTTTGAGTTCTACCTTTGGCTCTGCTTCAGAGGAACCTGGTGCACTCTGCAGATCAAACTGTCTGCGATTCAGTACTACCACTATAAAAAGCAGAAAAAGGTTTTGTCTACCCATGTCTTAAGCATCTTATTAAATTCTTAAATTCATAGCATTTTGAGAACCCAAAGTATTACATAGCCTAAGTAGTAATACAATATTTATCTAAAATTTCCAGAACAGAAACGAGTGTACCTACCAATACTTTCCATTGGCCAGGTAGCTGTTCTTTTTAACTCGTTATTATAGCCCAAGACCCACCTAGCAAAGAAAACCTAAACTCTGAAGACTTCTTTTAAAAAGTCAGGCAAAAAAGATAGAATATTACTAAAGCAATAGTTGTATAATACTTCTATTTTTCTAGACTTTATCCCTTGAGTCATCTGTCTGTTTAAAAATAATTATTGGAAAGAGAATGTTGAGGTGGATGCATAAGGGAATAAATACCTTATTTTGAAGCTCTCCAGCTGCTGAGCCTTTTTGTCACACTTTTAGACTAGCGTGGAGGAGTATTCTTTTAATGCTATTTGTGTATTTAACGAGTGGTGACAACCTAAATAGCTAACAGACTGAAAAAGAAGGATAAGAAAGATAACTTTTTCTGGTCACATACCCCTCTCTCTCATGCCATTCAACAAAACTTCCAGGTACTGCAGCCCTGTTAAAGGCTCCTGCCATGAAGGCTGCATGAAAAGTCTCTGAGAATTAGGAAACTCTAAATTAAATAGGTTGTCATCTATTACCATAAATCAAAACAGATTTGAAAAGTACTGTTCCACTATTACCTTATTTCAATTGTAATAGCAGAGGATAGAGAAGAGGGGATACAAATTAAAATGCAAAACCAAGATGCTCAAAACAAGAGGTCCAGCTAGTAGACTCTAACCTCAAACACAATAATGGTTTCCACATTAATAAGGTATGTCCACGTGGCACAGTGCAGCAGCTTCTCCCCTGGGATAGCATAGGCATGTTTACAATATATCTTCACTGCTATTCAGGCTGCTCTGAGGCTCATACCCATCAACCATGTGAAAGTTGCCATAGTAGCCAGGTGGGCCAAGGAATTCTACCTGTCCCAGTGATCTGGCCACTCTTCAGGGAGTAGATGAGGACTTGGCAAAACAGTAAGACCTCCTAAAAACACGCACCTTAAACTGCATCCTAATCTCACTGGAGACTGACAACAAGAGTTTCTTGATGGAATCTGGCCCTGAAGAGTGACTTTGATATTGCAAAACTATGCAATCCGCTTATTGAAATCAGAAGCTGTCAGTGATGGAAATCACAAACTTTGTCATCACAGAACTGTTGTAGGATGCTCTGTCCATGAAAGCTCAGTGTTGAAAGGCTCTGAAAGAAGATGTCATAAGGCAGACTGAGGAGTCTAGGAAGAAGTTTCATAAAAAAGTTTGACCCAAATCAGTTAAGTATGATACTACATTCAATCAGGTTTATCTTAAACCAGTTTCGGCCATTTTGAAACTGGTTTATGTACGCTGAGCTTCTGTTCTCTTACAGGTTTAAACCACTTTCTGATCACTTGAACTGGTTTACATGTAACTTCTGTCTCTAGCCAATGTCAGTGAAAGAAAACCTGCACAAACCACGTGAAACCAAAACCATGTATTTCTGTGACAAAGTGTGAAAAAACTGAAATGAAGCAGAGGTGTGTCTGACAAAAACAAGAACAAAAAAACCCTTTCCTTTTATCATCAAAAGAACACCATAAGCATGTAGGGGATGGTACATCTGACATCTCAAGCATGAGTTAGACTGATGAGGCTTGTATAATTTTGCTTTGCTCCCTTGCTCATGTTGCTACTTAGGATGGAAGAAACTTTCCAGGTGATGATTAGTGACAACTTTAATCACAAAGTGAGGGCGAAGCTTCACAGAATCATCCTGTAACTTCAACACTTCTTCATTTTCAAGCCTAGGACAATTATTCAGAAACAAATAGGAAACAAAGGCGGCACTACAACAGACTTATGCAGTTTTAATGCTATTTCTGTCTATATAAAATCTTCTGTAATTTGTTTACAACTACCAGATTCAACAACAGTGTGCAAATGCAATCCCATTTATGTTAATGTCCTTTCCCTATTTCTCAGATCAGACTCTGAATAAAAATTAGGTAAATACTTTGTTTTGAAAATATATAAGATGTGAACTTGTTGGAAAAAACTCCAAATGCACTATCCTATCAACCACACTATTTTTTTACTTAATAACCTAAGTGTACTGTTAGTGAAATTACAACCTGCTTGTGACACAATAAACTTACAACAAAATTCATTCTATAAATTATTCAATTCACTGACTACAACTAAGGAGAGAAATATCAGCATGAACAGGTGATTAGCAAGTGAAAGGAAACCCATCTCCAGACTGAAACAATCACTGTCACTTCCATTGAAGTTGCCTAGTGGAGTTTTGTAAAATTACCATTAAGAATACACCTTTAAGGCTTTGTAGTTTCTATAAAAGCATTAAGTACTTGATTTCCGTTAGATTCATTTGTTCTTTATTCAACTGTCTCTTTCTCCTACAAACCATAACTGCTTCAATAAATGTTGGCTTAATCAAGTGTGCATTAAAACAAAAGAATTTAAAGTTCAATAAAAGTGATGAATCAGAAGCTAACTTTCTCCAACCTCTCCACTTACAGTGCAATTGCTATGGGAGTTGAAATTGGTTGAACTAAAGGACATAAAATAGATTTTTGCTACATGATAAGGCAGACCGTCTCGCAGAGGTAATCTAGAATCTGAACAGTCAACATGGGGGCAGGCTTTAAAGCCAGTCAAAGTAAAAATGGTGCCCCTCGTTCTCATCTTTAATATACAGGTACGGTTCAAGGAAACTGGGAAATTCATCATATAACACCTCAAGGTCACTCAGCACTGTATGCAAGAATTTCTGGGCTGCAGGTGGCATCTCCACATCTGTATGTGGGATGCAACACTGTTTCATGAAAACTGACCCTTGCGGACAGCAGTGTAGCACTCAGGTGAGCTACATTTGGGCTGTCCAAATCTAACCTGAACCAAATCTTCCATCTTTCCTTTGGATGTTCAACAATTTAAAATTTGTCTCCTTTTAAATCAGTGTATAAGGTGGCAATCATCTTACAAACTGACAGGTTGACAACTATGTCAGGCTTGACAGGTGCTCCAGCATCATGACTACCTGTTACAAGTTTAAGCAAAATTATTAATCAGTGGAAATATTTTTAACAATCTACCAGTCTAATGAGACATTTTCTTCATATTTTCTGTTGGTTGTTTTCATCTGCCCCAGGCAAATAATAATCATTACGCTGACGGTAGATAAAGCAATGATGAGAACTGACCATGCCTAATACGCCTAACCAGAACTGCAGCAACGAACCAGGATCCATTTAAAAAAAACCCTTTAACATGTTGAAACAGAGCAAAGAGAAAACATGTCACTGTCCTTTTATTTTAGTTCTTAGAAGAGTTCTTTTTACTGCAGGATTACAACTACCCTCAGGATACTCCATTTGTCTCTCATGAGACAGTCTGTCCACTGAGAAACCCCTACCCAGAAAGCAGTCCCACAATTGAATTTTAAAGCACAATTTTTCTCAAGCAACTTAGCTAAATTTATCTGAATACTCTCTCCACACTGGTTCTTCCTCTTCTGAGCTGTTAAATACAAACAGTAAAAGACATATCTTATTCATTACAAGCATTTATATGGCTCCCATCATCTTTACCTCCTGCTGGGTTTCCTGGTTAGAGAAACTCCAGAAGCCGTATGCATGAATGTAGTTCATTCCCCTGGAAAAAAAATCAAGAAAGATTCTACTAGTTCAAGGAACCACATTGTTAAGCAAATACAAACACTATGTAGTAAAGCATGCCAAAGTCCAACAGAGCAGCCTACATTCAATTAAAGGGTTACTACCAAATCATACAGCTATGGAGTTTACATTCTCAAAAAGAAGCCATCATTTATAGTGCTGCACAATAACTTTAATATGAGCTCTTCTCACCTGCCCTTCAATGTTCATAAACAATTTAATCGCTGAAGTACCAGTAGCTGCAAGAAAAAAAGGGGTATTCTGTGCTTTTACCCTGAAATTTGGTTGGTTCAAGCTAAGATTGTGGTTCTTGAACCATTGGACAAAATGTCTCACCTTTCAAGATTTGAAGTTAACTACCAACATTGAAATAAGTTTTCTAATTCCTTCTCAAAGTCTTTTTTATTTGAAAGTGGTAGTTTACATAATTTATAAGGATAATCACAAATATGCAGAAAGTTATAGACATGTAATGGAGAGACTGACTTGTCCACGATCCAAATGCCATACACCTCATGGAGCTTATGACTTTCCCATAAATCTTGTTCCATGGAAATAACTACTTTCCAACTATTTCTGCTCTCAAACCGGAGGGACCCTTGCGACAAAGTATTAGGTGCTGTCATTCTCCCTAACATTTTTCCATTTGAAGGGTGGAAATTAAAAGGGATGTCTTACGTGATTGTCTGACCATTTCTCCAGTTGGCTGTTTGGTTTATAATGCTAAACTTTTGCCAGCCCATCTGAAAACTGACATAGAGAAATGGTGTTCATTAGAGTAGAAAATCTAAATTAGCACTCTGGAAATTAGACAGAATTAAAAAAAAAAAAAAAAAAAAAAATCAAGAAGAGGTTCCAAGAATCCAGTTAAATGCCAGCGACAGCAACTTAATTAGCTAAGAAAAACAAGTATTCCAAATGTTATCAGAAATATGCGAGCCCTCTCCATCATCACCAATAACTGAGCAAGGCTCCCCACTGTCTTCTCTTTACCAACAATGCTCCGGAGAAAATCCTGTCTTTTCAGCTGCATTACAAGAGTGCTACTTTGTGCCAGCAACAGTGCCGAGGTAATAATTTGATAGATGAGGTAAAATATTTTGGGAGTAGCCCAGAACAGGAAGCAGATGAGGGATTTGATGCGTGTCAGGGACTGAAAAATTGTAAGAATAGGAGATGAAAACACAATGGAGAGGTTAACCACAGGAGATATGGGAGACACAAGGGAATGAGGAGATAGGGCTGGAAAATGGAAAGAAAGTTTTCAAGAAAAGGATTCACTTAAGACTACAAACCATTCAGGGCAAAGAACACTCTCTTGGTATTTTCACTGGAATGCCTGCACATTTAAAGACACCCTAAGTTATTAAATAAAACAATAAAGGAATAGGTTTAGAAAAAAGATAACTCCAAATTTTGCAGACTGACTATAGGCCAAAAAAGGATTCTTTTGATTAAAGTTCAAATCCGTATTATCTAAGTGGATTCTTAAGTCATCCAAATTAGTTCTAATAGGGACGAGAAGGAAGATTACAAATTCATAACCACAGTAACCAGTGATAAGTCTAACTCAGTAGCAGACAGAATCCTGGAGACATGAATAAGGGATGAGATCACAAAACATCTGGAGAAATGTGAGCTGATATAAAAAGTAACCAGCAGAGTCTCATAAAGGGTAAATCTTGTTTGACAAATCTGCTGGAATTTTTTAAGGAGGTAACATAGACACCAGACCGGGGGGGGGGGTGGCATTGAACATAATCTACTTGGATTTTAAAAGGTTATTTGACACATCACAGCACAGCAGCCTAATACATTAAGTATGGTGACTAAAAAGCAGCAATCGAATAGACAAATAAAATGTAGAAGCTAAATAGGCCAAACAATGTTAAGAGGTAATGGCATGGGAAGAGGAAAGTGATGACTGAAGTCTGTGTTGAAGCCAATGCTTGTTTTTCTGTGTACAAGAAGATTAAAAGGAAAACATCATTACATGAGTGTCCAATGCTGTGGACCACACCAAAGTACCGCATGAAGAATGGCAAGTCATGGATTGGAAAAGGATGGCTTTCATTTTCTGTAGGTTTAAGATAAAAAGTTTTAGGGTTACAAAGTATATCCTTCTGGCATTTTCCAAAGACACACAAAATGGAAGAAGCTGAGAAAAATAAATCATGACACTGTTTTCACAATTTATCAAAAGCTACTGAGGCAGATGAAGCACACATTCCAAGTCCAGAGAAATTGTTTTTCTTCTCCCCTGAGCTAGGTTTAGCTGCATTAAATAGACCACGTTTAAACTTGTTTGCCAAACTGAGAGTAGCACACCACAAAGCATATATGGAAGAAAAAGCACAGCGTACAACCCAGGATACATCAGGAAGGTAGGAAAGAGGAGGGAAGAGAACAAATGAGAAACCATCAAGAGCTGACTCATGTGGAAATGCTAAAAAGAAAAGAATAATGGATAAAAACATTTCAAAGAAGATAATTGAGTTTTTCAAGAAACAAAAGGGAGTGGGCACTTAGCCAGCAAGAACATTAGAACAGAAAACTAGATACGTTCTAGCTTGAGTTGGAAACTGGAACATCAGCAATAGCTTACTAACAGCCCCTAAACTTTTCAGGTGTAGGACCTTATTCGATGCTGCATTACTCAATTTTTACTGGAAGTAATGGAATGCAACTGGTATAAAACTGGAGTAACAACAGTGAACCAGGTTAATAATAATTAGTACGATAATTTGTTGCCCAGTTTTCCATGGTCTTCCTTTCAAATATGCAACAAAACTATATTTAATTGATAGTGGAGTTTTGCTCTACCTCCTATATAGCTTAAACTGTGTCTGCTTATTCCTCAGAGACCTGAGGAAGGGTACTTCATACCCAAACGATGGTCTGTATCTCTCCCAACTATATAGTTGATCACACACAAAACCCTTCCCTTTCTATACCTTTCATGAGCCTCTCTTCCTTGCTGTCTTATCCTTGGTAAAAGCCAGTTGCTAAAGTTTTTCAGTCACTAATTTCATCCCGTCTTAAAGCCTGATCACCAAAATCAGTGCAAGTCCTTCCACTGACTTTAAATCACACTTTTAGCTATTAGTTGTCCTAGCTTAATACTTCTTTTCCCTTTATACTTACCAAAACCCTTTACACTTAAGTATTTCTGAACAAGTTAGTGTCTAATACTGTGCTGCCTTCTTTTCCTTGCTATTGTATACTTTCGAAAGGCCTTCGCATTTCTCTGAAGCCTTCTAACACTAACTTACTGTACTTTGCTACCATATTTTTCTTGAGACTACTAGTTGCACCAAGCACTCCTGTTTAGTTGCATTCCATCCTCATTTTCTCACTTCCAGCACTGTTTTTCTTTCATCATGAAGTTTTTCATGGAGCCCTATCAGCCATTTTGCAAGTCTTTTATTTTGTTACAGATACTGTACTCTCTCTCCAGCTTTCTCCCCCTGCTGATAGGCCACAAAGGGTACAAAAGTGCATGTTTTGCATTGATGACACACATCTACAGACCCTTCCCAACCCCTGTCCCCCAAACCTATGTGTGGCAATTCTTTTCTGCATAGAAAAACAGTGAGTTCTCTGGATGTAAATACAGCAAGGCATACAAACCTTAAGACCTGCTTCATCTCTACGACATTAGTTTTATGCGCGCATAATGCCACTGATCTCAGAGGGGTTACACCTTCATAAAAGTGAAGGAACATAGTGGTGAATCAAGTCCTAAGTATGTTTATTGTAAGAGGAGGGAGAGCAATAGCAATGCCTATATTTAGGCTGCCTGACGCTTTGCAATATAAAAAATATTTGAAACATGTTGAAGAGCTCTAGTATCTTTAGAGTTTTCAATCAGACTTTGAAATTTGGCAGCTGGGTAGTTATTACAATTATTATTAACCATTTGTACTGCAGCAATTCACAGGAGTCCTGCTTATGGATTAGGACCCCACTGTGCCAGGCACTGTAAAAACACAGAACAAAAGACAACGCCTGCCCAAAGTACGAGACGAGACATAAGAGATGGATACAGACAAATGGTGGATAACAAGGAAACAATGAGACCCGGCATGACTGGTCAGCCCACCAGCTGAGTTTTCAAGATTTTATGCAGGCATTATGGTCAAGGAGATGGACCTGGCAGCTGCCTGCATTATACTGTGGATATTATATGTTCTGTTTGTTATTGTATGGATTGCTAGATAATTATGTCAGGGTCCATTCCAGGAGGGGCCAACTAAATAAGCAAAACAGTTTGGCAATCACTTCTGTTCATTCTCATACATAACAGACAATGCAAATGCCATTCACCATGAAATTTCACCTCTGACTATCCTGGGTACACCTACACAGTGCAAGGCGGAGACATGCCATGCTTGTCCAGCATGCACTAGGTCCCAGACCAGAAGTAATAAAATCATTCAATGCATCACTGTGCTGAGAGGAAGAACTTACCAACACATGTACCATACTACACCGGCATGCTTCCTATTCATGAATCAGTGCTTGGAGAGCACAGCTTGGCACGACCTGGCACCCTACTGATATACCAACTGAGTCCAGTTCCCTGGCTTGCAATGGAGGAAGGGTAAATCCAGGCAGGAAACTAGAACAAAGAACTTACAAAGTGTGCATAAAAATACAGCCTGATGCATGCAAGACAGAAAGGTAAGGACAGCTCTGGAGGAATTGTCCTCCTCTCACTTCCTCCCGAATGCCCAAAGATTGGATGCCTTGAGGAAATTTACCCTGCTTAGGGTCTCTGGCATGGGAAGAAGAGCCTGTAGGTGAGTTAAACGTGCAAGTAGGCTTCTGCTGTTTTAGAACCTTTTTCTCTTGTTCCTACTGTGATTAAACAGTACTTCATTCTGAAAATCCTGTTTCTGGTGGCTGCACTTACCAGCTCCCAAAGGGGAAGTACTGCATGTAGCCAAACCAATATTCTGAGCTGTCATGGTGAGCAGTGCACTCAAGGTACTCCTGCTTTGGGCTCCCGAGCCTGTTCTATGAATGCAAGACTCAACATAAGAAGATAAAATCTGCCATTTACTGGATAAGACCATAGGTCCTTTTTGCAGAGTATCCTGCATCACATAGGCTTGTAGCCGTGTTGATCTAGGGACATAGGCAGACAAGGTTCTTTGGGTAGATGTGATATCTTTTATTAGACCAACTGAATAGCTGGAAAAATTGTTCTTTGCAAGCTTTTGAGCACAAAAGGTCAGAGAAAGCTTGAGATTTTTGCATGAATAGAAGTCAACAGATCTGGAACAAAAAGGTAGCTTTGTAAGCTGTCAGTTTGCAGCTGATGCTGAAGTTCTGTTTGTGGATGCTACTAGCCAGAGCTAACTGGAAAGCAAAGAAAGAGGCCAAGGATAAAGCCCCAGGAACAACCACAGAGAGTTGGAGGAAGATCCTCTAAAGGACTCTACTAAAAAAAGACTTTTCAGAAGGAAGAGGAGAACCTGCAAGATGCAAAGCCATAGAAGTAAAGACAGCAAGATTTCAAGAACAGCAAGATACAGTAATTCACAGTGTCAAAGGGAGCTGACCGATCAAGAAGGAGAGTAGGACACTGGTTCTCAGCTATGGCCAAGAAGAGGTCAATAGAAACTTTTAGAAAAGCAGTTTCAGCTGAGTGCCTGGGGTAGCCTGTAGTGCATTATAAGATGTTCTTTAACATCTGTCTAGCTTAAGTACTCACGTGGCCTTTATTACTGTGAGTACCTGAAAATCCTGATTGTATTTATCTGTATAATACCCCACTGAGGACAGCACAATTATCCCCTTTACACAGAGGCACACAACAGGGGAACGGTTTGCCCGAAAGGAACCCTTGGTAGAACAGGGAATTTTACACAAGTTTCAAGAGTCCCAGCCCAGTGTCCTAAATGCATCCTTTTTTCCTATGATCATATAATGGGTTTTCCATCACTGGTCTGATGCAGTACAGCAATTCCAGCAACTCATTATATAGCGTATACAAGATCCATGATCTATGGAATAAAAGTTTTACCTGCACTTGATTGGAACAAGCTACATAACTCACTCATGGGCTCCACTCATGAATAATTTAGCCATTCTCAATTAAGTTTTTAAAAACATTACATCACAGTACACCATTGATGAATTCTATACATGTCATCCATTAGGACAACAAATTATATTTAAAATGTTCTACAGAGTTTATACATATATTATTCAGATTATTTTTCATAAACTTCCAGCAGACAATTGCCAGGTTGGACGCTCCAATGAACTGACAGGGCTCCCAGCCATGGGAGCAAAGATTGGACTGATTGGAGCTTTCATCCCTAGGAGTGCATGGTTTGCCTCCAGGCCTGGGAGCTCCTATCAACTGACGGGGCATCCAGCCACAGGTGCAACGATAGTTGGTGCAAGGGGAGCCTGGGGTCATGATCCCAGGTGCACCTGGCACCATCAATATGGCACGATGAAATCTGGTGCTACATCCCACAGTTGCACCTCCTGCCATGCACCTGTGGCATGGCAGGAAGCACAATTGTTGGGACCGCACATAAGATCCCATTGTGACTTCTTTTTAATGTCTGTCCATGTCCTGAGTTGGCTCATATTCTGGTTTTTTTCCACATATATTTAGACAGGCAGCTAGAATCTAATCAACATCCATGTTTGCAGTCTGTTTCCAGGAGACCACCTTGGATCATATGGAACAGCTCCTACTCAAGCCTTGCCATGCTTGACAGTGCTTTGAGGCTGCACACAGAACCTGAGTTCTGGCACTTCATGTGTATTGTGGTCTTAAATTTTCAATTTATATAATGTTGTTTTAACACAAGTTTAAAAAAATGTAATTTCCTTTTTTTTTAATGTAAAGGTAATCACCAGTTCTTTTATACAACCAGCAATTCTTCATCAAACATTATCAACTCAGGCTTAACACCTGAGTCTTCAGTATCATGGAGCAGCTGAAACTACAGAAATAAACTACATTAACTAGCAGCTGGAGAAGGCTGTTTTTCCAAGAGGAAAAATTAGGTGGTGGGTTTATGTGCTAAGACTGAACAGGAACTTTCAGGGCGGGAAAAAAATCTACCCCACATCTTCTGGCAAAGCTGCCTGCTTGTGTGGGTTCCTACTGTGATATATGGCTATGGAAGCAGGGGGGCAGGCCTGGTTTGTATTAAAACATTCACTTGTTATTTTGATGGTCTCCCCAAGTTTTCCTGACAGATAGAAAATGGCAATTTGCAAAAGTTTATAACCAAGCTAAACTTAAATGAAATCTAATGGAACCAAAAAAAAAAGTTCTCTCAACAGTTGTCATATTCCAAACAGTCTGTCATATTCCAAAGTCCTGCTGCAAACAGAAGAGATGTTAACATTTCTAAAACAAACTGCACAAGAATATTTTATACTGGAATGTGGTAAGCAATCTCTAGCACCTGAGGCTTCCCTCCTGTGCCCCACGAATGAGGGGAGCGTCGAGGAAACAAACGGCCTGATGGGGACTGCGCTCGTCGCAGCACTGGCCAGAGCCAGGAGCCAAGCACCAGTGCCGAGCAGAGCACCATCCCCTGCCCTCACTGCTGCTGCCACCCCCGCTGCCTGCTGGCGCTATGTGCTATGGGGGGAGGGGTCCCCATACCCCACCCCCCCTTATACCCACACCCTGCCCACCTGAGCTCCACGCTGCTGCCGCCCCCCTGGGTGAGGACTCTGCACCGCTGCCAGCCCCAGCCCCACGCTCCCACCCAGCTGGCAGCGGAGGGAACACGATGCCAGGGAACCCTGAAGCAGCAACTCCACCTGGTGCTAGCAGGTCCAGCTCTTCCACCCACAAGGGTGGGAGTGAGGCATACTAGGATATGTTGGGGGTGGGTGTAGGCGCCTCACTCCCACTCTTGTGGGCAGAAGGGCTGGGTGGGGCACAATTTGATGGAGGGAGCTATGAGCCAGATAAAAGTACATGGCTGGCTGGATCTGGCCCACGGGCCGTATTTTGCCCACCCCTGACCTAGAAACAGCCTTTAGCTCAGTTATGTCAACTGGAAAGCAGGAAATCTCCCATTCCCTATATTAGAAAGATTCTCCTTCTAGATACTGTGAGTCCCGTTTTAAACTTGATATTTTTGCAGGTTACTGTACTTCAAACTACTGTAATTTGGTAGGCGTGGAGGAAAAGATCCTGGAAAAAGAGGCATTTTCTGATGAGCAGATATTTTAAAATAATCACAGCTGTTTACACATGCTCAAAGATTTGTACCATCATAAGCCCTGTAGGAGGTGTACTGGTAGGCAAAGTGCCTCTTCGTTAAAGATGCAAAAGATGCTGTACTTAGATACTACAATGACAGGTGCTATAGATGTACTGAAAACAGATAAATATTCATTCTAAATGTATTCATAATTTATTATACGAATAGCACAGGCACATATATTCTAAATCTTCAGTAATACTCAGGAGAATTGAACTCCAAAGCATTTAGAGCTGGCTTAGAAAATCTCTGTCTAAGCTCATTTGAATATTATTATTCATGGACATATCCTCCAAACTCTGCTGGGATAACAAATATTATTTGCAGAATCTGTAAAATGATGTTTATTTTTTGGTTTTTTCCCCAAAGGGACTGCTGATATTTAAAACAACAGGGCAAATGAATTCTGTCTACATGGCAAAGCCTGGTAAAGATGACAATGAAGAAGTCAGATTTTTTTATGGAAGTCTTCAAAAGTTTACAATTTAAGGGAACAACAACAAGGGCACAGGAACTGATCCCACAATAAGGCTTGCGTATGTTGACTTCTTCGCTTCTGTGGCATTCCAGTAAGCCCAGCATAGAGGCTGGAGTGCACTCCTGTGATCAATTTAGAATAGCATGGGACTGAAGAGCAGTAAGTTAAACTTTGTGGTGTAAAATGTACACACACACACACTAAAAGAAAAAAAACATATATGAGAGAGATACATATAACATTTAAAGCCGTTTCCGCTCCATGAGTCCTGGAACAGGAAAAATAACTAATTTTAAAAGAACAATACGTTATCATTTGCCTCCTGCTTTAAGCAAATGCTAAACTTAAAGAACACACAGAATGTTATTTTAAGAAAAAGGTAACTTTAAAAAAAATAACATTTTTCCTAACCATAAAACAAGCAACCATAAAATAACTTCTATGTTGTTTGAAAGGAACAAGATGGATAAGAAGTTATACTAATTTAAACAAAATTAATAAAGAAATGTTCTGCTTGGTTTTATCATGTTTCTACCTCTGACCATTTATCATGCAAATGAAAAAGCAGTAATGGAAAATGTAAAGAAAACAAACTGCAATATACTGAAACCCCTATCCAGCAGGAGATAAGATTGAATATTAGAAGGAAGGGTGCAGAAAATTAGCTGTCTATACAATAACTGGGAGGCAAAAGTGTTTTATTTAGCCTGGAGGGATTTTTGTTACAAACTGACTAAATTAAAATCCAGTCTATTAAATCCAGTATCAAACTAGAAAATGCCTTTTCCTTGCACTTTTAGATAAATTTTCATTGATCTCATTTTATGCATGATTACATTTTTAATGAGTTGTGCAATATTTCCAAGCTAATTTTAAATCCCTTCTCTCTCCTTCCTCTCCATCTCCCCCGCCTCCTGCCACACACACACTTACTGCTTGCTGGATTAACATTTCTGATAAATTGTTGGACCAGAAAGGAGCATTACCATGATGAAATAAATTACTTCCATTTTTGCAGCTCTGTGGTGATAATGTGAGAATACAAATGCCCAGTGTCTAATTATGCCATCTTCCAATTCATTTAAAAAACAATCATTTTATTTCATGTAATAGGCATGTTGCCTCATTTTATTCATTATAAATAACTCTGAACAATGTACAGAGTGAGGACACTTCTCTTTATCAGCAACACTGACCACGAACAGTCACTGTTCCCCCTCTCAAAAGTTAAGGCTTTCTGTATAAGAGTTGTTTCCCATTTGATAATATAGCAAAGGCATAAAGAAGGTGACAGTTATCCAAATTATCCACTCTCAGTAATGGTTTGTCTTATAGTTTCATGGTTTCTAGGGTCAGAAGGGACCTGAACAGATCATCAAGTCTGACTCCCTGCCCTGGGCAGGAACGAGTGCTGGGATCATAATACCTCAGCCAGATATCTATCCAACCTCCTCGTAAATAAACTATAAATATTTTAATAATTATTTTCCAACACTGAAAAGTTTGTGCTGAGAAATCTGGCATAATTTTTCCCCTTGGGTAAAATGATGTACCTTATACCAGGCATGAAAATTACAGGTACAAAGCCTGAAACAACTATTACACTCTACCTAAATTTAAGTGATCGGCAACTTTTTTCTCTTTTGCACATTTGGAACTGTTTTTGAGTGGAAGTGGTTTTCTATGTGTCCATGTGCATTTGTGCAGGGCAGTGGGATCTAGTGTAAATTTTTAGCATAAGTTTAGAATTTTCCATCTTGTTTGCAAACAGTAATTGCATTTGATTCAGATCTGGTCGAACCTATAATACAGGACCTCAGAGACAGAAAGTCTGCCCAGAGTGGGGTTAGTGATGCACAAGGCCCCAGCACCTGTCACACAACTGAAAGCTATATAGTGGTACATTCTCTATAGGCAACCAAACGATGCCTTGTTTAGCCCATTCACCAACCCTGTTCCCTTAGAAGAGCTTGCACGGAAGCCTGCAATACCACCTGTGGCCTTACTTGGGGTGAACTGCTGAGGCACAGACACCACATCCTGCTGCAAGGTGTACCATGTGCACTTTGTGAATCTGAGTGGTAGATGAAGCTGGGCTATTTCACTAACAAAATTAAAGCATGACGTAGCCTTGCATGCTTTTGGGAAGAAGGCATTCAAGTAATCTTCTCTTACTGCTCTGCTCTAATCTCTACATTTATTCATATATTTCAAGCACTCCAAAACATGGTAGGCAGTAGAAAGCATGGTCCCTGGGCAAGGAAACTTGCATTCCAAGGACTAGGTTTGGCACATGAAACATTGCTGATAGTAAGGAGCAGCTCAGTTCCTGCAAGACAATTTCTCTGCATCTTTTTTCCCTGCTTTCTTTGGGGAGCCATGTATTCCAGGGGCATACAAAAGGCATGTTCCTTACTCCCTTGTTACAGAGACCTTAAGTCTGCCAAGACATCATGCATGGGAGGGCTTGGGGAGATGGTAAGGCAGCTTCTTAACCAAAATGCCTCACTGCACTCTTGCATAAAGAACAGGAATTGTCTATCCTAATTTGATAGCCCTTGACTGATATCCAAAAAAGGAAAAACAAGAGTGACAAACATGAGATCTTGTGGCTATTCAGTCAAGTATGTGAACTCCTTGATGGTTCTTCATTTGTTTTGGGAGAGGGTCACGTGCCCACCACCTCCTCTTTTGTTAACTGAACAGCAGACATGAGCTGTTAGGAGAGATCTGAATGAAATGAGGAAAGAAGTTTGGAGAAGGTATGCCAATATAAGACACAGCATGGAAATAAACATGATATAAGCAGATGAAAGGAACATCTAGGCTAAAGGCAGTGACAAGAAAATGAGAGTAGGATAAATACATTGATTACTTTCTCATATACAACGCATGCCTTTTCTTTTTTCCAAAAAATGGCTGCTGCAAACTGCAATGTGTATTTCTATTAGGCAACCGCTGATCCTCTGGATCACAGTATATGCATAAGAGGTCTAGTCAGGTGCCTGATGAACTGTTCATGGCTGACAAGCCCAATTTTGGAGCAACATCTTGTAATAAGTTTCACAGATCCATGTGCTGTCTGAGTTGGAGTCCAGGTTTTCAGCATGCTGCTTCCTCCTTTCTCATGCTGTAAACTTGGACTCCGACACAAAATTTTACTTTCTTTACTTTCTCTGCTAGTCATGCACAGATTTTACTTTCTTACTACTCTTACCATATTTCCTACCATATAATGCACATTGCAGAACAATGAGTAGGCTCAGTCCTCTAAGTGCTGCTACATGGAAAGATTTTTCTTCTTCATTCTGCCTTTCAAAAATAAGGTGCATATCTTATTCCAGGATGTATCATATGCAAGAAAATATGGTAATACAGAGCCTTAAAGACACACAAACCTTAAACTTGATGCATAGTATGCAGCTTTCCATATCAAAATAAAGTCATCATCATTATCATCATCCTTCAAGGTTCAATAGAGCTATAACCCTTTCTACAACTTTTGTTTCTCATCACTCTCCCATTCACACCCTATACTCTGCCATCTCCACAATCTTCTTACTCCATACTCTCCTTCAAGAAATGCCTTGACTTTTCTCCAGTATTCCACCTTCACCCACACTACCACCGTCATCAACTTATCTGCAGTTTTTTGTACAGTATAACCTCCAGATCCTTTTCTGAAGTTCTGCTATCTTGCCAGCTATTCCCCAGTTTGTACAGATGCACTGAATTTTCCTTCTTGAGTCAGTGCTTTGTTCTTACTTCTGATGAATTTTACTTGTTGATATCTGACCATTGCTCTACTTAATCAAGATAATTCTACATTCTAAGGCAGTCCTCTGGACTGCTTGCAAACCCTGTTAGCTTTGTATTTGTGCAAATTTTAAAAGTGCACTCTGTATCCATCCCCTGAGTCACCATTAATGAAAATACTGAATAGCATCAGATTGAGGAGGGGTCCATGTCAATCCTTATTTGGAATGTTTTCCAGGTTGACTCTTAATTGATGATAACTACTCTGTGAGTATGGCTTTACTTGGTATGCACCCATTATACTAGATGACATATCCCTAGTTTGCTCTCAGAATGTCATGTGGGAGTGTGCCAAGAGCCTTACTAAAGTAAAGGTACATTGCAACTTCTACTTCCACTCTGCCCACTAAACTAGTTACCCTGTCAAAGGAAGAAATCTGATTGATATGACATGATTTTTTTCTCAACAAATCCATGTTGGTCTCTTGCAACTGTCATTTCTCCTTAGACCAGGGACATCAGAGATACAGCCTGTGCACCACAATCAGCTTGTGACGCCCTGTTATCTGGCCCCTGAGTCTCAGACTGACTCCATGTGCCACACGTGGTATGTGGAGCCATTCTGGCACATGGGCTGGACACAGATGGGGCCACACTGTGTCCCCATGCAGGGCTGGTCCAGTGGGGCACTGGATACATACAGCACATACCCTTTTCCAGGCCCTTGCCGTGTGCATGACACCAAGTCCAGCCTGCATGCTGCATGCAGCATAAGCCCTGGAACGTCAGAAAGGATTTTATTATAATATGCACCACTCAAAATCTGGAGACATCACCGATACAGTCATCCTGAGAATTAAGTATTTTACCATAAAGTCTTGTTTCTATTCACTATGATAACATAGTCATGAGATCTTTTTTAAACCTGGAACTTAGAGATGTTTATACAACAATTACACAAAATCATCTCTGACTCCCACCTACTATTGCATTGGTGGAAGTACAGTTTGGTACTTTTGTGAACATCTTCCTTAAACCAGAGAATAGGAAAAGGGCTTAATAGGATTTAAAATTCTTTCCATTAAGTATAATATAATTACATTATTTCAGCTGCATATCTCATTTCAGGCTTCAAATATTCTCTTTTGCTTGCCTTATAGGCATTCTACAGAATCAGTAGCATAGTATCCAATGAACCTTCAAAAACAGTGATAAAATGTAAAAATCCTTTATCTTAGTCCAAAGTATCTTGGAATAGAAAGGCCACTTAAAGTGTGTCCTATTTAGTTAGGAATGATTATAAAGGAGCCAATTCACAAAACATTTTAATTTTAATATGAAACTTAGCAATAATGTTTTAATTGGGGTTAGAATACATATATATAAATCAAGGGTCTGATCCTGCAAACTTTGGATTTCAAGAGGACTATGATTATGTATAAGCACTCTTACTAATCATGTTTATTATGCAGATTATAAAAATCTAACAGTCAATATATAAGTGCAGTGTCTTACTATGATATCTTATCAGCAAAGCAATATTTCACCCTAAGAATTTAACTAAGGCTGCATACACACATTCATATAATACAGAAAAATTCTCCCAGATTTGTTCTCCTGCTAGAAAAACTTACCCAGAGCCATGTGTACAGATATCTGATTGCTGAAGCCCTAAAGACTGAAAAACTCGCAATGCTGACACCGTGTAGCTAGGGGGAGGGGTTGTGCTCACATCTCACCATGCTCTGCAGGCTCCCTTAGTCTGCCTGGCAACAGATGGCAGCAATGCACAGGACAGCCCTGATTGGCCACCCCAGCCTATCCATGGTCAGCCTCTGTTTTCCTGCAGCACAATGTAGGAATTAGGAAGGGGGCATGTTCTGCTCCTTACTGGAGTAGCACAGTCTCCTTGGGGGAGGGAGGGAATGCAGGGAATACTGGAGAACTATGTTCTCTTCTGAAAGAAACCATAGCATGTACAGACATTTGCTCTCCCAAGAGAAACTCTCCTAGGCTATTTTTCTCCTGGAGCAGCCATTTTTACTCTGAGAGAAAAAGTCTGTACATTTGTGGTTTTTCCTGAAACAGCAGCAACTCTGAATGCATGATGCCAAAAATATCATCTTCCAAGATCATACAAATGTAAAAGAACCCACAAGTGCAACTGAACTCAGTAGAGACTAAATCTAGTTCCCTAGCAAGTGCAGCATTTGTTTTATATTTAATCTCTTGAAAGTGTTTTATTTTTAATGTCTTCAGAGATAGATATATAGATATAAACAGATATATATATCTAAAATAATTTTGTTGATTTTTTTTCATACTTAGTCTGATAATAAATTACATATCATGGGGGAAAAAGTGTCTTTTCTTCTGCAATGGCTGTGCATCTCTTTACACAGTTAAACTGAAAGTCACACATGAAATTTCAGTTCACCTAATGCCTACCCACTCTAATAAATGGTTGAGACCAAAATACATTATATTCCAGAATTTGCAGCCTGACTTTCTGGTGAGAGACTACAAAACCAGGAAATACGGTCTGAGTATTGTGAGAATTCCACTCATACCAGATTAAAAATTCACACTGTATAAAATGTGTAAATTCCGAAACAGATGTAGTTACCATCTCAGTGCTTTCAGATGTCCAGCTATTAATCGGATATCTGCAAGCTCTTAAATCTTGTTATTTCATTTTTTTACTACTGGAGCACTCTTATGGGCATTTGTGTGAACTGAAGCTTTGATTCCTGCTGACTGTATGATTGCTGATGGCTTTACTTTAATCCAGGGTATATGTTGTACCTTGAAAAAAAATCTTAAAACAGAATTATTAAAGACTTCTTTTTTTTAAAAAAAAGAAGCTATTTCTTCCCTTTATATAAGCAAGTGCAAGAGCAGCAACAAAAAAAAACCCAAACCCTAATGCTGTACTTTTTCCTTAAGGCCAAAACAATGTCAAGTGGGATGAAGCAAAGAAGAAAAACACATACCTCTGAGGCTATACTTTCCTCATTTTCACCTTCGTTTTGGAAGGCTCTCAATACTAACACATGCTTAGGGAAAAATGAGCTTAACAAAAAGCAGACCAAGAGAGAGCACTAATTCAAGTGAATGCACTAAAAATCTTAAACCCTTATGCTCAGAATGATTCAAGAGAGCAAACACTGCAAATCATACTCATTGATTCTATAAAAATACTTTACTGAACAGCCAAATATTTCCAATATTCCACTGAAATATACCAGTTACCTTCATCATCAGCCATACAATAATCACACTAAGAAAGGCTGCACCAAATTTGTTTCTCAAAGTACAGCCATGTTAAATGATCCCCATCTACTGTCACAACTCAAGGTTCATATCAGGTCAAGGCAGTCACTTTCTTTTTAAACAACTTCAGGTAAATACACTTCTAAGTTAGCTGCTTAGGTTTTCTGAGATTTACAACATTTGACCAAAGAACAATATTTACACAACTAACATTTCTCCAGGAAGTAACCAGCTTCTTACTTCATAGTTTATTTGGATGATGAAGAGTATATGAATGAACCTAAAATATGCACATGACTCAAGTTATTAAAGAAGCAAACAGAATGCTTCCCATTAAATTATAAAAGCATGACACATTTATTTAATAAAGGTAACCAATCTGCCTCACACCATTTAATATATTTTCAAAGCATGTACAAAATGTACCTACAATTCCTGCCTATCTTTCCAGCCAGTACTCTGCCCAAGTTCTCTCTCTCTTGGCTTTTTCTGTCAACCTTACTGTTGGTGCTTAAGAACTTAAAAAAACCCACCCCCGAATCAGAAGGAGCCTCCCTCTCTCAAGAAAGAGCCTCCTGTTCACTACCAGCCCTTCCCCACATAACAACCCACAATGCCCATTATGAAAACGTCAAAAATGCCCTCCACCATGATACAGGTTAAAAAAAAGCTATGCAAACACGGGTGCTGTCAGGGCCCTGACACTGCAAGGACAGAGAGGTTATTAGGTTAATATATGCTCAGATTTCTTTAAGAGGAGGACCAGGTGCCACACTATAGAAAAGGGCAAAAAGCACAAAGTTATCTTATTCTTCCTGTATTATAATCCAATTAGCTTCTGTACAGGCAACATCCCCAACCTTTGTGTCATTCTCAAATTTCATAAATCCATACCTAGTTCCTGCACCAAGATTACTAAATAACGTTCTAAAGAGGATGGATCCCAAGACCAATCCTCAGTTACACTACTGGCATCCTCTCTCCAATCTGACAGCTCACCTTTTCATGCAACTCATTGTAGCCTCCTTTTTAGACAGCTTCTTATCCATTTTATGATTACTCACCTATCTTCCCCAGTCTGACTGATCTTCTTCCATGAGGCACAGTGTCAAAGCTTTGTTTAAAATTAGATAGACTGGGTCCACTGTATTGCCCTTAGCTGAGGAGTTTGTTATCCTGTCATAGAAGGATATTAGGTTGGTCTGAAACAATATTCCTGAAATAAAACCATGGTTTGATGCATCCCACTTCCTATTTACCCCTTTGTCCTTGATTATTTTTCCTTCAATATCTAAGATCTTGCATAATGGTAAAGTCAAATTAATAGTGTAGGATGATCTCTGTCCCCTATCCCCCTCTAACAGATTCACTGAAGATCTGTGCGACTGGAGTTGGCTTTTCATGTACCATTTTTTTCTATAAGTTGGGAAGATTATCCAGGCTCCCCGTTTTGTTGCATCGAACAATTGAAAACTTTCTTCCATGCCACACGAGGTAATTCCCATAATTGTATTCCCAGTCCCATTATCTGCATTTATCATTTTCATCTTTAAGGATGAAAGTCAGCTTTCTCTTGGTTTTCTGCTGCTCCTATTGCTTTCTGGCCCCCTTTTCTAGACAACTAGTCAACTGCATTCAGATAAATCTCCAGCTCCTGTGTTTGTTCTCAATCAAATATTTGAGTAGTTGAGTACTTTTCATGATTTCAACTATCACTAAGCAAAGAGACACATACTTGTTCCTTCATTTAGATTAAATGAAAGGTGGCAGGCAGGCCCATCAGCTTCAGCAAGGTCTTTTGACTACCAAGAAATCAGATACATTTATTGTGAGCTCTCCATCATAATATATTACTGTGTTTTTTTGGGGGTAGTCAACAAAACCAAATCAGAGAACAAAGATTAGTTCTGAACTGGCAGCGTAAACTGAATTCTAGAGCAGTTTTGAGAAAGCATATGATTTTAGGTCTCCTTCCTTGTGGCACTAGAAATTAAACCAATCCGTAAGAGTTCATTCCCCCTTTTTCCTCATTAGCTAAAATATCTTCACAGTCAGAACTCCCCTCCATGCCTGTGTGTAGAGGAAAGCTCCTACTGTGGAAGAAGGGAGTTCAGTCTCTGCCGTCATTGCCTGCCTCCAAAGAAGCCCTTCCCAATGGCTGAGGACAAAGCATGGGAGGAGGCTGGGCTCTGAAGGATGCTACTCACAACCTTAAAGCCTGTACAAGACAGCATAAAACAAATCCAGCTGAACTCCTGCCCTTTTGGCAAGGTTCACAGGCCAGCAAGAATAAGGGAATTCCTGGATTTCTGGCTTTTGCAAGGAACATAAGGAGACAGGACGGAGCAGGCAAGACTGCAGTATTCACAGCATTCACAAGTGTATTAGTGGGCATTGATTAAAAGGATCACTAAAACAGACAGGACCCAGCAAATTCAGATGGGCAGTGATACATCTGCAATCAAACAAGGGGTCAACAGAGACTATCAGCCGTTTTACTCAAAAGTGGGCTACTACATACACTATCTACAATAGCTAAGTGATTTCTTTTGCCATCCCTAGAAATAGGGAGTTACACACATCCAATCTAGAGGTGACAATAACTTGAATTACAACAGCAATGTTCTCGTTCAAAAGAAATGTGTGCAATCCTCTAGTAAGCCCCTACCAACACAATGGACTGTGATATCTGTGGATTAAGCACCTCAATTTTCAATGAGTAACAAGGGCACCAGGAGCTAGAGACCAAAGGATGCATTAAATGATGTTCCATTAATACTTTTTTAAACTTTTACCGTCAGCTGACAATATATTTTGGCTCTGCTACATCTGCAGAGAGAGTGTGTAGCACTCCTGAAGGAACAAGGTTAGCTGTATTCTAAAACCTGGTTCTTTCAAACAGCTGCAACTCTTGATACCTTTTAACAAGTATTGAGTATGTCTTAGGTGATACACTGCATGTTTTTGCTCCTGTGCTCTGTCTCCCCAGAGAATCTCTTTGCTCTAAACCCATAATTGACAAGAAATTAATAAACTGCTTACAAAATTCCATACCTGGTTCAACCTAGGCTGGAGAATACAACTCTTTCTGCACATTGTTACACCAAGGTTCCCACTAGCCTGGTTCCTTCTTTCATTTTAGCTGTCTTGATACTAGGGAGGCAGGTGCTTTTAGGGCAGGGGCTCCGAAACCGCACAATATCACAGAGTACAACTGAATTTGATTTATGTTACAATGTTTATTTTTTCTTTCGGATATCAAAACTAATCTGACAGAATCAGTGAAGGTTTCGTACAAATCTGCCAAAGAACATTGTGTGAAACTGAATAGAAGCTAGATGAAAACCAAAAAAAGCTATGCAATATTCAAGTGAACAGGAAAAGTATACAAGAAAGGACCTACTGCCCCCTAGTAGGCATATTATGGAGGAAAGTTGGTGCCAGAATAGCAAAAGCAAAAGACTTTTTGGAAAAATAAACATCTGAGGGACACGGATCTGAAGACTTGAATCCATGTTAAATGACAGGTTTGAAACAGAGACTTTCAAACAATCTTTCATAAAGAAGCTACAGTCCTTTGAGTTATGGTACTATCAGAGAATGCTAAAACTGCTGTGGATGGACCATATGACTCATGAATAAGTCTGAGATAACTGGAACTGAGTATTAAACACAGACCTTTTAATAAGAAACATGAAATTTGATAGAGACATTTGAGAGGTTCAGCTAGTAGAGCACGCTTAAAGATAACAGAGGCAAAGTTGACAGTAGAAGAACAAGCGGAAGAAAGAGAAGATCTTGGATAGGTGATGTACTACCATGGGCACAACAAAGAGACCATTGTTCCAGAAAGGAGGAGCTGAGGATTAAGTAGAATGGACAGCCTTGACTAAATTCCTTTGTTAGCCAGCATATAAACTACATTAGTTGTGGGAGCGTGTGCTTTATAGATATAGTTGCAAGAGAACTGATACACAGACTAAACACAATTTACCTGTGGCATTCACCGCTTATATTTAAATATGTAAGCAAAACACCAATAAAATACAAAACAGAGCTAAACTGTTGCTTAGGAATAGAAGTTGAGAATAATGGTAATCCAGAGTTGGGCACACGGCTTCAATATATATTTGAAGCCTTCACAGAAACTTTTAAGGACTTCTGTGATAAAGTTATTTGTGTGTATGTTTGTTAGAGGTACTATGCAATAAGCATAGGAGCATGTACAGTACTTTAAGATGCCTGTACCTAGATCCAATATGGTGCCAATACACACCTGAGGATTATTCAAATTCTGCTCACGTCTTAACATAGGAACTATTTTAATTTGAGTGCATGCTTTCCAAAACAAATTTCAACAGCAAGTTTGGCATGAAAATTGCAAAATATACAAGACCATTGATTGGTTTTAGCTAAATGGCCTTCCAAATAGATACAGCCCAGATGGTGAAGAGTTACAGAATTTTAACTGTATCCTAAAGATGTCTACATGGTCTTAACCCTATTCCTCTCATTTCCACTCTGAATGAAAATAAAAGTTGCAGACCGATTATCCTTACAGATATACAGCTTGTGAAGTTGAAGAGTAAGGAGGACTCAAGTCAGGGGTAGCAGCATAACCAAATGGATAAACTCCCTGTTTTGACATGCCTATAACCAACTCCTACACCCTCTCATCACTGCTACTGCTTTATTAAAATGCATAAAGCAGCCAGGAGCAGACACCCATAAATTCTTTGGTAGAAGCAGAAATGTTTTTTTCAAATGGCTCCCTAAACGTTAATAATCACAGCTCTCTTACGTGTACTTGACTCTGGTTAACCTTTTTCTGGCGCTTTTTAACTTCTCAGAGTCAGGTACTAATATGGAACTAATGTGGGGTTTATTTCCCCTATAGGAATAGCAGAAAGAGCACTGCACATTATTGTAATCATGCAAGCTCCTTCCAGAAACTGCAGGACTTTAGATCAAAGCATCTGCATTATAGCACAGGAAAAGTGAACAGGAAAACTGTACACTTTAATAATGACTGTGGGACTAAACATTTTTTTAACATTAGATATTTCATTGAATATTAAAGAAGTGCTCCTGAAAGCTGGCAGAAGGGGGAAAAAACAGTGTCCTTTCAGTGGCTAACTAGTTGCTTTGAGCATAGCAATATAATCAAAATCCATCAAGCCATTAGCAGGACAACAGGAAAGGAGATGCTTTCAGCTGTATCTTGCTGCTAGAAACAATAAGAAATGTCAGAGGACACACAACTATTCCTATAAGCCGAGCACTTCATGTTTTCATTTTTTTTGTTTTTGTCTGACAGTTCATAACTTAAGATTTCTTCAAATATGTCCCATGGTCAATAATTTTTGCCTTGCAATTTTATTTTCCATTAAGATTTTTGCTATTTTCTATAGTGAGTAGCAGGGCGATGCTAGGAGCCCTTCCGCTATAAAAATTAATCAGATGCATCCAGAGTCCCTCCCCTAGCCCCCCTCTACTTCTGACAGCTGGATACTTTTCAATTTTTTTTCAATGAAGAGGTCGCCCCGGCATTCTGACACTACTGTAGTCATGTTCCAGCTGCATTAATCCACTCCCCACTGAGCTGCTGGAGAAAGAGGAATTCATTTGACACCAGCAGGGAGAAGACAGAAGGAAAAATTAAGGAATAAATGAATAAATAAATAATTTAGCCAACGGAGAAAAGCGTGAACAAAGCAGTGTCTTTGTCTGTGTGTGTATATTAAGATGTACTGGAGTAGAAAAGGGATACCAAGAAACCAAAAGGTGCTTTATAGAAGTGCATAAAGCAATACATGTTTATCTGCCTTGAGCGGTGAAAAGAAAACATAGGAGTTTTCATTTGGACACAATTTAAATTCCATTTTAGTGATAAGAACTTTTTCTTCCAGTTGCAAGCATTAAAAATAACATGGCTAAGAAACCATGGACCGTCTGAATTGATGGCTTTAGAAACCATTTTCAGAACATGCTGCTGAGTCAGCCTGTTTAAAAATAGTTTGTGTGGTCTGGACTTAAGGCATCAGACAATTTAGTTGCTATTGACTAAAGGGACATTCAAAACACAAGAACAAGTTTTGTTACATTCTCAAGGTTCCCAACCATTTGCTGCAGTATTTATTGGATTACTTGAAACAATTCTCCAAGCATTGGAAAAGGGTCAGCATCAGAAAGGGCAAATGAAGCTTTCAATTCCATATTAGATAAACTCTCCACTCTTCTTCATAAGCTCAGCCCCAAATTCCTACTTTTATTGCATTGTGTAAGCTAAAAATAAGGTCAGGATTTTTTTTTTAAAGATACTGCTTGTAGTGAAACATAGTATTAAAGAACCAATAAGAACATCCCACAGTACAAATACTTGCACATAATACTACAGTGAGATTTGTATATTTTAAAATAGATTTATACTTGTTTTGTTATTATGAGAAGCCTCAATCTTTTACCTTTACTGACCAAAGTAATAACTTCATACCAATCTCTTACAAAACCCTAATGACTTGATGTATAGTTAATGGCCTGAAACAAAGTCAAGGGGCGAAGCTACTTCTTCAGACTAAACCTTTCCAGTCACTGTTCAGATGCGAGGAGACTGTGGCTGTTTATATAAAGACATCCTAAAACAATAACAGCAAGAATAATATAGACTGACCAAGTCTGATGCGAGCTCTGCAGGAGATCAGTTGTCCCCCCGCCCCCCGTGGTCCCTGCAAGGATGTCCATTCTGAACTTTATAATCACATATGAGCTTCTGCCACAGAACTTTCAACTAACCTGCTCCAGTACTTTTAAGACAGAAGAGTAAATTATCTATAGTGGGCACGTCTACACGTTCATTAATGCACCTTAGATACTGCACATTTAGTTTAGTACTTCCTTAATGAAGTACTAACTGAATGCGCAGTAACTAGAGTTACTTGCACAGTAATAACAGCACCTGGTTATTTAGTGACACATACTGCACATTAACCTTATAACACTGTGCAGTAGGCTATTAGCACAGTTGTTAACCGCCATGCTACTGCGCAGTTATTAAGCTAATGCACAATTAAGCACCTCGTGTACATGTGCTCAGTGTGTCTACATACTTCATTTACCTTGTTGTTAAAATCTATAAAAGGAATAAAAGGGAGAGAGAGAGAGAGAGATCTATTATTTATTCCTTTTATAGATTTTAATAAGAAGTTAAATGAAGTGTGTACACTTTGCAACACACTGAGCACGTGTACACGAGGTGCTTAACTGCATTAGCTTACTGTGCAGTAGTATGGCGGTTAACAACTGTGTATTTTATATATATATATACATGACACAGAGAGAGAGAAATAAAATGAAGTGTACGTATGTATGTGCACTTATAACTCGAGAATGGCTGGTCCCATCTACTCTAAACCTTCCAAAATCACTGAATACCACCCAAAGAAAATTATAGGCGGGTTATTTTTCACTTGACCCTTTTTGGGGCTTCCAGTGACTATTTAAAGGAGCAATGCTTTTCACACGGACAGTTATATGTGGCTTGCTCCTGAGTTGGTAGTTGAAGAGGGTAGTATATACTGGCACCAACAGGAAACACTGTGAACATCATTGACAAAGAAGTTCTACAATAAAGATTATTCATTTGGATGTCATTTGAAATGTCGTTCCATGTTAAATATGTTGTACTGTGTTTGTTAAACAATATTTTTGACCTAAATATGTTATACTAAGTTCATTAAAAAAACCCAACAACCACTGCAATGGTTGGGTGAAGAATGGGTCCTTCTGCTCATATAAATCTAAGTATCTTAAGTTCATAGTGTATTATCAATGCCATCCTGTTAGCTGATGAATGTTTGGCTTCGTTTTGCACAAGAAAAATATATGCATATATTTAGGCTGCCAGATGTGGAGTATTTACTTATGCCTTCTCATTGTTTATGACAGGTCAAGGCAACAGAAACTTTCTCGTGAGTCAACCTCTGTTTTCCCAGCTGTCTAGCATGCTTGCTCCTGTGGACACTTTCTTGTAAATAGTTTGACCACATTTGTCACATGTCTGGAAGTTATTTCAGAGACAAAATGGGGCTGCACAGCATCTGTGCCCAAGATTCACAAAAAGGTTCCTCATGGGGGAAAGATTAGAACTCTACATGATTGCAGAGGAGGAAGTTGTTAACTCTGCTATTCCAGACAGTGTGTCCTGCCAAGCTGGAGAGGGTGAATTTCAAACAAAATAAAAAGACAAAGCAAATTTGAGGAGGTGAGTGCAGTGAGGAAAAAGAGTGTAGTACAGAAGTGAGTGCATGAGGATGTATATTAAATCAAGTTATAGAATGTAGTTAATATCCAGATACAGAGTTATGTCAATTAAAAATATGTAAAAATATGTAATTTGTTTGTCTATATTACGCCAAAGGACACATACCAGCAGCCACCTGCACACAGCATCTGAGAAGAATGAGGACATCAAATATTTTCATATAGCTATACTATATTTTCTACACTGCATTTGATACCTCCATCTAGTCTAATTTTAAGAGCTGCATGCAATGAAGTTTCCTTATCTTTCCTTGAGGGACTGCTGCAGTCTCACAGATTTCATGGTTCAGGAGATTGTTCCTGATATTGCCCCTAAGTCTTTCTTTTTTAATTTCATCCCATTATTTTTAGTTTAAACCCTTGTGTATTCCAATAAATAATTCATCTCCCTTTTTGATCCTTATACCCCCTTCACATTTTTGTAGACTTATGTACCTGCTTAGTCACTGCTTAGCCAAGCTGCACACATTTAGCTTTTAATCTATTCCTGTAAGTCAATTCCTTCAGACTCCTGATCCTCCTTGTCGTCTTTCTCTGAATTTGTTCCAGTTTCTTATCAGAAAGCTACTGACATTGTGCCAGAATTAAACATAATATTCCATGTGCGTTGGCAGGGCAATATAGAGGGGGACTATTACTTCCCAGCGTTTTGATGCAACAGCCTACTGCATGCAGCCCAAAATAGGATTGGCCATTTTTCCCGCTATGTCACATTGCAAACTCATGTCTAATTTGCTGTCTACTATTACCCATAATAGTCTTTTAGCATTACTGCCTCCCTGGCTTCTTCCTCCTCTTGAATGGGCATGTTATGGATTATTTCATTTAGATTCATAAAGACGTATTAGCTGCATCATTCCAAGCTGAATCTCATTTTATTATTTTTCTTTTTGTTTCTAATTTTCCTAAGCACTTTGGTATTACTCCTGCATTCACTGATGCTCACAGTCCTTCGCTACTTAATATTCCCTGAATTTAATTAAAATGCTCTTTACAGTTTCAATAAAGAGCTGGAAGATGAAGTAAACACTGCATTCAACAACTCTCCTAACTAGATAGCTTGCTTGTCTTTTAGCCAATTTTCTATTCACAAGATAGAGTTCCCAAAGAGAACTGGAATTAATTTTTAAGATATTCTGGAACAGCATAAGCAGCTTTAATAAAGTCAAATGTGTCATCCACTGCCTTCCTTTCATCCGCTAATTTGGTAATGCATTTAAAAGGAACCAAGTTTGTATAGCAAAATGTATTCTTTATGACCCCATCACACCCTCTTCTCATCGTGGGTCCTTTAATTTAAAGAGGCTTGATTTTCTTGGGGGTTTTTGATGGACTGTTGAGCTTTGATAAAATCTGAGCGCACCTGCAACTAGTAAATGCAATGCATATATCACTGGAGATCACCAACAGTTAGCATATTCCTGTAAGAGAGGCATGACAACAAGGTGCGTTAAGAAAGAAGGTTTCATCTTTCTAGAATTTCCTTTGTATTGGTTTTAGTCCAACTTCTCATGGCATTTTTCCAGCGGAATCCCTCCGAAGGTATATAAAAACAGTTCTCAGCATATGATGTCCATCTGGAAGACTGATAAGCAGAGTGTATAGCTGATCACATTAGTTAAGGAGGGAACTACTTACTTTGCCCAGAGATAAGACGGGAAAAGTATCATTTAAATGCAAAAAAAACTAAACAGAATGCTAAAGGTGAACAGTTAAAACAAAAGGTCATAAAATACACAAGTGAAGGTTCCCACAGCATATTATTTTTATACATGCACCAGCACTCAATACCTCCTATTAAAGTTCCTGACATTGAATGAACAATGTTACTTATATTGTAGAACTTACGCTATTAAGCGTATAGGACGTAGTGTAGCAAAGTTATTATTATTGAGAAACTATGAGCAGAATCCTATTTCCTCTAGTTGAGGACCAAAGGGCAGCTTGTGACCAACTGAATTACCTAATATTTAGATGCAATTATATTATCCCCTCTGAGCATGTAAGTGCCCCCATTATAGAAAATGGGAGACATCTGTGCATCTCTGGGAGGGTAACCATATTCCTGTGATAGGGGCACATGTGTGCCCAGAGTGGGTATTAGGATCCTACACTTTAGTTGGGTGATTAGGGTAGAAAGGAACATTGTCTGATGTTGTATTTATACCGCCATAAAAATTTTTTATGATGGCACAAATAGCAAGCAAATAGACATTCCTGCCCTTTGACATGCCACATCACTGGTGTGACAAAAGGTAGTGTTAAGTAATGTCACTTTATTGCTAGGCATTGATTTGCTCTGTGGCACAAGGAGCTGCGCACACTCTCCAACTACCCCAGGCAGATACTCCTGGGGCTTGAGGGGCCTGATTCTATGCACCCCTCAGCATTCAACTGTCTGTACACATGGCTCTGGGTATGTTCCATTACCAAGAGAATAAACCTGGGAGAATTCTCCCAGGTTACCTGAATGTGTGAACACAGCCAAGGTGAAACAGTTCTGCCCTACCTACAACTTTTGCTGTTCTCTTTCACAGCTGAAACTAAACTAGACCTAAACAGTGGCAACACATGAGTAGCATGTGCCCCCTTTCCTTTTACCCCCTCTATTTCTCAGCCCAACCAGACTTTCCCTGCAAGCAGAAATTGCCTAGAATAGAAAAACACATCCACAGTGGAAAGATCTATAGCTCAGACTTCCCTTTTTTTTTTTTTTTAAATCAGTATTTCGGCCTTGCGAAGTTCTTGCCAAAATAATCTAGCAAAAAAAAAGACATGTAAATTCAGAATTTTTCCTAATGCAAAAGCAGGCAGAGAAAATTTAAAAGTTGTGTTTTTCATAATCATAAAGAAGCCTGATAGGTCATCTAGACAAAGGCACTTTAACTTTTTTTGACTTTATACTGAGGACAATGCAGAATGGCCCTAATAACACTGTAGCTGCACAGGTGAATTTCATCTTGGCTTTCTTAACCTTGAGAAATCCCTGCTATGTACGGCTATTAAGCTGTGTAATACCACTTGATCATAGCAAACTGATGGACTATAAATAATGTGCATCGCTGGCACAATGTAAAGTAACTACTTCCTAAGAGACTTTACAGTCTATTGTGTCATAGTGAAGTTGCAGATTTCATAATCCACAAATTCTGACTCCCATGCACCTAGATTCTTAATCATAAATGTTAGTGGCATTAAGGCCTACTTAGGCTATTATTTAACATAAAAATTATAATGTTATCTAAATAATTGTTTTGCAGTGGATGATTCCATAAGGAGCAGCCTACCGACAGCAATGACTAAATATAGTGTCAAAGTGCTTGGCAGACATAAGCATTAATCAAGGCATACTGAGTCTCTAATAAACATTTGTCCCTAGCAAACATCATAGACATTTTTGTAAATTAAATAGCTTTCTTATTTTAACCATATTTTTCCCCACCGCCTGGATTGCTTTATAACATTGTGTTCAAAATAAAATATTTTTAATAGCATGAATGAAAGCATCAGCTTTGGTTAGATTTATGATTGGCTCAGATTTAGATAAACTGAGAATTTGAAAATGGCTGAAAAGACATTCTAATATTTTAGATTTGAATATTACTTTTTTATATTTACATTTGTATATTACATAATAAACACTCCACACTTAAGATTTTTCTGACAAAATTCAGCAAAAGCCACGTTAATATCTTCATTGATTTAAATCATCCAGGTTGACCTCCTACATAACAGAGGTCAGTGAACCTCAACAGTGATACCAAAATCAAGTTGATAACTTCTGGAGAGCTTAGAAATATTTTTAGGAGCCACATCCAGTCCCAATTTAAACTATGATTCATACAGGATGTACCAAGTTATTCCTGGGCAAGTTATTCCAATGTTTAATTACCATACCTGTGAAAAATGTACATTTGTTTTAGTTTGTATTTGCCCAATTTCAACTTCAAATCACTAGATATAGTTTTATGTTACACTAAAAAGCCATCTTCTATCAAAATTTATAACACTTATTTTAAACCCTTCTAACCTTTCAACATCATTTTTCAAGTATGGACCCAATAGTCCCATCATGGACTCACCAATACCATATGAGCTAACGTTACTTGGTATTCCCTGGCTTAGAAATTCAAGATGTATGTACCACTTTTAACCTCTTTTAAAGCTTATGTGGAAGTGCTGATAAAAGGTCCAATGTTACAGTCTTTATTCAAGCAAAACTCTCAAGATTTATTTCAAATGCCATGAATTGCATCTCCAGTGTGTAAGCCTTGTACTTTCAACTTTCCCTTTCTACAGAAATTGTCCTAAATCTCTAATCTAGTTTTAGTTGTGTAATTCTGGTATCTGCTTTCCACTAAACAGCAGTCAAGAAACTTTGGGTTTGTGCAAACATTAAACTCAGAGTTAGGCTGATCCAAGTGCCAAACTGTACATGTTTGGGGAGTTCAGAGTAGGCAAAAAATGGCCAGCCCAATCTAACTTCGTTCACCTGAGGTGTGCTAGATAGATGGGGCTAATCTGTGCCTGATCTGACCAAACACGTATACACGTTCAGAGCACAGCTCACCAGCTGGGAAAACTCAGCTACTCACTCCTTCCGCAGCCGCAGGGCTGTGCTTTTCCTTCCCCGACCCCCTCCCCAACTGAGCTATTTTTAGCACTGCAATGCCCCCAATCCTGGATGGACAACCCTGCCCTCCAAGTCACCAGCCCCACCTTCCCCGATTCTACCAAACACTCCCTAGACCCCCCAAGTCCCTCTCAGACTCACTACCTGTCCCCAGATCCTCCCTGCCCCTCTCCCTCCCCTCAGTTTGTATCACATTCCCTGAACAGCTCCCAACACTACCAAATGTGTGCACAAGCAGGGACCCAACCTACACTCACACAGCTTAAAGTAAGCCACATGATTGTAGATTGGGTCCCAGAATCATGTTCATGTGCCCTTTGAGAGGCTGATAGAAAAATGTTACTGTGCAATCATCAGCTGTTTACAGTAAAGCCCCAGAAATTTCAAGAGATGACAATCAGTTTTCAAATGACATACACATATTATTCTTAAGCACTTCTGTGGGCCTTATAGGCATCAGCATGAAGCCAGCTCATTTAACCTCACAATTTCAGATGGTAACAGTACAGTCTCATGTAGAAATCTTTGAGGGGCCTCTCTTTTAAATGAACAAAAGGAAAAATCCAGAGTAAAATAAGTTAATTGCCATAAATAAAATCAAAGAAAAAATCATCTACACATATCTTCCAGAATTCAACTGAAAGATGCGACTAACATGCATCAAATATGTGCTCTTTTCCTTTCTCACATATATAACACACACAAAAAATATGTATCGTATTACTGAAGGCAAGACTGAAGACATGCACCTTGCACACAGAAGATGGCGAAAAGTCTTTTTTCCTGCACAAAGTCATTGCACAGTCTGGGATTGGCCTACAAGAGAGCAGTTTCTTGCATAGATAAGCTTTAACCTCATAGCAGAGAGCTCCACTGTGCCCAAGTAGAGCTGCTAGCAACAGTCCACACCTCAGGGCTTTAGGTAGCTTTAGTGGCTCCAAGCCATGGAGTTCCTTGAAGATAAGGATTGAACTTGAACTTGATTCAATCTTCTATGGAAAGCCACTACATAGATCAGAGGATAGATCTGATGCATCTACAGTAGCCCATGTTGCAGACAAGATATACCACTACCATTTCTACTTGTAAGATTTAATAATGTCTGTTGATGTTATGCCAAGTACATTGCACTGGGGTAGGCCAAGCAAGAGGTGAAGAAGGCATATATCACTGTTAGGGTATGACAGAGCTCCATGCAAATCAGAGATACTAGAAAGTATTAATCACAGATGCTAAGTAAACAAGAAACCCAAGAGTACCCCTAGACTAAACTGACAAAAAATTTTAACTGGAAGAGGCTTTGCAACCAACACAAAGTAATAGTACCTTAGATCGCACTATGACAGGTACAGATGTTTTGATCACTAGTTCAGAAGTTGGCAGTTGCCCATGGACCAATGATCATGCCCATATTACTTCTTTATAAGAAAAAAACAGGACAGACTCTATTAGAAATGCATATGGTAGGTAATTTGAAAAAGTGACTTTTCCCAAAATTTAAGGCAGACTTTGAATTAAAATAAGTGAGAAGAAAACTTTAGACAGAAAAATGTGAATAAAAAAATTGGGAGTTGTTTAAGATTTGAGATAGCCAAAATGGCACAATTCCACAACTGTAGAAGAAGAAAAATCATCTTGATTAAGAAGAAAAATAAAGATAGCAATTATTAATAAAAATATATATTAAAAAATAGAAATGAAGAAACTACTAGGACTCAATGTACATTAGAAGATACAGAGTGTAAAAAATTGTAAGGGGAGCAAAAAAACATCAACGCAGGCCTAAAGACAATTAGGAAAAATTTATGTACATCAGGAACAAAAGACATTTTAACAGTGGAATAGGCCTATTACTTACGGAGATGGTACACATTGTTAAAAATGACACAACAAAAGCAAAACTGGTCTACAGATATTTCTGTTCCAAGTTAGAAAGCAGCAGTATCACATATTTAGAATAGAAAAGAATGATAAATTACATTCTTGTCCTTTAGTATCAAATAAGGAACTGAAATCTACTAGCGACAAAAAAAATTCAAAAATCGACCAGATGGGATAACCTGTACCCACACATCCTAAAAGAATTCACTAAAGAGGTCATTGGCTCGTGAAATACTGGGAAACTCCAGAAGGCTGGAAGACTGTGAATGTCATACCACTATTTATAAAAGGAAGCGGGATGATCTGGCAACCACAGATCACTTAGGCTGACATCAATCCTGGCCAGAATAATGTAAGAGCTGATAGGGGATCCGATTAATAAAGGATGGGAATACAATTAATTCCAGGCAGCATGGTTTTGTAGAAAATATGTCTTGTTAAACAAATACGATTCTATTTCTGATGAGACAACCTGGGATGGGGTTCAAGAGGTTTTCCTTGGAAGTCTGAGGCTTTTTATACCACTACAACTGTAGCATTTAGCGACAAGGGAAAAATAAGATTGAAGGGTTTCTTAAGAAGATGTGTTTATGAGTGTATGTTGCTCAAGGTAATAAAAACAATAAAGTAATTTTGAACACTGCACTTTCATTATCTTGGCCAAAATGTCAATAATCTATTTGTAAATAATTTAGCTGTCATATACACAGACTGCTTTGGGGAGATGCTGTACAGTATGATGCATAAGCAGTTTAGATTGTGTTTTCTTTAAATAAAGCTTAACAGCAAGACACAACTACAAACTGGCCAGGCACAATTACAGTGTCACTGTATAATCAAGCATGATTTGACTAGTAAAGTGAAAAATGACAGCTGAACAGGAAGAGGATACTGGCTATTCTCTTAAGTAGGTTGCAAAGAAATATATTATAACCAGCTCTCCTGAAAAGCTGCCATCACCATTGAAGGCACCTAGAAGTGCAGCAAGGACTGCCGAACTTCCCTGGAAGAGGAAAACAGCAGAACCATTAATAGGAAGAGAACCAGTCTCTCTCAGCCCTTTCCACCCAAACTATTATGGGTCTCCCCAAGTCTGAGAGATCTATCAGGCTCCAGGTGATGGAATATAGCTGGTCTTAACCATTCAGAAGTCAGGAGTCAACCCCAATCAATCAATCATAAGACTAGCCTAAAATAATTAAATACATTTGAGATTCTCCACATTTGCCTTCTGTTTTTTGAGACCATAGGGTGCTTTGGGGTCATGTTTTCAAGTTTCTATATACATCCACAAAAGCTAGAAACCTACATCTTTAAAAATAAAGCTGAGATTTATCTGCAATTGTTTTCCCTCAGGAGATGGAGCTTGAAGTACAACATTAAATGTCAACAAGGCTTCAATAACATCAGAAGGTTGCCAACCTTGGTCCTAAATCTACAGCCTGAACCTTGGGCTTCTTCTTTTGGCTTGTTTTATCTTAAGACGCCATAAACATTTTATTCTTGTTGGCAGCTTTAAAGTCCATTCAGAATTCTGTAAGAGTTTTCCCTTTTCTTCATTTAAAATTTGAATATTTATTTTTTAATTAACAACAAATTAATATTGTTTCCTTTTAATTCAGCAATAACCAGCTCCTGGTTCACCACCCTCCAGTTGTCATTGTCATAGTAATGGTGGTCTAGATCCATTGTATAAAGGACACTTCATTAACACTTCTGAAAATAGCAACATTATAAGGATCTCTGCAGTAAGGTGAATGTTTTAATAACATGTTTGCTGTTAATTTAGGTTTCATATGGTACATATAGACTGTACACATCTCAACAAAGCCCTACAATTCATATGCTGTTTTCACCAAACTAAGCGCACTTAGCAGCCAGCTTCACACATTAGTGAAATCAAGTAGGGTCTTGAATACTTTACATTTCCTCTTAACCACAAAAGAATACTTATGTCCTACATTACTCAGTGTAATGCGATCCATTATCTAAATACCCTTACTACTGGAGGACTGTTATATGTCATTGCTAAAAGAACCAAAACTTTAGAAGCCTCTCCTTAATTTCCAGTGAAAAGCATTTGGTTCCAGGGTGACAGACCAGGCACTTAAGAGCTGTTACCACCTTGGGTAATTATGCCATGAAGGGGGAGTCGGGCTGGGGGACATTAACACTCGGTACTTTGTACACAATTGAACAGACAGTTCTACTGTTGGCTGCACTGGGAACTCAACTGCAACAGCTGCCAATTGGAAAGAAAAATGGAAGGAGATGGAAGTGAGGAAATTAGTATCAGCAATTAAAATGTGCTCATAATTCTAAAATATGTATTGACAAACTCTGCCAAATGTTCCGAGAAAAACACAAACCACAGAAAATGTGCCTTGCTTTGTTAAACTCTCAAAACTCAATCCCAAAACTCTTCAGCAAAGCAAAGGATGATTTATACTTTTACTTCAACAATCTTTAAGACATTTGTGGTTTCACTACAAATCAAGGTAAAAATTGGCAAATCAGACTTAGGCTTTGAAACTCTGAATTAATTTAAACCTAAGAAAATCAAAGCAAAACAGGAGTGGGAAAATCTCAGACTGATCAAAACCAAAAAAAAGTTTGAACAAAGCAATAAGATTGTCTAACTTCAGTCAGGAACAATTATTAACATTTTGAGGCAGTAGACCTGGAGTAATGTGACAAACGTACACCAGACAAAAGGCATACAGGAGGGTAGGAGCATGGAACAAGATAATTCTGTAATGAGGAAGCGTTCTAGACTCTTCTCTTACCCAATGAGAAATCCAGGGGCGCAAGGGGTGCACTGGTCTTCACATTACCATTTCATCTCACATTACCCTTTCATCTCTGATACCCTGGCAGTAACACCCAAGTTAAAGCAAAGAGAAGCATAAGGCTACTAGTGTCACCCTACTATCTTTTGGTCCATATGTTGAATTCCTCCTAATTTTGCTGTTAGCACTGATGCGTTTGCAGTGTTACATGGGGAGAAGCTGGAATAAGATGCAAATGTTCCAAGTGACTCAAGTCACTAGTATGGGTCCTTGACTTTCATGAGAACCAAAGATACACACCAATTTTACAACAATACCAGGCCAGCCTGCTTGTTCTGTAAGCAGAGATTCTGAAGAATGGGAGGACTGACAGCACATAAAAGGTGCTTTACTAAAACTGCAGCAAAGTGCAGGATCCTGCCCTTTCTTTTTTGTTTTTAATAGAAGCCTTTCAGGATATGGAACTAATTATCGCCATCTGCTGTTCCATACTTATATTTCCTCTGTAGCAGCTCATTCTTCAAAAACTCAGTAGCTTCCTCCCTTTACATTTGTAAATGCTGTTGACTATGGATAAAATCCATGTTTACTTAGTATTCAGGGCCCATAGGAAAGCTTGTTTTAATCATCAACAGATGTTACATTCTGTTCTGCTTTGCTTGGCGCACAACTTCAGAGGGAAATAAAAGAAAAATCTTTATTTTAAATTTAAATTGTAGATTGTTACAGACTAAATAAAATGCCAAATTGTTATTGGAAACAACACAGCCACTGTAATAACTATAGCTGACATTTAGTTTTTACAATTATAATTTTTTCTGGCGCTGCTTAACACAAGATGGTTTCCACATTTTGAGAACTTTTTTTCCTTCTCCAAAATGATTTGCAATGAAGCCACAGACATTTGTAATTTATTTTTATTTAATACTTTCCTATGAGTTTATGAAATACAGGGATTATTATGCTATATACAGTAGATAGGTTTCTGAATACACGCTATCCCCCTGGACTCATATTTCAATACACATTATCCCCTTCAACCTATTTATAAACACCCTTTATTCCCACAGACCTCTCTATAAACATGTAATATCTCCATGGACTATTTTGGACTTATGGTCCTTTTTATCTCTGGTTTCTTTCCTATTTATATTCATCTTTGATATCAGTACAATCACCCTCTCTCTTGTTTTTATTTATCCATCACTGTCCTCAGTAACTTCCACTAGTTGTGATGAGGGCAGTACCCCTGCAGGTACAGTAACATCTTCACTGTTACTCATTTTCCAGCTGCTGGAAAACTAACCTGGGGACACAGGGTTGTTCAGACACCTGCTGCCCCAGAGCAGATAGTGACATCCTGGAATGTCCTACCGATGTAGCCAACAATTTCTATTTTATCCACCAGTGCAAGGAATCAAGTTGTGCTCCCCGAGGCCAAGCCACACTAAACATCCACCCCCAGCTAAGTCCTTTTCTCAGACACACATACTTACCATCAAGGCAACGTGTTCTTTACATGATTATTTCTTATTTCAGTTCTAACTGAAGAATCCCGTCTACAAACTTAATATTATTTTTGTTGCTGTTCACAAATAAGGCAGATTAGAATTATGTACTGAAAGCACTGGAAGAAGACTATGTGCAATAGCTTTTTTCTATATCTATGTAGGAGGTTGGGAAGCACATTCCCTCTGTGTATACAATACAGAACTGCACAGCAGGTATTTGAATATACAATAGAACTTGTTCTTTTGTCTGTTTTATTCCTATCCATGACAAAATAAACACTAAAGAATTTACTGTACGATTCTCCAGATGAACTTGAACTGGATAAAATAGATTTGTTTCTTAAAAGCATAAGCAATGCTAGGATTTTGTGTGTTTTAAAAACTCAATTATAATTAATTTTACATACCATAACAGGATAAGTTGAGCATTTTGTAAATAAGAAATGCACTATGGAGCTAAATAATGAGCTACAGACGTCGAACTGAAAGGGGAGTGCAGCCTTAAAACCTGGTGTAACTTCAGTTGCTCCAAAATCCCCTTCTCTGGCCTTGACAGTCTTGCCCTACTTATATCCATCTAGAACACTGCTATAAAGATACTTTTTATTTCCTATGTTTTGACCACAGGAGGATCTAGGATTTTGAAAAGGAGGTGCGGATACTGTGGCGCATCATCACACAACACATTTTTCTCCAGGCATAAAGGAACTAGAAACTGTAGTACTATGCTAGGGCCCTACAGCTATATTATTCAGTTAAAGAATGAAGCAAAATAAATATTGAAAAGTGCATTGATGTGCTATATCATTTACTATGTAGTAAAAACCACAGCAAACCAGGCAAAAAATAATCAAAATATACTGTTTCTTTCTTATCTTTCAGATTCATCAAACACAAGCAATGCTTCTGGAGCATCTTGACAGTGCATCCTACATTTCACTGAAAGTTATTTCCATACCTGAGTTAATGGTTTTAGTTATGACTGTGAAATAAGAGAATCTTTACCAGGAGCAGCTAATAGACAGCAGAAGAAAGAATAGCTTGATTAGTGCAACATGAAGACCATTAAAAAAAGAAATAAGGTTGTTAACACCTGTGGAATTAAGAGCTTAGAAGGAATCAGGCAGATTATGATGAGTCATGAGGTCAAGTGACTCCCTTACTGCTGCCTGAATAGAAATGCTGCTGCTGCCAGGCAGTTTGTTTTAAATTTTGGATGGACCAGGAATGAAAGAGGGATGTGACTGCACCACTGCGCCAGCCCTGGATCTGCTCCTGGCTTTGACCATGTAAACTCACCCTTTATACCTTTCCATCAGTTTGACCTTCTCTGCTGCATCACACAACTTCTCTTCACTTTTAAAGTCCTTCACAACTGACCCCAACCTTTACTATAATCATGGAGTTAATATTAAAATACTAATTTCAATCCCAGAGCAGCCCATGACACTAGCCCATGTGTCACACATCTCTTACATTTTCAAACAAAAACCTGTATACTTCCTTCCATGCTGCCCCTCCCTATTTGAAAAAAATACTGCTAAACATCTGCAAAACTATTTTATTGTCCTCCTTTGGATCTCCTCTCCACCAGTTCTGACTGGGGCTTCTGGACATTACAATAGTAATACTATTATAGTTCAGATTAAATCTTGTTGAAACTGGTGGGGTTCATAACTACCTTTCATTCAGGATAGATTAAAAAAAGCAAGTGTGCTCCTCTGCTGGCTAGGCTGCTGAAAAAAAATAGGTGCCTTCACCCAAAGCAAGGCAACATACAAGGCTAGAATAGGACTTTGCCATGTACACCAAGGAAGTTCCACTGTGCTCTGTAAACTCAGATGTAGGAGTGTTATAACAGCTGTCGGTACATGTAAGAGGAAAGTGACAAAAAAAAAAAAACCCACCACAGAAACACCCAAAGACTCCGTATTCCTGGCAAACTTAAAAATGAAAACGAAGTAAATTTTGATGAGATATATTCTAGCTCAAACTAGAATTAAGAAGTCCTGTACTCTGCATTATACAGGTGGAGATTTCAATAGCCAGACTGGAACAGCATGTTGGTCCTCTCTAGCCTTATAAATTATGAATCTAGGAAGAAGCCAAAAGACTACAGAACAATCACTGGGATCATGGCCCTGAAAAAAGGAAGAGAAAGCTTTTGGGGCTAAGTGCTGGCTGAAAAATGCTTGGGATTGTCAGGGAGAAAATATCTCCCATTGATTCCTTCTGTATTAAAGCAAACAGGACTTTGTACTCTGTCCATAAAAAAAAAGAAAATTACAAAGGAGTACCTGCTGTCAAAATCAATTTCTCTTCCTACCTGAAACAATGATAGGATGCCAAATTTTGGCTAATTAATTGGGTCAAAAATGAGTGACAATACAAATAAACAACAAGATAAGCTAAGATGGTAATTCATGCCAAATATTTTTGAATAGGTATGTAATCTTATCCACAAACATTATAGAGAAAAAAACTGTTTCAATTTCTGAGCTCACACATCAGCGTTAATGCAGTTACCAGAAAGCCAAAGTCAGTCAGGGAAACAACAAAAATAAAACAGGGAAACTTAATTATTGCCATGCTAAATATATTGAGTGGCACAGTAGGCTTTGGAAGGTTGCAGTAACTGATCTTTAGTATGGTAAATAACACATAGGAAAAGATGTAACCACATACACAAAACTATTTTCCTCTATATTATGAAGATATTGGTGCAAACAGTGAGGAGAATCAAGTCTGGAAAAAAAGATCATTCGGTGAATCAAAGTACCAATCTCAAGAGAAAATAAATTCTTTTCTTAAAAAAGGTCACAAACTAAATCACAACACAAAGCAGACTGGAAAGCATCAGAGCTGTATTTTATATAACAAGCAAACACTGGTATGAATTAACAGTTCATTAAGAAAACAGATCTTTGCAAGCAATGAATCTAAAAAAAGAAAATCAGAGAGCCTGTCATCTATAATTTCCAACGTGTGGATAAATCTAAAAAGATGTCATCAGGCCGAGTTTGTATTGAGAACAAAACAAACAGGTGTTTATTGGCCTCCTGACCTGTGACATCAACAATGTAATAAAACTCTTTCCATTTAGGGATAGAAACATTTGATACTAGTATAAGGTATAATACCTACTTCTTTAAATAAGGAAACAAGTATAACAAATACCTCTTTCAATCCCAAAAGGAACAGAGACTTACACTCTGAACTATTCCCCCCAGAAATTTGTAAATCATACAAAAATTGAACTTGTCCTGAGACAGGTTTCAAAATCTGTTTGTGGTTTCTAGTACATTTAAAAATTACATATCTGGTCAATTTATAAATGAAAGAGTCCCTCAAGATCCCATGTAAGAACTGTATTTACATGTTGTTTGTAGAATGGGTTTAAGTTCAAGATACACCTGCTTTTTGAAAAATCTGTCATTTTTTCAATAGTTTTAAAATGTCTTTTACTCTATTTATAACAGTCTCTTAAGAGCTCAGAAATAAAATTGCATTCCTTTTCCATTTATTCATTTCCTAATGCAGCCTTTTGCCTGCATTGTTAGCCTAGAAATAAGTGTTCTTATGGTTCTCATTGCTTTACTATTTCCATGCTTCAGCATTTCCACAGCGAAATCCTAAATCAGTGTGAGCTTTGCTACTGACTTCTGTGGGCTAACCATAATCTTCAATAACAGCGAGAATTCAGCTGGGTGTTGAAGAAGTAGGATGGAGAGGATGTAATTTGAGACTAGCAAGAAAAGGAAGAAAGATCAGGGGGCAAAGTGGGAGACTAATGCAAAATGCCTTGTCTAGATTAGGATTTAAGGTGTCGGACTTGACGATCTGCTCAGGTCCCTTCTGACCCTACCAACAATTAAACTATTTAAGGTGTAATGCTGAGTGCCACAAGCCTTCAAATAACTTTGCCATAGGTTGCTCAATGACGTCAGATGTTCTTTTAGCACTTAAACATCGCTTCGGGCTAGACATAAGGAAAAAACTGTTTACAAGTCGAGTGCCAAGGCTTTGGAACAGGCTCCCTCCACAGGTGGTACAGTCACCCACCCTGGTGATCTTCAAGAGGCATCTTGACACCCATCTTGCTGGAGTCATCTGTTTGCAGCAGTCTTTCCTGCCCAAGTGCAGAGGGGCTGGACCTGATGATCTGTAAGGTCCCTTCCAGCCTCTAACAACTATGAAACTATGAAAAGTTACCAGTCTGCAAGTAAGAAGTCATAACTTTCTCTTTAAAGAGAGCAGGGAAGCTCTGGTGCAAACTCAGCCACTTTCTTAGATCTACTGTCTGGAACCACAGGTGTAACTAGTAGCTACAGTGCATATGAGGGGTAGCTTCATTGGTTCCAACATGGAAGGGGGTCTTTTCTCTGGAGTTTTATACCAACTTCATGGATAGCTCCAAGATGCATTGCTTGAACCCTGTGTCTCTTGACTATGGAGTGCAAGAAAAGAAGAAAAAGCAGGTGATGGAATACATCCTTCTCAAAGATAGAAGAAGCATCTGGTATTCCCGTCTGGCAGAGGCATAAGGCTGTTGGTTGCATGAAGGACAGGCTTTAAATCCTGATGTTCACCATTTCTGATGGTTAGGCAACTTTGCCCTGCTGGGAAGGACAGTCTCCCCTATCTATTTGCTTGACTTTTTTTTTTAAACGTCCAACTAAAAGGGAAATGAGAACCAAGCAAGAGAACAAATTAATTCATTTGCAAACTAGCTGTTAAGTTTAGACAAATGTGAAAGCAGACAGGACCCTAGAAGACTACCAGCAATGACAGCAATGAGGGAGCTGAAGGAGGGTTGTTGCCACTCAGCCTGTTACACTCTGCTACCAGAGGACAAGGAAACACAGCACGCACGTACAGCCTGAAAAGACACAGTTCTTTAAAAGAGTCATAGTCTATGTGCCTGAGCTCCAAGTGCAGCTACAGGATCTACAATGACTCATACTCAAAAGAATGATGTTAACTGAATGACATTCTCCCTGACGTAACTCCACGCACTAGTCAAATTTTCATACATAGACTTATGGGCTCCAGTCCAAAAGTGCACCTGCCAAAATTGCCTTTGACCCTAACTTTTCTGCAGCCCTTGAAACTGCATCCAGAACTCAGCACACAAAATCTACTAGACTTTTTTCCATGTCTCCTGGTTTCTCTGAGTCCTGTAAGTAAGTATTATGATTCTATTGTGTCATCTTTCTAAGTTCTCCAGCACCTGACATTATATGGGAAGAGGCTATCAATTTGCTCTTGAAATGCCATGAAAAGCTGTGAGTAGATGCATTTAGGATGCCTGCAACAAAATAAATCAAAACTATGAAATTCTTACAAATCTGAGTAGCTTTATTCTTTCCTACCAAGGGGAACAGGTAAACTGCTCCAAATCTTGAAACCTGACCAAAGTTCTCAATATGTGGGGGGAAAAAACCCTTTGACAGCATTAGTGGAGATTTACATGAACTGTTTTTCTCAGCTTTGGTGAAAAGATATTAATGGAATCTTTCCTCTTCAGATGAATCTTGTTTACAGGATAAGCCAGCAGGGGATTAGATTTGGAAGAGGCAAAGCCCTTAGCTCCCCTCTTCAGTGTTTGTCAGCCTCCTGGAACTTTCGGCACACATCCTCTGATGAAAATAAGTCAGTCAGGTGATGTTCTGCATAAAAGCACCATGCATGCTGATGGTGGACCACATTTTAATTTCCTCAACTATTTATTCATTCACCAATTCCTCTGTACTTGAAATGTGAAGCTACTGGATTACCAAATTAATTCAAGCTAGTCCAAGATAACCTTCAATTGCACTCAAAGGCATTCCCAAAAGATTTTCTTTTCAGCTTAGGACAAGAGTTCATCAACTGTTTGGGTGTTTGTGCCACTAGAGTACTGGCATTTCTGTGTGATCTCAGTCACTTATTATTCACAAGAGTACTGCATCACATTTCGCTAAGGGGACTTACTGCTTTTGACATTATATGCTTGTGTGCAGCTTATTAAAAAGGCAGAAGCTTTACTTCTCTTGATACTTCTCTTTTACTCCTTTCCAGATAATCCCATCATGGGTTTCTTTCATCAAATTAATATGATATACACATGCACACATGTTCAATACAAAAAGCATATCAGACAAACATTACAGTTCTGACTTAAGCTCCCAAAGACAGGGAAATTAAAAGTTAACGCTGTCATTCTAGTATGGCATGATATTTAGCATATCTGGCACAGAAATGACAATGCAAACAATATGCACAGAAACAAGAGAAAAATAGAACAGGGGAAAAAGTAAAAATGAACCTCAGAGGAACATAAAGGAAAACTTTAAAGTTACATTATTTCTGGAATCCCATTAAATTCTGATTTTCTGTGTATTTTTGTATTGCTGCTGACAGGTCTTCTCCAAATGCATGGAATCAGCAGATATCACTCAATTTAGTTCATGAAGAGAGAAGCAAATGTCATGCCACAAAGTTTCTATTATGGGTTCCCCGAATGACTCAGAAAACAGGAAATGAACTTAGAATCAGAGGGTCAGACAGGACCTAACGGGCCATCCAATCCAACCCCTTGCACCCATGCAGAATCCACTATTCCTCAGCCATCCCAGATTGACATCTCCCACTTCCATATCAAGGGAGAACAAAGTTTCTCCATTTTCTATATGACAGCCTTTCAAGTACTTCAAAACTACTGCCATGAGTCTCCTAAACTCGTTTTTCCTCCAGACTAAGCATGTCTAGCTCCTATAGCCTTTCCTCAAATGGCTTGTTTTCTAACCCCTTTATCATCTTCATTAAAGAACTTCTGTTTATTAAAAAAAATATCAGCACATTGCTCATTCTGATTTTAGGGTAAGCGGGAATGATTGCAATGATCTACTGGAAATTTGACCTCCTGCAGAACTCGTTATAGGACCTTGCTGTATTTATTCCTCCTTCAAATTCTCCACATGAAGCATCTGTATCATTTAGAAAAGATTTGCCTTTTATTTAAGAGCATCCAATGACAGAGTCCATCCACACCTTGTTATTTTAATGCTTAATTACTTTTGCTGTATAAATGTGTGCTGTATTCCTATTCTAAATTTATCTAGCTTCAACTTTTAGGCACTGGATTTAATTATATCTTTGCCCTGTTAAATTTTTGTTCCCTGTGGCGATATGCAGAGACTTTGTTCAATTAACCTCTTAACATTCTCTTTAATAAACTCCAAGCTCCTCACATCTTTCACTCCTAGATGGTCTTCCAACCATGTAGTCATTCTCACAGCTTTTCCTTGAACCCCTGCCAGTCTCTCAACTTCCAGTTCTGGTGCTGACACCAAACTAGGCACATTATTCCAGCAGTGGTTACACTACTGCCAAATACAGAGGTAATATAACCTTCCTACTCTTATTTGTGATTCCCCTGTTTATACACCATGGGACCACATTAGCCCTTTCAGCCACAATGCCACATCAGGAGTTCATATTCAACAGATTATTCGCTATGACCCTGCACTTTTCCAGAGCTACCCCTCCATCCTGCAAATGTCACCTGCATTCCTTGTTCCTAGATCTTTCATGGTCCACTGGAAATGCATATTATCTGTCTATGCCCAGACAACCAGGAAGATTGATCTGTATCTATCCAGTCCTCTTCATTTTTAGCATGCCCCTAATATCTGGGTCCTGCACAATTTATTCCAGTAATTATTTTTACCCGCAAATCATTGATAAACGTTTAAATAATAAGTTTTTTCTTCTTCAGCAATCCCTCACAGTCGAGGATGATTGTCTTCCATGACCGTCTTATCTGTGGGTCCGAAGATGGCTGACAAGGCCAATCTGGGATTGACAGGCTCTGTTGCAAGTTAGGCACACACTTCCATGTGGGGTGGTGGTTCCAGCTTCTTCATTAAGTCCGTGATATGCTGTTTCTGCTGGTTCCTGTTGTTGTCATAAAGTTCCAAAGTACTGAGATCCTTGCAGCAGACTCTTCCTTTATTTGGGGGGTCCTGAGTGACAGTCTCCCACGAGTTGATGTTGATGTTGCATGTTTTCAAGCTGGCCTTGAGGATGTTCTTGAAGTGCTTTCTCTGCCCTCCTCTTGAGTGCATGCCTTGCCTGAGCTGAGAGAATAAAACTTGCTTCTGGAGTTGGACATCTGCATGATATGGCCGCCTCAGCAAAGTTGATATTGGATAATCATTGCCTTGATGCTTATGGTCTTGACTTGGAAGAGGACACCAATAAGTTGTTGTTGCAGCTGTCTTCTCACTGGATTCAAAGGATCATCTGCAGGTTGTGTTGATGGTACTTCACCAGTGACTTGAGGTGTCTCCTATACGTTACCCACATCTCAGCTCTGTACAATACAGTAGCGATCACAACTGCTTGATAAACCATGAGCTTGGTTTTGAATCTGTTGTGATCTTCAAACACCTGTTTCCTCAGGCATCCAAAGGCTGTACTTGCACATTTCAGCCAATGTTGTATTATGCATCCACCTTATAGTACTTTCATTGGAGACAAGTGTAAAAAACCTTGCTAAGGTCAAGGTATATCATGTCCATTGGTCTCCCCCCATCCACAAAACCTGTCACTTTATCAGAGAAGGAAATAAGGTTGGTCAGGCATGACTTAAAGAATCCATGCTGGCTGTTCATCATGACCTTGTTGCCCCTTTTCTACCTCCTCTGAAACCACCTCCTGAGGTTCTGGCTGCACTTCTCACTACACCTTTTCTTTTATGTACTCTCTGTCCACAGCACCACCAAGTCCCAGGACCTCCTGGTCAACCTCCCCTTGATTCTGGCCAAGTTGTCCATCTATCAGACCAGGAAGGAGTCTCTGGCCAGGGAGAAACCAGGTGAGTGTGGGGCTGTTTTCCTGTCACTCCTCTGTTCACAACTCTGAGCAGTTTCACCGGTCAGCATTCACAGGCTCCGTGGACTCATTCAGGGAGTAGTGGATGCTGGTTTCATAGATTTCATAGACATTAGGGCTGGAAGGGACCTCGGGAGATCATCGAGTCCAGCCCCCTGCCCAAAGGGCAGGAAGTCAGCTGGGG
>NW_017728915.1:40020157-40054705 GCF_001723895.1 Crocodylus porosus | reverse complement strand
GTCCAGGTGATAGGTCACCTGGTCATAGAAGGAAATGAGATTGGTCAAACAAGACCTACCCGCAACAAATCCGTGCTGGCTATCCCTTAGGATGTGAGCCTGGGCCAGTCCATCAAGGTTGGTGTGCTCTGCTCGATGTCCCCTTCTGGATCCATTGTTATTAGCCTATGACTCCCTCCACACCCTTTCCTGTTTTCTTTTTGTCTCAAGCAATTAGTTGTTGTATTCCCAGGGGTCTCTCTTTTTAAGGGAAGCTTATAGTATGTCTTGGTGGGTCTAGGCCCACAATACCTTCAGTATGACCTGACCTGATCATCTTGTTCTCTAGGTGCTTCACAATAGACACCTTGAGAACCTGCTCCATTACCCTTCCAGGTATTGAGGTTAAGCTGACTGTTGTGCAATTCCCCAGATGCTTCTTCTTCCTTTTCTTAAAGACAGGCACTATGTTTGCCTTTTTCCAATGATCTGGGACTTCATCCAACCTCCATGAGTTCTCAAAGAGAATAGCTAATACCTCAGGAATTACCTCAGCCAATTCCTTCAGTATCTTACGGTGCATTCCATCCTGCCCTGTCAACTTGAAAGCATCTAGCTTCTCTGAGTAATCCCTAACCTGTTCTGCCATTACCCTAGGCTGTGTGTCCTTTCAAATCTTTGCTGCCAACTGCACTCGTCATCTGGTAGCTACTCCTATTTGTGAAGGCTAAATCAAAAAAGGCATTAAATACTTCAGCATTATCTGCATAATCAGTAACTAGATTACTTTCTGCATTCTGCAGAGGACCTATGGTTCCTTTGGTCTTCCTCTTGCTCTTGACATATTTGTGGAATCCTTTTTTATTGCCTTTTAAGTCCATTACCAGTTGCATCTCAAATTTCCCAGCTCCACACCTATATACTCTTATACTCTTTCCCAGTAATATAACCACTTTTTATAGGATTTCTTTTTGATTTTAAACTCATTGAAGGGATCACTTTTTAGCCAGGATGGTCTCCTGTTAAACTTCTAATTCTTCTGTCGCATCAGGATAGATTGCTCCTGCACCTTTAAAAGAGTCTCCTTAAAATATAGCCAGGTCTCCCAGACTCCTTTTCCCTTCAGACTCGACTTTCAGGGGATCCTGCCCACTCACCAGTTTCTTCAGTTTGATAAAGTCTGCTTTTGTGAAGTCCAGTGTCTTTATTTTGCTGATTCCTTCTCTCTTCCCTGTAGGATCTTGAACTCTGTATCATCATCACTTTTACCTTCTACTTTCACATTTTCAATCAATTCCTCCCTATTTGTGTTCAGCAAGTTAAGAGGAGCTTCCCCCTAGTTGGCTTGTCTACCATCTTTATCAAAAAGTTATCACTGACACTCCAATGATTTGCTGGACTGCTTGCACACTGCTGTGTTGCCCTTCCAGTAGATGTCCTGATAACTAAAGTCCCCAGTGAGAACCAGGCAGGTCCTGTAATTTGGAAGCTTATTTAAAGAAGAATGCCTCATCCACCTCTTCCTCCTGGTTTGGTGGCCTATAGAAGATGCCTGCCATAACATCCCTTATGCTGCTTTCCCCTCTAACCTATATCCAGAAGCTTTCAACGGGCATCCCTTCCACTTTGTACTGCATCTCAGAACATGCATACACTGCCTTTATATACACCTCCTCTCTTTTTTCCCCACCTATCCTTCCTTAGCAAGTTATACCCATCCATAACCATGCCATGTCATACGAACATCTCTGTAATCCCAATTATATCATAATTCTGCTCTTGTACTAAGACTACCTATTCTCCCTGTTTATTCCCCATGCTTCTCACAGTAGAGTGTAAACACTTCAAGTTAACTAAATGATGCTAGGGCATCCACTATTGTTTCCCCTTACTAAGTATTTATCCAGGTCCCCTAGCTCTTTACTTACTTACATCACAAGAACTTCAAGATGCTTCATGATGCAAACTTTTATAGCAGGTACTATTTCATAAACCAGAGAGCAGAGTTCAAGTGCTCCAATACAGTGTCTCGGAAGCAATGTGTAGCCAAGAGCACTATAGATATACTAAATAACTACTTCCTCAGCAAGATCCATAATACAAAAATTGCCTCAATTTTACTTTTGATAACCCTATTTGTAGCTGAACAAATATTAAAGGCGGCCTTGTTTGCCTGAAGTTTGGAAGACAGAAGTGTGAAGTACTATACATCACTTAGGGTATTTGAGGTCTTCAGGCCTTCATTTGTTCCATTACAAAACAGACTTCAAGTTATCAAAGAAATAGTATTTCCTATGTTTACAGTTTAGACATTTTTTTGACTAAAGTTTTAAGGTAATCCTTGAAGCTCTGCATTCCACTGAACTGGAAAAATATTTATACAATAACCTTACACAAAAGTACTTATCCCGAAGGTCTATTTAATTTTACTTTCTGAAATAATTTGTTCAAACATTTCCCCTAAATGCAGAATTAAAAACAACCTGGTTTGAAATATTTTGAATTAGTTTTTCTAATAAGACTCAAGAAATATCTTCAGCTATTCCATTCACTTGCAAGGTTTAAATTATACAATTTCTCAACGGTTTTGTATAACAATAAATTCTGAAGTTGAAGTTTTGGACATTTTTAGACAGAAAGGTTCAGCTTTTTTCAAGAACGGGGCTTGAAGAAAACACGTTTTGACCTTGCAAAAATCTTTAGATTCCTGGAAAGGGACAAGCACCCACATGCTCTGGATCTGAAATTTGGCAAGAGGTAGCAGCGTGTCACAGCATCTCTCTGGCCCAAGACAGCCAAAAGGCAGTAATACATACTGAATCTGATGAATTCTTGCCCTCAGGGTTTCACATAAAATCCACAGGATCTCATTCAATAATGCCATGCCAACACAGTGTACCACTCTGACAGCACACTGCATTGTATTAGCTTCTTGGGAGTTAAGAATAAATTGAGGGTGTGCACAGACATTACACTTCTACGTTTGGGAGGTTAGATTGGGTAAAAAATGGCTGCCCCATTTAACTCTCAACTTGAACTGTACATAAGTTCTTGGGATCTGATCTACAATCATGTGGCATATTTTAAACCATGAGATTGTAGACTGGTCGCTGGTGTTGCAGACCGTCACCAATATATGGAACCTGATCAAAGTAAATTGGGCTGGAGGGAGGGGCAGGTGAGATTGGTGGGGTTGGCAGTGTTTGTAGGGGGGAGGCTAGGGAGAATCAATGGTGGGGGTTGGTGAGGTCTGGGAGGGTTTGGTGGGATTGGGAGGGGCTAGCAGCGTCAGCAGGGGAGGTTGGGGGAGATTCAGGGGGGTGTTGGTGGGATTAGAAAGCCTCTCCAATCCCACCAAACCCACTGAGCCACCTCCAATCCCCCTCAGCTGCTCCCAGTTCCAGTTTCACACGCGTTCACTGAGAGCCCAATCAAAGTAAATCAGGGTTGGGGGAGGGGTGGACAGATGGATGGGGAGCTAGCAGGATTGGGGCATAGCGGCTGTGTAGGAGGGGTTCATGGGGTCTGGGGGGATTGGGGAGATTCTTCCCTCTGCAACCAGAACTATTTTTAACTCCCCAAACCCCCCCACCCACAAATGAACAACCTCTCCCTGCAGACCAACCACTGCCCCCCTGATGCCACCTGCCCCTCCTCCCATCCCAATTTATTCTAATTGATCTCCTGGCACCAGAGGCCGTTTAAGGAGTTGGCAGGTGGGTGGGGACTAGCTGGTCTATTGGGGGTTGTCTGTCTAGGGGTGGGGGGCTGGGTCAGAAGACTAAAAACAGCCTGGTGGGAGTGGGGGGGCAGAGTGCAGCCACAAGGCTGAACCAGTTAGGCTGTCTCAGCCCTGGTACTGTGTCCCATATGTGTATAGATGTTCAGTTAGACCTAACTAAGGATCCAAGTGTAAGGTCCAAATGTGGACAAACTAAGTTAGCTCAGGAAGCCATTTTTTACCCAATTTAACCTCCTCCTCCTGTACACATCTTCAGTTTCACTATTAGTATTGGAGGCAAGGATGATATTGGCCAAAACCTAAAGCTTTGCATTGAAATCTATGTAACAGCAACAAAGTAGTAAAGTATTTATACAGAACATAAATATACTTACTACCTAACTTTTGTTTAAAAGTTATTCACAGGAATTTTAAATTCTATTTATGATGTTTGTGAGCATCTTAATATTTGCCTACTAAAACATTGTATTTTTCCATATATTTGAGGAGAAACAGATGTGAATACATACATAAAACAGTTTTACATGCAACAGTTCTAAGATTTAATTCTGTGTAGTACCTTCTGCAACATCGCAGCCTGTGCTTCAGCAGTTATGATGACATGCAACAAAAAGGGAGACTAGAGTAATAGAATTACATATAATATTGCCTCAGCATCCTCTAAATCCCTTATACTAGAAAACAGCCTCTTTTTATATCTCTTCTCACATTTCTACCTATTCCCCTTATGTGAATTATGCTACTTCTACAAACCTCCTTTAAATTGTGTCCCACTTTAAATTTTGTCCCTTCTTCCATGGCATTAACTCTACACTCAAGACCTTTCTTAAAAGATTTCTTCAATAACTAAAAGGGCAGTCACTTGACATAGATGCACTAAACCAGAACTCAACCCCTTGCTTATGTACCATATCTGAATAGTGCTGTCTTCCTGCCTGAGATTTTGAACTCTTTGGGACAGTTATCTTTTATTTTTCCTACCTGTTGGTTCAGAGTGCCCTGTCAGCACCTAGTAAATAATAAATAAAGAAATAATACTAAGGCCACTAAATTTTACAGAGCTGTACCTTTATGCAGTCTGCTGTCTTTCACAGAATGTATCAGAGCTTCTTACTGAGCAAACAGCTGCCATACCTTCTATAATTTCATTACTTGTTCCATTAATCATATAGATTCTAGAGGATGACAACTTGAGAGAAGGAGCAAAGAAATATTTTTAAGCCAGCCTGATAGAATGGACTTAAACATTTTCTTTCATATCCTCAAAGTACTGTTTCTGAAAGTCCATGTCAACTATTGATACCCCAGCCAGAAACCTAGAACACAGAGAAGCAGTTTCCCCCAACAATATCTAAGATAAGTTCATCTTTCTACAACATACCTGAAGGTGAAGGCCTTGCTGATGTGACTACATTAGCCCTCCTATGCTATGGGAGATAAGACACTCCATTATCTCATGGCACTTTCTAGCTTGTGGCAAACCAGTAAAGTGCAATTCCAAGACAGAGAAGGTAGCATTCATTAGACACAGCTAGATAAAGGATGCTAATGGGCTGTTTTGGCTACTTCTTCCTGCAGAGTTATTAGGCGCTCCATACTCCAAACCGCATCCAGCTCATGAAATTCTCCCTTTGCTTGTAACAGCACCGCATACTATAGGCGAAATATAGCCTGCTGGTTTTTCCCATTTACAGAATCTTTGGCACTGGATTTAGACTGGGTGATAATATCAGAATCCATATAACAATGATAATTTAAGGTTATCCAGAAAAGAAACAATCAGTAAAATATAAACACTCATTAATGATTTTTTAAAATACATCCTTCAGAAAAATGCCTTCCTATTAAACTAAACTTACTCAGTGGGTAATTTTTTCCTTTTAATTTTCATAAATGGATCACTTTGAAACGTACTCCCTTTAACACACAAATGTACACTAAAAATGATACCATGTCTTCAAGTCTTAATTACTGCCAAGAGCTTTATTTGACTTCCAAGTAACTCATTAGAAAGCCGTTATTAATGTAATTTAATTTTTGGAGGGAGCAGCATTTGTTTTATATTTAAAACAAATAGGTGGTTCTGAAATTCCAGCCTGTCAACATCATTTAAAACATTCCCATTCTGTGCCTCAATGTAATAAATTAAATCAGCATTTTAATTGTGCCCATGCTTTGTGGTTCCTGGCAGTACAAAAAGATCTTCTGTGAATGCACGTCCCAAAAAATCCTACTGAGTGATTAATTACTAGTCTGGAAGATATAAATATGCCTTTCAGTAAAAACTGTATGGACTGCTAGAAGCTTTAGCCTTATATGTCGCTGCAGAACTCTTACTTAGCAGACATCATTTTAATTCAAACAAGGTTCCAGCCCCAGTTCACTGACAGTACAACCAGCCTTCTCTGCCCATCCACCCTATTTAATTTATAATAAGTTATAGGAATTTGAAACCAAGAAGAATATCAGGTACAATCGCTACTTCCCTCAGAATTCTCAAGTTGTTCTTTCCATCCTTAAGAAAAACATCCACCACGCTGTATTATCTTACTCATGTGTGGGACAACCCAGCAGCTTTTGGATACAACAGCAAATTTGTTTTAACATCTGGCTAAGGAATCCTCAATCTCTTGGTCCCAATCATGATCAGAGCATCATTTATTGGCTTCGATGTTTTTGCTCCACCTTTTCACTACATAGGCCACAGCTGCGTCCCTGAGCTTGCTTCAGAGCCAAAGCCACTGCTGAAGCAGTCCAGTGAAATCTGCAATCTGTTTTCAACCTGTTGTACATCAAATGCACAGAGATGGAAGGCATTTCCCTCCCACAGTCTGCACCCTAGCTAAAACAAATCCATGTGTTACAATTTTTACTTACTCAACAGTCCTTCAATCAACTGGCATTGCTAGAGTTAATATGCAACTGGTACAATTACTCCATGCTGGCTGGAATGGAAGCAACCTATTCCCTGCACAGGGAGGGACCCAAAAAACAGAAGGGAGTACCATATTTACTCAATTATAAGACCCCGCCCAATAATTAGATTCTCTATATGATAAATATATGCATGTTTAAAAATTTTCAGGTATAAATTACAAGTATTGGAGAGTTGTTTGGGATCCTCAGAGCTGCTGCATTTCATCCCCCTGTGGTCTTCCTGTCCCCTTGCCACCCGTAGCCCCCCACTCCCAGCTTCCCACAGCCGCTGCCCCCTCCCCCACTCTCTGCCTCTTCCCCCCCACAAGCTCCCCATAGTGTCTGCCCCTTCTCTCCCACCCCAACTCCCCAGTCTCTGCCTCTTCCACTCCCCCCTCCCTTGTTAGATGCTGCTCCCGCTGTCCTGAGCACAACGCATAGAAGCTCAGCCCTTGCCTGGACATGTAGCAGTGTCAGCACTGCTGATTTGGCCAGGCAGGCAATACAGCAGTGTTGGTGCTTCTGACTGACCAGGCAGAGGAAGGAGTTTTCAAGTGCTTCAGGCCCCACAGAGACCACAGCCCAAGCCAAAGTCAAGCTGCACCAGACAGTAAGGGGAAGGGAAGAGGGTGGGAAGGGGGCAGAAGCTGCATGGGGGAAAAAGGCTGCTGTGGGTCTGCCTGGCCCCAGCTTGGGCTCAGAACCAGACTCAGATCCACAGCAGCCACTTGCTTCCCCCCCTACACCCTCCCACTTGGTATGTGAATATAAGATAAGATGAGGGGCTCTCCATCCTTACTGAAGAAAAGACCTCATCTTATATTCAAGTAAATATGGTAATTCAGTAAACTAAAGAATGCTGAATGAATTGAAGGAGTCCAGGGGCTGGGAACACAATATAAAAATGTTTCACCTCTTGGCTGCCAGCTGAAGCCCAGCTCTGGTTGACAATGACTGCTATTCAGAAGCTTGTGAAAAATGAGTTGGTGCATCTTCGTGTAGTTCCCAATGACATACAGATCTTTATCATAAAAGTCACCACAATGGGCTTTGTTGCAATAAAGACATGAGGGGGTATACGGCCCAAATTCCTTTCTGACCTTTAAGGTCCTGTCATGGTAAGGGTACATCTGGGCTGGAACTAATAAGAGTGGGAGGTTTATATTACTATGAACCTTGCTGTACCTGTTCTGCAGAAAGAGGACGCGAGTCTCAGGACTCTCACTGAGCACCAACATTCACTGAAAAAAGCATATTTTATTACATGATGTCCCCATTGTGATTGCTCATTAAAAATAGACACCTTTATTTTATTTTTTATCTGGACCATGTGAAAACCACAAATTAAACATACATAAGAAGGTAGCCAACTTCCAACTAAGTCCTTTTTAAAACGAAAAAGAAAATATACCTTTGATGAAATAATTGCTTCTGCTGTTATTTTTTGCTATTGCTTCAGAAACAGTTTTTCTCTCTTCCTTTCTTGTCCCTACAGTGAGGTGTCCTGCTGTTGTGCAGATGAAAGGTCCAGCTTCTTTAAAATTTCATGCAGGGCTCTTCAGAACATCTCTGTTTTAAATGCCCATGGCAAAGGCAACAATATGACAGTGGATGGAAAACAGATAAAAAAATATATGCAAAACACTTTGATTGCACTTCATTTATTACAGCAGTGCATATGCTATATGACACATATGGAACATGCACAAACAAATGTGATGGCCATTTCAATTTTTAAATTGCAGTGACATGAGATAAATTGCATTTATCATACACCTATGTCCTCTTCACCTACACTTTGACATTAACTTCACAAGAGCTATTTGTAACTTACCAGATCTTTGAGCAGCTTCAGCTACCTACCACGTAACTAAATTAAACTGCCTTGCCAATAAAAAAAGAAGTTTTCTTCACTCCATTCCCCAAATGGACATTCCACCACATTACATTACACCAAAGCACAACATAGGCAGTCTAAAAAAGTGGCATATTTTAGGAGTATATTTTATGATCCATTAGGAACTCAAAATGAGAGGTTCTCAGCTTTCTAATGTATCTAGCTCTTGCTTCTAGCCCTAAAATGTTTGAAGATAACAATCCTTAAAATAACAATGTTATGTATTTTAGGTCTCACATCTAGTCCAGCCCCCTTGCTCAAAGCAGGACCAGCCTCAGCTACATCATCCCAGCCAAGGCTTTGTCTAGCCAAGTCTTCTAAACCTCTAAGGATGGAGACTCCACCACCTCTCTGGGGAACCTGTTCCAGTGCTTCACCACCCTCCTAGTGAGAGAGTTTTTCCCAATACCCATCCTCAACTCCCTTTGCTGCAACTTGAGCCCATTGCTCTTTGCTCTGTCATCTGCCCCCGCTGAGAACAGTCCGGCTCCATCCTCTTTTGAACCCCTCTTCAGGTAGTTGAAGGTTGCTATTAAATCCCCTCAGTCTTCTCTTCTCCAGACTAAATAAGCCCAGTTCCCTCAACCTCTCCTCACAACTCATCTTCCTCTGGTCTAACTATTTTTGTTGCCCTCCACTGGACTGTCTCCAATTTTTCCACATCCTTTCTGTAGTAGGGGGCCCAAAACTGGACACAGGACTCCACATGTGGCCTCACCAATGCCAACTGAGGGGATAATATTAAATCGGTATAAACATTTTCTCTCCTGTGGCATGGAAAAATGGAGCCACATTTCATAGTTTCAAGGGTTGGAAGGGACCTGAGCAGATCAGAGTCCGATCCCCTGCTATGGTAGGAAAGAGTACCGGGGTAAAACGACCCCAGCATTTAAAAATACAGTTTGTGCAGTCAGCACTTCCAAAAGGGTTGGACCTTAGTGAGTTGGTAGTCAAAGACACTATGGGACCAAAGACACTATGGGCCCAGTTGGAGAGCCAGAGCTCCCCTGGAGGCCAGGTTGGACAATCAGCTGATTTTCAGAATCAGCCCTGGTCACCCTTAGTCCCAACCTTCATGCTGACAATACTGTCAGCACCAGCCTGGGGCAGCCCCAGTTTTTGAACAGCTGGAGGCTGCCCCAGGTCCAGATATTGTCAGAACTGGCCCCCAGGGTAGCCCTGGCTCTCCAACTGTACCTGGGGCTGCCCTGCGGGCACAGTGTGAGGAGGGGGAAATGAGAGTTGTCAGGCACAGGTTTTAAAGTCCCCAGTATAGGACATCCTTTGGCTCTAACACCAGGAACTTCTGATCCCCTGTGCCCTGCAGCCTCATCAGAGCTACTAGGCGCAGGGTTTAAGATCCTGGAAGAGGAAGCTCTTCAACTCCCCTGCCTTGGATGACACTCAGCTGATTGTCTGCCCTGGCCCCAGAGCAGGCAGGCCAGGATCCACAAAACCTGGGACAGTCCTGGCTTTCAACTTGCTGGTGCAGGGGAAGCCCAAACTTATGACTCCTGGCTCCTCCTGCACCAGCAAGTAGAAAGGGTACAATTGGCATCTGATCTCCGATTCCACAACTGCACCTTCTGCCAAGCATGTGTGGCATGGCAAGAGGCATGACTTGGGATCAGCAATCAGATCCCATGGCACCTTTAACTGAGCTCATGCCAGGGACCCAGATAAGATTTTCTGCTGCAATGTACAAGATAAAAGGTGCTTATCTGTACATAGTGCACAGTCATCCGTGCTCCCATCATGCTTGACTTGACTGTCTCCATTACACCACTATTATCCTCAGCTACAACAGACTCATGTCCATGACGATGCCAAAAAGAAAGTTTAAAATAAAGTACACAAACATAGGAAATGGTTTATATTCCATATGTGGAATATGTATGGATCCCATCACCTTCCCATTGTAGAAAACTGGGAACTGGATACATTCTCCAGTGAAAAGCTTGCGAGGACTCCCAAACGATTTTCTCAGGATTTTCACAACCCAAAGAAGAGATTAATTTGAGATAGCATCTGACAAAGTAGGCAGTTGCCTACAAAAGCCTTTCTCTCTCAGCTAGTTAGACCCTAAGGTGCCACCAGGCCCTGCTTTCTGCATGACTTCAGACTAACAAGGCTAACTACTTATATCTACCCAAGGCAAGAAATTTTTGGTCTGAGTGGAGAAGACTACTCTACCACTGAGTGGAATACAGATACTACATTGTCCAGTGTTAGAAAGATAAATCACTGCTGCACACCTTCATAAATAATTGATTATGTACTCTAATTAAAAGGGTAATGCTAAATATTAAGACCACATTAAGGTTCAGAAATTAAATACACAAAATGCAAGAAATTAAAAGATGAGGAGCTAAATTTGACTCCCTAATTAAGCTTATGCAACTCTATTGATTTCACTACAATTGGATAGAATGTGGCACCATTTCTAATGAAATGTTAAGGTGGTTACACTGTAAATGATATGCACTTTATATGACACAAATGTGAATCTAGACTGTCCCTTCTGACAGAGCCAGATAATGGGATGTTGCTTAAATGTCCCATATTAAGAAAGTCTCAAGGGATTACAATTCCTTCCTTCTCCACCCTTGCTGGATGAAGGAGGGAACTGAATTAATGCAGCCATTGAATGGGAGTTGCTTACAATTTTTTGTACCTCAAAACACATACCTGAAAGAGATTAAATAACCTTTTTTTTTCTAAGTTAAGTTAATCTAGTTTACTCAGATGCATGTTTTGGGGATTGGACCCTACGTTATAACATCTTTAATACATACAAACTTTCAAATAAAACCCAGTCTAACACACAAGCCCAAATGCTCAAGCTTGAGTCTGGTAATTTTAGAGATATAGTTCATTTTCTCAAACTTGGATTCTGTTTCCTTCCTTTCTTCAGTGACAACTATAAAATACACTAAAATTAAATGTCTAGTTTAAAACATTTTATGGTCACTTTCATACACAGTATTGAACCAAGTTATTTTCATACACACAGAAGTCAGAAAAGGAACAACGGTGCTAATTTTTTTCAAAGAAATGTAATCTTTGAACTGACATCAAACAAGAAAACTTTCAGCTCTAAAACCTCAAGAAAGTTAGAGACAATGGGAAGGTGAAGAGAGAATCAAGAAGCACATGCTTATTTTAATATATATTAACTCTAGGTATCTCACTACTATGTTATAACAACAAATAAGGGACGTTAAGTTCAGGGCAAAATTATCTTTGGTCTGACAGATGGCCCAGACTTCGGTCAGGACCTTTTAAATTCACTGATGCTTTTAGGCTAGTGATCATGACACATGACAGATCAGTGACAGTAGCATATTGATTTAAGTCAGTGGTTCTCAACCTATTTACTACAGTGGCTCATTTGCAGCTCTCAATGTGTTATGTGGGCTGTGCCCATACAAGTGACTTCCTGCGCAACTATTTAAAAAAAAATGTTTCAACGGGATGTCACAGGGGCCACAGCAATGTGGGACTGGGCCACATGTGGCCCACAGGCTGCAGGTTGAGAACAACTAATTTAAGAGGTAGTCCTCTGTACATAGCTTGCAGGTAACATGCTGCCTGTAAGATCCCTAATGTTGTTTGCAACCAAAGGAAATTAAAATAACTGAGATTAAAAGCAAAGCATGACTATTTGCTCAATGTTGCTATCCATGGGCCAGTAAAGATGGGAAAGGCTGATTTAAATTAATTTTTGTCCCATCTTTTTGCTTTAGGAATAGTGAGTATGCTGTATTAGCAAACCTGTTTGCTAATACAACAACTTGACACTTGCACATCAACACTTGACACTCATCTGTCTGAAGTAAATTCTGGGATGGTTCAGTGGGTATAGAGGGGTTGTGCTGAAGACACAGCCTTCAAGTAAGGATGGCAAGGTGAAGTCAAGATTCAATTCACATAGCAATCTCATTCCTGCTGTCCCTCTGCAGCCACATTCTTCCTCTTGTTTGCATGAGATCCTGTATCAGACTTTGGGGAACAGCCAGTCCCCAGAAAATGTGTACATATGATCTAGCCAGTCTCCTGTGCACATTTTATGGAGTAACAGCAATTTCAAAATGGAACCATTTGGTGTGCAATTATCATTTACTGGACCACGTCACTTCTGTACATGGTTATAAACAATGGGTGCATTCAACAATCAGCCATCAGTGGTCCCTGCTGTCATGCAGTTTCCCACTCACTGCACACAAAATAGTTTTATTTTCCAATTGCCATTACTTTCTGAAATACACTTGTATATTACCTTAACACATCTTCAAATTTTTCTCCAAGATCTCTAGTCTCAACTGCTACAAATACTCATTACTGTGGTCTTTCAATGGTTATTATAAAACAAACATATCCCATTGATCTGATAGTCATATGGAAATAATGCTTAGGTCCAAATAGCTTCTGCAGTGTTATAACAGAACATTCCTATAAGTAATAGGAAAACTGTTAATCATTCCAAAAACGCCTTTAAGCAAATCTGAAAAGATCACATGCGTGGTATGTAACTGGGGATAATACAAGAAGAAAAAAATATAATGCAAGATTAAAAAAATCAGTAGCATGTCTTGAAATCAGAGTGAGGGGATTTAGGTTTTGTCTTTAAGATTATTCATGCATAATTAACTCACAGAATGATCTTGTTGCATAATATGGCATTACTATGAATTAAATGAGTCAAGGCCGTAAGTAGAAAACCATTAAGGAAAGTGTAAAGGTCTACCCAAATTCCAGTGGATTAAAAACAGTCTGATTCTGTCCACTGCCAATATAGCCATTTGTCTTTCCTAATCCTTTTTTATTCTTCTTGCTCTTTAAGCTCCAATATATAAGAAATAACAAAATGGATATGTTCAATTTTTAAAGATATCATCCATCTTTTTTAAAACCAGATACCCAGGGGAGAAGTTTGGGTGCCATCTTGTTTTGCCTTTTTTTATATGGATCTAATTTCTAGGTAGGAATGGTGGAGAAGTATCTCCTTTGGCATGGTGGTGCCATGTAATGAGTCTCATAGTAATGTCAGGGTTCTTTTTCTATCAACATCCAATAAAACTACCATAATTATTTCCCCCTAAAGTAGATTATATCACCATTAATGAGGTTTTTATAATTTCTGGAAGTGGTCCTTAAAAGGAACTTGTCGTATTTATTCAAATACAAGATGAGGTTCCCCTCCCCCCTCCCCAATCTCATAACTGCATACAAGGAAACCTCATTAAATACACTGTCTATCCTTAAACTGCTGCCAAAAGTAGCATGTGCTTAGTAACGGAAACCAACTAAGAATTGACTACAAACAGTCAACATTTAGGGTAATTATAAAATTTGCATATAGTAAAATCGACCTGGTTGGCCTAGTGGAGACATGGTGGGATGAAACATTTGACTGGGCATTAGACAGAGGGCTATAGGTTGTTTAGAAGAGATAGGAAGGGGGAAAAAGGTGGGAGGGTTGTGCTCTATGTTAGGTAACAGTATACCAGTTCTACCTTCCAAATGGGACCAAAGGAAGGCTTAACTGAGACCCTGTGGGTTAAACTTCAAGGATGGAGGGGGAGAGGGATCTAGTGGTAGGGGTTTATTACAGGCCACCACATCAGGAGGAAGAGCTGGATCTGGAATTTTCCAGGCAGCTTGGGGATGCCATGCTTGCAAAGGATGTTGTGGTCATGGGTAATATGAATTACCCTGACATCAACTGGGAGGAGCAGTCGGCCAGGTTTAGCCACTCACAAAGGTTCCTGAGGCATGTACAGGACCTATACCTTGTGCAGGAGGTACTCGTCCCCATTAGGGAAAACGTCATACTGGATCTAGTATTAGCCTCTGGGGATGACCTGGTGTGGGGATATGCTAGTACAAGGGAGGCTAGGGGACAGTGATCATGAAATGATCCAGTTTGCTGTTCAGAGAAAGGTGGAGAGGGTAACTAGCACAGCGCAAATGCTTGACTTTAGGAAAGCCAACTTCGATGTGCTCAGGGCAGTAGCCAGGGAGGCACTTGGAGCCCAGGGTGTAGCTAGTATGGGGGTCCAGGAAAGGTGGTCCTTCCTCAAGGAGGCTATCCTTAGGGTGCAGCAGGACACAATTCCACTGCGCAGGAAGGCAGGAAAAGGGTCCGAGAAACCTTCATGGCTGAGTGTGGATATCCAGGCTGGCCTGAGGGCAAAGATAAAAGCGTACTGGCAGTGGAAGCAGGGGGCAGGGACAAAGAAGGAGTACACCTCCCTGACCTGAGCTTGTAGGGATTTGATAAGGGAGGCTAAAGAAGCACTGGAGCTTAGATTAGCTTCTGGGATTAAGGACAACAAAAAGCCCTTCTTCAAGTATATAGGTAGCAAGAAGAAGTCTCAGGCTAACACTGGACCCCTATGGGGCAGGGCAGGGCAGGGCAGGGCAGTTGGTGACGGACACGCAAGAGAAGGCAGAACTCTTCAACAAGTTCTTTGCCTCCTTGTTCCTGTCTGCTGACAATGGGGTGCTCTCGGGTGATAGCATAGAGAGGCCCAGGAAGGATGGAAGTCCCCTGACTGTTAGTTCAGACCTAGTTAAGGGTTACCTGGAGAGCTTAGATGTATCCAAGTCAGCAGGCCCAGATGACCTTCATCCACAGGTGCTGAGGGAATTGGCTGGTGTCATTGCAGAGCCATTGGCACGGCTGTTTGAGAACTCCTGGTGCTCAGGCCAAGTCCCTGAGGACTGGAAAAGGGACAATGTGGTCCCTATTTTCAAGAAGGGGAGGAAGGAAGAGCCTGGCAACTACAGGCCAGTCAACCTCACTTCTATCCTGGGGAAGGTCTTTGAAAAAATTATCAAGGGCCCTGCAGGGGAAGTGATGTTGAGGGCCAACACGGGTTCGCGCCAGGCCAATCTTGCTTGACTAATCTGGTCTCTTTCTATAACAAGTAACAAAAAGCTTAAATGTGAAGGAGGAAGTCGATGTCATCTTGGACTTCCAGAAGGCCTTTGACAGTGTCTCACCCAATTCTGATGGGCAAGCTGAGGGGCTGTGGCACCGACGAATGCAGTCACATGGATGGCAAACTGGCTCCAGGGGCGCACCCAGAGGGTGGTGGTGGACGGGTCGATGTCGACCTGGGAGGGTGTGGGCAGCGGAGTCCCCCAGGGCTCGGTCTTTGGGCCGGTACTGTTCAACATCTCCATCAGTGACCTGGACGAGGGTGTGGAAAGCACCCTGTTCAAGTTCACTGATGACACCAAGCTGTGGGGTAAAGTGAATACACTGGCAGGCAGGGACCGCATCCAGGCAGACCTGGATAGGTTGGAGAAGTGGGCCGATCTGAACAGGACGCAGCTCAACAAGGACAAGTGCAAGGTGCTGCACCTGGGGAGAGGGAACCAGCATTATAGTTATAGGTCAGGGGCTGACCCTCTCGGCAGCACAGAGGCAGAGAGGCATCTTGGAGTCAGGATTGACTCCAGGATGAATACGAGTCGCCAATGCGACAAGGCAATAGCCAGAGCCAACCCTGTCCTGCATCAACAGGGGCATCACTAACAGGTTCAGAGAGGTCTTGCTTCCCCTCTATGCGGTGCTGGTCAGGCCGCAGCTGGAGTCTTGTGTCCAGTTCTGGGCGCCACACTTCAAGAGGGACGTGGGGAACCTGGAGAGGGTCCCGAGGAGGGCCACTCATATGGTTGGGGGCCTCTGAGGCCAGCCCTATGAAAAAAGGCTGAGGGACCTGAATCTCTTCAGTCTCCGCAAGAGGAGATTGAGGGGGGATCTTGTGGCTGCCTACAACTTTATCAGGGGCCAGCAGCAGGGACTCAGGGCAAGCCTACTCACCAGGGCCCCCCTTGGAGTCAGCAGGAACAATGGCCACAAGCTGAGGGAGGATAGGGATAGGTTTAGGTTAGACATTAGGAAGAACTACTTCACTGTAAGGGTGGCCAGAACCTGGAATAGGCTTCCCAGAGAGGTGGTGCTTTCACCTTCCATGGAAATCTTCAAGAGGAAACTGGATAGGCACCTGGCTGGGGTCTTATGACCCCTCCGACCCTCAGCTCTCATTCCTGCCCATGGCAGGGGGTCGGACTTGATGATCTGTCTAGGTCCCTTCTGACTCATTGATTCTATGATTCTATGAAAATGCACTGATAGGAACCTACTACCAGGATAGGTTAGCACAGCCCACCTGAATAAAATACATGGTAGGGCCTATTAAGCAAAGTCCCCTTCAGCCACTGCGCCGAATACATTTCAACTTCCTCTTCACTCCTACAGCCCAGCTGTGCCTTTCTTTCCCATTTTCAATTACTTCCATTTCTTCATCAGCCTTAAATATCTGACAAACACCACCAAACAGCTCACCCAGAATCCATCTGCCAGCCCCTCTTTCATCCTGTTGCATATGATTAGCATTGTGCAACCCTCTGTGAGGTGGAGCCAGACTGGGTGGCCCTGTGCCTCACCTGCATATACATTTTTGGAGTATCCCAGGATTCATGACAAGAACACCTGGTTCCAATCACGAGTAGGGGGCTAATGAGCAGGTGAATCCTGGTGGGGATGGGTATATCTGAAGTATACATACTAAATGAGCAGTGCTAAGCTGTGGGGTCACCATCTCTTGACATGCTGCTGACTGTGGTGGGGCCAAGACCAATGAACTATGTAGCAAATCATGAGCTTTTTGGCTTTGGACTACTATAATGCATAACTTGTATTATATATAAGTAGGTACCAAAGTGCTACTTAAAAGTGCATTTATGGAGTACCTGTGCTACAACTTGCAGCAGGTTAAAAAATGGTAAACTATATCAATTCTGCCCAAATGAAGTCTATGGATACCTGCTATCATTTGCCAATATGTAAATTTTGCTCCTCACTTCCACATGCTCAGAAAGAACAGGATCTGACACTAAGGAGGAGGCAAAGAAGTTGGGGTGGAGGAGCAGAGAACAAGGGGAGTACCTGATCCCCCCTAATTATTTTCCCTGCTGTAGCAGTAGGAGGGGGGCAAAATTCAAGGCAAATCTTCGATAATTAGATTCTATACCTGGAAAATTATTTAAAAATATGTACAAAAATATGTACAAAAATCCATGTACAAAAATCTAATTATTGATGACTGTCTTATATTTGAGTAAATATGGTAAATGTGGACAAGACTGGGAACTTACAGACAACCTCAGGAAGATCATACCATGTGGTCTGAAGCTGGAATATTGAATGTGAATTCTTTTCTACTGACAATAACCAACACTTTATGTTATTTCTTAACAATGATAAGAGCCCACAAAGTCTATAAGATGGGTGCTTTCATAAATTAATAAATTTATGTAGAAATCTTTTTCTTTTATTTAGGTCAAAATTAATAAGACTTAATTATAAAAAACATATGCAAGACTATGAAGGACTCTTGCATTTACACTGTGAAATTAACTAAGAACATTCTAGTATAATAAGCAGAGATGGAGAAACTTAATTAAGATAAAATAAGACACACAGCACTCTAACTGTTCTCATTCCTGAAATCAAACTGCTACTAATAAGCTCCTACCTACATCAGCAAATCCTCTGGAACAGGGGGTCAGAATCTGGGTGGTCTCTCCCTATTCTAGTAGCATGTGTTATCTTCAGAAATCTAACGAGGCATCCCGCTCTCTATCTCCTTTTCAGACAGCTGACCAAACAGCCTGCAGTCTTCTTCAGTCAAACACAGTGACCCCTCTACTATAGACCCACTGTTCTTGACACTGTAAAATTTACAAGACCTCAGAGCCCTGGTACAAATTATGCCAGACTGAACTCTGGGATTGTAAAATCCTGAACATAGAGATTCTCCTTTCACTTCCCATTGTAATGAATTATTTGTCTTACAAATTTCAGAAACAGGAATCTCCAATTCCTTTGCCCAAGAAATACACACCATTCTGTTGGAAGTTTCTTTCTTCTACTTAATCCACCACACTTCAGTAGACCTGGAACCAAAGAAGGTTTCTTTAGAGGTTTCAAAACTTAGCAAAGATGACAAAGTTTTCTGATATTTTCAGTTGTCTCAAGTACAGACATAATTTCTTTGTATTCTTAGATGTGAAATTACACTACTGATTAATTTGAGAGTAATCCAGATACTCAGGTAAACAAAAATAATCCAAAACACTTCATACTATGAAAACAGGTACTTTAGAAATTTGCAGAGAAAAAATCATAATACCAATCACTGTTGCCATAGGTCAACTTGCCAATTTGATCAAGTGATAGCAAATCATATAACTGACTGGCAGAGCTGATGTTTAAACATTTTTTTTTAATTCATGATATAGAATAAGAAACATGAAAGAGTGTTTCTTTACCAACAAGAGATATAGACCAAAGTGTAGTTCTGTTAACTTTAAGTGAAACATACATTTCAGAGGTACAAATCTGATGTACAGGCAGATAAATGATTATTTTAATAAAATTAATATTATTCTGTGGGAATTAGATTTTCTTATTACAGAGTTTAATTGTGTTTACAAAGGCACTGTAAACTGAATAAAAGAAAACACTATTGACATGTACTGCGTAGATGATTATAACATCAGAAGCGAACATCACAACTATTGATACCTATCACAATGAGTAACATGATGATGTGTAATAAAAATGCTCACAACATTTCTCTATAAGCTTTTTGGATAGCTGAGACTTTACCCAAGCTAGTGATTCAGTACTGGGGTTATCATACATATGCAGCTGTGCAATTATGCAAACAAAACTTCCCTGTTTGCTACTGGAAATTCCTACTGACATTCAGAATGTTGTTAGGAAAAAATATCCAATTATCTTGAAGAAGCAACTTCAGTTTAGCATGTTCTGGAAATGTTGTTTGGTGAAAAATTATAGCTCTATTGTCTCCAAGTTAATCAAAGGATATTCAGGAAGAACAGTATGAGCCAGATTTTAGTCTTCAAAAAAAGTTACTTATTTTTCTCAGGAAAGTGTCCTGAACTTCCATACATACCAAAACTGGTTGTATATAAAATTAAATGTATATGAAAACAGGCCAACTTCTGATCCTGTTTATATTCATTCAACACACATGTGAAAGCAGAATCTCTCCCAACACTGAGGGCCAGAACCTCAGCTGGTATAATTCAGCATACGTCTACTGATTCTATTCGAACAGTAGCAATTTATACTAATTGGGGTTCTTACAAATATGCTGTTTACCTGTGTGCTTGAAAGGAGGTGATGTCCTGTGTCAGTTATGAAACTGCATGAAAAATTATCTGAGCCTTTGACAATCCCACCTTCCCATAGCTTCAAACAGATGCGTTTAAATGAGAGCAGAAAGGCTTTCTTCACTCTTCCCAAAATGTAGTATTTCACCAGCCCAATGCAGCATGGGCAAGATACTCGTGGTCAATTCCAGCTTTTCTATATATTCAAGTGCTGTGACTTTCAAGCCTGTTATCTTGATACCCCCATAAGATCAGTAACAGGAGATTCCCAGCTTCTGGCCCTGAAAGAGCCCAAAATAAAAGAATGATGTTTTCATATATACAGAAAGGTTATTTACAGTCATATTTCAAGGTTTCTGTGGTTCCCTCTGACCTCTAGGCAGTTGGATTCAAATGACTAAAGTGCTTGGATTTATAGGAGTAAGGACACAAAAAATAGTTCTGATATTTAAGAAAGTGCTGAAAAATTATTTGAAAAATAGTTTTTCCACTTACATGTGACAGATAAAGACATGCTGTGATGTAGTACAAAATTTTATTGGCACTTCTTTAGAATGAGCTGCATAACTCACTCTAAGCTTGGCTACTTGAGAATAACGAGTTTATCCCAAACTCACGTTGCTAGAACATTACAACCCCATGCCTTTACATAATTCATCTTTTATGCCTACAAGTACGTATGTACTGCTATAATAACAGACAACAGCAAACATCAACCAGCTTCTTCCCCACACAGGGTCCCCTTCCCCCTACCCCGCCCAGCTAAATGGTCTAAGATGTACATTTTGGACCAGCTGGGCAGGGGGGAACATTCCCAGCCAGGCCACAAGAAAGGTCATTTACTAGATAGGCTGAGACTCTGGAATCATCCCAATTAGCCTGATTCCGTGTAATGTGCATTTTCACATGGCCTTTTTATATCTATGCCTTTCTTCTGTAAGTACCTGAGTTCCTGTTCTTCTATTCATATTTATGCATTTTAATCTAAAATAATTTGAAATGTATTTCCTTTTTAAACTGTCACCCTCCCAAAAAATAATGTTTAAAATAATGTTAAACATTAACATAAACAATTGCTGTTAGTTTTACTGCAAATAAATCACTTCTAATCTGAATAAAAGATCAAAAGTAATATTAATCATGCTGGCCACAGAGCAAAAGGACATTCCCAGACATTAACTGCCTTCCAAATATGAAAAACATATTAAATATCTTTCTTATAACAAGATGTTTTCCTCATGTTTCCTTTGTGGGGGGAAATCTGTTCAGTGCATTCCTCTTCATGCTAGGCTCTGGCATTATAAGGCAGGTTTGTCCTTCTTCCATCTGCAAAGGGCTGGCTGCTGGGAAGTTGCCAGGTTTACTGTGATATCACTCACTGAACCAAGACTAACCATGTTAAGCTCCAGGCAAGAATTAGTAACAAAGTAAATATATGGAGTTTATGTAGAAAAACCACTAATTTACTATATAAGGAAATATTTAATCCTCAATCAGGTAAACGTTTTTGTAATTATTCACTTTGGGGGGAAAATATTGAAAAAAAGAAACATTTTAGTAGGAGAAATTTCCAGAACAACCCAATTTTTGAGTACTCTAAAATTTCTACGGTTTAGATTTCTTTCCATACCATTTGGGCCATCTGTATTTGCAATTATGAGTAAAACAATAGGGATTTAAAAATAAATCTTTCCTAAAGCTGCAAATTGTTATGGTGCTTAAAAGCAAACATTTTGAATGACTTGTTTGTTTCTGGCTAGAAATACCTCAATAGTGATGGATGTGGGTGGCCCCGTGCTCTTAAATGACAATGGTGAGAACAGACTTGCTATGGAGAGCTATATTTGTCTACAGCAATTGTACAATAATGTAGCCACTCACTTTTCATGGCTACAGATAGCCCCTGCACTGCTGCTGTGATACTTTTCTCGCATCTCTTTGCTATGCCTGTCACCAAGTCGCTACCAGCTGACTTTGTCTGGAGTAGTCAATTTTGCTATATAAACATCCTCTTTGTATCAAGCATTTGCCACCTGCACTGTTCCCGCTCACTTCGTCTTAGCATTACTAACTCTTGAAAAGGAGACAATTGCTACTAAAAACATGGTACCCAGGCAATTATTTGGTTCTGTGCATACCCTTTAATTTCATGCCCCCTGGTGGGGGCGAGAAATCACCATCAGCCTTAAACAAAAATTGAGTCTTAATTGTTTTATTATTTTTACATTTTTGCTCTTTTCAACCACAGTGTATTTACTTCTTTAAAAAATTCTGCAATTGAAGCTGCTATCTGGCTTTCCCAAACTTATACAAGTAATAGGAAACCTCAAAAAACGAAACACAAATACTTCCATGACAGTTACAATACAAAGAAGCTGAAACTGTCAGAAGACTTCCTCTCTTCTACATCAAGTTGTCACCAGAGCACAGTTGGAGCTAACACTGTGCAACAATCCCTGGACGGGTGAATGACTATTTGAGAATCACAGACCTACATGGTTTTTATCACAGCCTCTAATTTACATTGTTACAGGAAAGGGGTGGTGGGGAAAGGGAGAGAAGTACGCTGAAGCAACAAAACTAAGAAGATATAATCAGGCAGCCTCAAAAGCTGATATACACATTTTGTTTCCTTTTACACAGCCATTTTCAAGTTGGCACAGACAACTAGTGAAATGTTGGTCCTTTTTTGTTTCCCTTGTGTACGCATTAAAAGCTAAAAACCATGAGTCAGTGGAAATGAGCTGCCTCAGGCATAGAACTTAGAGCAGCACCATAATATTAAATCCACAATTAGAAGCTATTATTAGGACCTAGAGAAGGGAAAAAATTATGACCGAGGCTCTACAGTGACTGTACAGAAAAGTCAGTGAACCATTAAAAACATTCCTTCTGAGAACTTTTTTTAAATAAATAATATCCTTTTTTAACATTTTAGAAAGAAGCTTCAAGCAAAAATTGAAGGTTTCTTCCAATAAAGGCATTTTTTGAATTTCATTTACAGTCCAGACTTTTGTGCCCTCTGGTGGGGAAAAGTATTGAATGCCAGGCCGTTTGGTAGGCTAATGCTAACCGGACAATTATGCAGACTGCTTCGTCCATAACAATGTGCTATTCTTTGGCACTTAAGCTAGTAGAATGCACATACACTACACGTATGTCTTAGTACAGTGTAAGAATAAGCATTTAATTGTTGTTAAAAAGCTCATTTTAAAAGGCTATTTACTTTGCAACACATAAGGAGCTGTTTAAATGTGCAATCTAACTTGTATGTCCAAAGTGTCTAACGGACTTTTGGATACCTCACATGCCTGACAACACATATGGAAATAATCTTTTAAGGCAGCCACTGTATTGCTTCTACAACAAGCATTTGGGTTTAATGTTTGGTGTCTGAAAAATTGACTGAAGAGAGAGAGGATACTTTTTCTATTGAGTAAGCACATCAAAAAAAACTTCTCATCACTTGTCAGTAAGTATACAACACAGCAACAGTCAGTTCTGCCTACATCTAATAGCAGCTTTCCAAAGTAGAGGAATGGCAGACAGAGGTGATAGGAGACTGAAGGAAAGGTGCAGGCTATCTGGCAAAGAGTAATCCAGGGGCAGACCCGTCTTTGATTCCTGCTCCACCCAAACTTTAAACCCAACTGTGTGGGAGGGAAAGCAGCATTTCTATTCAAGCAGTGTTCACAGAGTCAATTGACTTCATGGCTCATTATCATCTCCCTGATTCCTGCTAATCTCATTCCATCCCACAGGTGTAAATGACCCTCTATCCTTTTTAACAGTCCTGATTTCCACTATTCAAGCTATTCTTTCTTCTGAAATTTTGCTGTCAGTTAGCCATTCCTGGTAATGTCTCTCTTCTACTTCATAGCCCTGAAGTCTGTTTCAGGTGCTAGCTAAAAGCCTTAACTCAGGTGTGGTAATATTAGCTTAGGTGTAAGAATGACCAACAGTGAATACTGGAAGCACTGTCAAGACACTTCAGAAGGCTTGACTATGTTACATGGACTTGAATAAGACATGTATATTTAACTACAGTGACTACAGGACTAATAACACAATACCTTTGGACTATTTTGACTATTTTTTACTTAACTTGTTGCAATTTTTCAACTTGATGTATAACCTAGCAAGTTAGTGCACATTCCAATACGTACATTTGTTTTTGCTTTGATCTTAAACTGAAAAGCACAGTGGTAGGCCCCGGGTATATTAGTAATGCATCTAGTTTCTCTTTAACTGGAGAAAAATGCATTATATATGATTATGTGCCTCCCCCTTTTCAAAAGCCTAGATCTATCCAGGGATTAACCTAATGCTGATTAGTTGACCTAATAAATAAAATAAAACTTTATTACCCATCCAGCATGTGTTTTAGCACTTCAACAAACTTTATCAGAATTGGAGTTCCCTCACCACAAACAGGAAGAGGTTGGCAGCACAAAAATGGCAGCACAGATGCCTATGAGTCCCTTATGTATATGTAAGTGCCTTAGATATAGAGCACTAAGTAAAAGCCAGTTAGACCTTTTAACGTTCTAGCTTTGAAAAAGCTACAGAAGTTTGCTTTTCATCCATAAGAATCCAAGATATGTCTTCAACATTGAATGCACTTGGTTTCAGTTAGACCTGCAAAATTTTGGAATGTATTGTTCTGTTTTAATTCCCCTTTTTGTTGGTATTGAATAAGGAAAAGGACAGAAGAAAAGAAAAAAAGACAGTAAGAAAAAATAAGGAAAAGGAGAGTATATAGTCTATAACAAGCCTTTTACTGACTTACAAGGTTAAAATTTGTTGGTACACAGTACAGTCATGCAGTTTTAAAATGCATACAACATTCAGAGAAGACAAAATATCAACCTTCAAATATCATTTGAAAAGACTACTGCTACAGAATAGGCTTGGCCAACAACATTCTTAGCTTTATGCATGGAGCGCTGACAACACAACTGCCATTAATGGTAACAGGAGCAGCATAGTTAAAGCCTGTCCATAGTATATCTAATAGACACATTTATAAAATAAGCACAAAAAACAACAAAAGGAAAGTAAACTGAAGCAATACTAGCCTTCTTCATAACACCTTATTCTGACATGAGTAGATTAAAGTCTCCTCTATGAAAAATACATCCCTGCTCCAGCAGTACTTAGATAAGCACAGACACACAGTATGCCTACAGGCCACAATTTTTCATTTGTATCCTCAGTCTTCTTGGCTGATCTACAGCTAACCTGCCAAAATTAACTAACTTAACCTTCCACTCAGGCTCAGATTGAACCAGCAAACTGAAGCTCATGACACAAGCAGAGCTCAAAATGTGCAAGAATAATTACAATATTTAAAAATATATATCAATATTCTTTCCCTTTGAATAAATGGAAGTTAAATGATACAGCTGCAACATATCCAAGAAGAGTAGGCACACACTGTTGCCTCACCTAACTCTTGAAAGCAGGGGCATACTGCTATCTTTTGCAGCTCCTTAGGTTTGCTTACAATTCCACAGCTGCTCCTTGCTCCTCTCAGAGCTTTGCCATTGCATCACAATGGAGATATGCAAAAGAAGCTAATAACTGTATGAACCCTAGACAGAATAACAACTTTACTAAACTAGGCATAGTTCTGTGATGCTTTTGTGGTTTGGTGAAAAGTCCAGTGAAACCTTGGATAAGACTCAGAGTCATATTTGCTTCTGAATAAATCAAGATTCTAACCTAAATCTCCAAAATTCACTTGTGTATTGAAGGCTCACCTTATATTTAATATCTCAAATTTATTTTGACAATATATCTGGCAACATTGATTTTTCTCTTGTTGATGCAACTTACTTTGATTTGGAGAAATACTTTAACCCATACTAACCAGATCTCGTGCTCACGGTCAAATATTCCAATGTGTATTGAACAGCTGAAAGGCACTCATCTGAATCTTCCTTCACAACAGCTGAAACTATATCAAACAAATAAAAAATGACAGTGATAAGACCAATCACTTTAATAATTCTGAAGCAAGCACAATTTTCTTCAGCATCCCATTTGGATATCTCAGTCATCTGACCAGCTAAGAAGCAAAGGTGCAACCTAGAACATGAAATGCACCATGTATCATTAGCAGCCCACTCCCAACTCTTCTAGTCAATAGGAACATGCATGAAGTAGTTGATTATGTTCAGTTGAGTAATTTTCTAAACCTAAAGTTTCAAAACAATTAAATATATAGCACTTGCTGGATCAGCATACACAAGTCCATCCATTTGATTGGTTTAAAACAAAATTCTTTTTGCTTTTAAATGTGAATGTGAACTAACTGCTTTCCAGCATCAAGTGAAAATGCTTTCTCCATGACAAAGTGTGAGCTCTGTAACAGAAACTATTAACATATAAAGGAAGGCTATTTGCCACTTTCTTTCCTTGTCATGTGACAAAAACAGATTTGGCAGTAAAAAAGATTTTTTTAAAACATTCAGCCCAATGAAGTGTCTGATGGCAAGTAGTACTCAATTTCTCCTGGTGTCAGTTGAGGAACAAGAGATCTAAAGTCCAGGTAAGAGATTAATTTTTCATCCTCCAAACAAATATTTCAAAATAAATATTAATGAAGTGCTATCATGAAGGAAATCCCACATACAGGTATACATTAATACTGCTTGATTTTTTGCACAGTTCAGATATCGTGAATTCTAAAAGGAAAGCAGAATAGTCAATTAGCTTATACGAATAATGGTACTGCATAGTTGTTAACCAGATAGAACACAATTAAAAATGTCAATTCTTATACTGTGTTCCATTCCATAAAAAAGGATAAACTATATTGTGTTCCCTAAAGCCTAATTCAGAATAGGATATGTTGGATTCAAAATTTCCATCTTCTGACTGATGGCCATAAGTAGGCTGAAGATCAAATATTCAGTAAATCAGAAGAGTACATATCAGCCATTAATATTAACAATCTGCCCTCTTTCCAGGCCCCCAGAAGTTTCATTCCACAGTAAACAAAAGTCATTAAAAGTTTTGAAAATCACACAATCGTAGAAAATTAACATCCCAGCCAAGGCTTTGTCTAGCCAGATCTTAAAAATCTCCAAGGCTGGAGACTCCACATCCTCTCTGGGTAACTTGTTCCAGTGCTTTACTACCCTCCTCACGAGAAAGTTCTTCCTACTAATATCTAACCTCAACTTCCCTTGCTGCAACTTAAGCCCATTGCTCCTTGTTCTGTCATCTGCCACCACTGAGAACAGTCCAGCTTCATGCTCTTTGCAACCGTGAAATAAAATGGATTTCCTCAGAGCTAATGGCTGCATCTCCACCTCTAATTTCTGTAACAGGCAAGCCACCCTTGCATGTGAGCTATAACTGAAAACAGTGGCATGTTTCTTTTGCCATTACTCTCCTTATATTTCCACTGTTACTCTATAAAGTACACTGGATACTCAATGACAGATTCTGGGTCATTATAAAACCTTAATGAAATACGAGATCACAGATGTGTCATCAGGAGCTCTATCAGCCCAGGCAGATAAGCTAAAAGTTTGGCAATTCACAATGCCTCATCGCACTATAATAAATCCATTCAGAATTGCTAAGGCTAGCTATAAAAAATAAATTCTAGCTTTCTAGCAGGGGGATCCTTATGATTCAGGGTCTTTTGAGAACAGGAAGTGAAAACAAGGAAAACAAAAGGACCTTAAAGGATAATGCCTAACAATAATAGCCCAGATTCTCAGCTGTACCCAGTAAGCACTAAGTGCAAGAGAGGGGAGGGGGTGGGTGGGTGTGTGCGTGTGTGTGTGTAAGTAAAATCTGATCATTGGCTTCATCTCCAGAGTAACTCAGAGCAAGCTCAAGGCAGTTATCAAAATGGACTAGGCTCCAATCACAGCACCTCCATAGTGGAAGCCCATGAAAGATGGCATGGGGCTGGGAGAGAACTCAGGTACAAGGCAGGTTGGCTTGCATTAGTTTGGCATCAGAAAACTAATATAAATAAGCTACAGCAGACATCAAGATTGGACCCAATGATTTTAGACTGAGCTGCAATTAGACAAATGTAAATCTTTGCAATATGACAGGTTCACACAGATTGTTCCCTGGGAGAGGTTTTGCCATTTATGTTGATTTAGCTGTATTATGTAGTATCTAGAAGCCAAATTACCTTCCTGTTTAAAGCACCCTTCAAACTATAGTTATGATTAGAAAAGTAATGATATTCAAAGTGATTTTTCTTACGTTTTTTGCATTAGAGTCATTTTTAGCTTACTGCACTGATCAAAACAAGTTTTACTCTTTTTATCTGTGCGGAGGCAATACGTATATGGGAAAATAGCTTGGTGTCTATTCTGGCTTGCACACTATATTCAGAAACATTCACTAAGCTCCAGCTGCAGAACCTTTATTACGGATGATAATGGAAGAGACAGAAAGAAAAATGCTGTATTTTCAGACACCAAATGGAATCAGTAGTTAGAAAAGTCAAATTTCAGGTTGTAAACTACACAGTTTTCCTGGAATCATTAAAAGAGAATAAATCTAGGATCCAATGATGCAATTTTTACACTCACTGTCCTGACTATAACAACACTTTACTGATCTGCCAGCGCACCATTAGATCACTGTGCTGCATTAAACTGTAAAAGAAAAATCCCATTTTGTGATTCAGCTATACAAAAGTACAAACCAGGCACCCAAATGTGTCAAGTAAAATATCAAGAATCATAAGAAAAACAAATTGCAAGATATATGAGCATTAGATATAATAGTCTGAAAGAGAAACTTAAAATGACTGATGGGATGCTCATCTTTCCTTATATGTTAGCTACTTTCTTCTATCTACACTCATTTGCCATGTTTTTTAAACATTTTCCTTCACATACTCCATTTGCTTGGCCCTCTCAAAGGATTATCCAGGATTATAGAATAGGTAGGTCCACATTCTCCCAGTTCTGCATAATGTCCAAAACAGAATTATTTTAATATTTAATTGAAACTCTGGATTAAAATGGTATGCACCTCAGGCTCACTTAGAAAAGGAAAGGAATGGGTGGGAATTTTTGCAGAGAGTGAAAGCAAAGTACCAAGTTATTTGGACTTCTTTATTTTATTTATTTTGTAGTTCTCACAGTGGGAAAAAGACTTTCCCACATTATACTTCAGGAGAGAAAGCAGTGTAGGGGACAATAACAAGAAGTGGTGATCAGCCACCAGAATAAAAAGAAATGTATATCACTTCAGAACTATGAAGTATACAAATCTTTATAGCAACTCATAATATGCACTATGCCCAGTGGAAAATCTTGTCTATTTACAACCTCACACATTTCTGTATTCTAATGTTCAGAAAGTTTAAACCATAAGAGCATAAGAAGAGATACTATTATTTCATATAACAGTAACTATTTTATTGGCTTTAGTAGTTGTAGTCATTGTAAAGATGCATAGCGAGCATTTGGGCAGAGTTTGTGAATTGATGCTCAGAGATTTGCAGAAAAGATCACAGCAAAATCGGTGACAGGGCCTGAAACTATACACAGATCTTCTAAGTCCTAGCCTCATGCCTAACCCAAAAGACTAAGCCCCTTCCCTCCCATTCTTAAATAAAGCACTCTATTCAAGGGTTTTTCCCATTCCAAGCCTGAATGCTAGGGGGAACAGGGAAGGAGAAAACACCTAAAACCAGACATCTTCACAGATCCACAGTCATAGGCAGGACTTGTATGGTCATGCAAACAATCACTACTGAGATAACATAGCCTCTTACTCTTGTATTGATTATGATATGAGTATCCCACCCAAGAAAAGGAGTTTACAGTAAAATATTCCTATTCAGGTTCACACATGAGCTTTTGCAATGATTTGATGCAGCAATATTCTAGCTTAGTCTGTCTTTGCATAGAATATTACACTGCAGATGCGGTATGATTTAATGACAGAAACTATACATGAGGCCTGGATGGTTAGCTAAGATCCAACCCAAGAATAATAATGAGGACAAAAAAATTGAGATGCTCCTCCATTAAAAACAAAACAACACAACAAAATCCAGAACTCCAGCAGCTTCTATATTTTCATACCCTTTCCCCACTTCATTGTGCTACTAGGAAGTTGAAAACAAACAAATTAAAATAAGCAATTAAGCACAAATTTTTAACACAGAGGGTGATAAACCATCTGAGCTATCATGGGAAAAATCCCTCTCAAGGTTTTCAAAGTAGATCCTGGATGCCTTTCTGGAACAAAGAATTGTGTCAAAGTTAAACTGCTGGGCTCAATGCCGAGGTATCTGGATGAACATTAATGGTCTGTGGTACGTAAGAGGTCAGACTATATGATCTAATGGTCCCCTCCAGCCTTAAAATCCATTAATATGAATTTGGAAAATACCAGTAAAAACTGATAATATATTTTTTCATACTGAATCTGCAAATATGCCTTCAAAAGGTAGAGAAAAATCCACATAATCAGCATGTGTCCTACCAGAAAACCTTCAAACCAGTATGAAACTTCTTAAGCTATGTGACCTAGACAAATTAGAGAAGCGCAACTGCAGAAGTGACTGCAATGCAGAGTAGAAACAAGTTTAGCTTTATACCAGCTTCTATGGATACCAATAGATTGCTGACCCCTCACATCCTGCCACCTGCTATTGCTCTCAGTTACTCCTTTCACCATTCATCCTGCACACTGAATGAGGCAGGGATTCTGTGGAAGGAAACAGTAATTATGTAATTACTCAAGGATCACGTAATTAAAATAAAAGTGAATATGCACAAGGGGTCAACTTAAAGTTGAACAGAAAGCCTTAACTCTGGCATTTTTAACTGAGGAGCGCTTGATTTCATAACTGTAACAATGTTCTTTTAATGTTACTTTTGTGTGCAATTAAGAGATACCCTCCAGATTAAGAATTTACATGCACACACACACACACACACCAAAACCCACATTTTCTTAAAACAATTATTTTAATTTGATTGTTTTATAGAGACCAATTTGAAGCAAATATGGTTTTCAAATGAATAATTGGAAATAAAGAGGGATCCAGTGTGATAACATGCAAATAAGTATGGTGCATTCAATTGAGACCAAAAAATTGAAGTAATAATAAGGCAGGAAAACTACACAGCAGGATGGACATTTCTAGCATTAATACAGCATTTTCACCTGCTGTGCAGATGCAAAATCTGTGTACATGAATTAACACTTGTTCTTATTTGTTTTCTCACCTTTTTATAGAGCAGCAGCCACAATGTGCATCTTTATCTTGAACAAACATTAAGAAGCATCTACTTGCGTTTCCATCCCTATGTGAGAAACGTGATCACCTTGAACAGCTACAGGGGAAAAAAAGATGCAAAATGTCACACCAAAACATGAAAAACCATGTGTGTTTATCTACGCTGTATATTTATCAGAACGGGTTTTTTTATTATTTCTAGTATATCTAAAAAAAAGACTCAGATTACAACCCATCCATTCCCTATGCTCACTGTACACTCGTAACAATAAATAAAAATATAAATAACTGTTTTAATAAAGAAAGAATCCAAACATTGACATTAAGAACTAAATCTCTCCTCTTCACTACCCAATTCAACAAGATAGCTGTTCACAAACGAAAATTCAGAGATGAGCTCATGGCCTTCATGTGCAAAGGTTTCTCTTGTATTTCTTTATATCTTGTATCACAAACACATTCGTTGAAGGTTAATGCTATGCAAAAAAAGAATCCTGCATGTTTCTGGACCAACTATTTAGTATTACTGGTATGCCTAGTACATGGTTTAACTGTTTGCTTACAGAAATTTTCTACAAACATCTTGTATACACTGCTGAGATTGCAACTTGTCCTTCTGCTATGCCAGCCTTCATCACTGATTTTCAAACACGGCTGCACTTTCTCAATGCATGAGAGAAGATTCCTGCTCTCCTTCTCTGTCATGATGCTAACAAACAAACGAGTGTACAGCACTAGTTAGTCTATTAAATGCATTTCTACCCTGCTTTCTGCCTGCCCTCAGACTAATACAGCTCTTTATGATGCTTACAAGGCATTTGTTGCTGGTGAGGCTGATAGAGTAGATAAACTGTGGGTCTCACTGTGGCTTTGTGCTCCTGCATCTGTTCACTGTCTTGCAGAGTGCAAGCTCCTCAGAACAAGGATCTTTTTAGTTTCTGTTTATACTGCACAGTGGTGCAATTAATAAATAAATGATGGGAAGCAACTGTACACTGAACTGAGATGAACCATTTTAGCAAATAATTCTTCTAACTTGTTAGAGGCACAATAAAATATTGCCATATAAAAGGCCTTAAATGGTAAACCTATTTTGTACAATAAAGAACCAGCCTACAGTTCCCCATGTGTAACGTCCATTAAATTTACATAGGATGCCCATACATGGAGGGTTGATAGGATCAAGTCATTGTGCTGTAAGGACTTAATTTGAAGCAGATCTAGAAATAAAACTTAAATGTCTTCAAATCCCTCTTTTGTTCTGAGAAACAGTGATACAATATTATTGATCGCATATGTTTAAGGTAGTTAGGAGGAAAATACTGAAATAAGTTTTTGTGAATGTCTGCAGTGGTAAATATACAGTATAATAATGCAACATTTACAAAAAACCTCTGTCAGATAATTCTGGGTTTCTGCATGCTGAAGTCTGATACAAAGCAAGCATAATTAGAGTGATAAAGTCTAAGCAGCCCTAGTAAATTTGACTAAAAGCTAGTATCAACACAGTTGGGATACTTATGTGCATGTTTAAATTACTCAAGTGACTAATTGTATAATTTCCTTTTCAATTACTGAATGCCCTGACTTTTAAAATTAGTCCCCTGTGTATCAGAGGCACTGTGTGTGTTGCTGTTAAAGTTAAAAACTTGTTATACTTTATAACATTATTGTAACATTGTCAGCATTATATCTTGCTTAATAAAAATGTAATTGTGCATGTAATTTGGTAATTTAATAATAATATACATTATACAAATCTGGAATGCATTAATTTGTCTTTTCTAGGGACAAAAGTTAAGTTAATGTATCTATCTTTGAATAAATATGTTTGTTACTAAAAATGTAAATTTGTACATATTTTGTCCAAATTATTCTTGTAGGATGTCATTTGTAACTGTCTGAATGGTAGCCTTTTGACCACTGTAGCAAGGCAGCCTGTCCCTATAAGAGGGAATGGTCAGCCCTATTGAGAAAGCCCCACTGCAGAACATTTGGACAGGCAGAGTGTCTTGCTAGGATCTCTGAAAAGCTCCCAGAAGAACAGCAAGAGCAGAGAAGCAACTGTGGCCTGAACCACTTGCTATACAAAGGGGCGGGCTGCTGTGCTGGGACCAGTGGAGTTCCACTCCCAGTATTGGTTTAAAAGACTGTTTTGTTTGTGAGAACTAGCTGAGAAGCTCCTCAGCCAGCAGGCTAGGCAACCGGCATATACCCACCTTAACTATCACAATGGCCCTGAATCAAATCAAAGCTGAATTTGGGTGGTATCAAACACTTGGAAAGTCAGCTGCCTTTGCTCTGTGCGCGCTCAGGTGCTCTGCACTCAGACACAGTAGTTTTCTAATGCACAAAAGCGATGCCAGTGACTGCTATGCGAACTTGCTAGCAAATGCCAGGGTTTCTCTTATAGCCTGCCCCCAGGTCCCAGCTGGAAGCTGTGGTGGGCCTACAGGCCAAAATGCAAGGCTTTAGTAAAAAGCCAAACTCACCCCAAAACCACACAAATTACTAAGAGGGTCCAGACCTTTGAAATATTTATAATAGCTCAGTTCACATTTCAAGGTCTACGTGACTTAGTTGTTAATACTATGGATATAAAAAGAAGATAGTGCAATAAACTCCTCAACTATTCTTCCAGCTTTGTAGTTGGTTGGATCCAAGATCAAGGAAGGGAAGTACAGAGAGCCTAATGATGAAACAGTCAGTAATCAGTGACATTTCAGGCATACAGGGATAAACAAAACAATAACCTGGGATGCTAACTGCAGAGAATTGTACATTTCCCACACTACTCAAATGAAACTGTATATCATGCACAACCTGCTTAATTACAACATCATTTCTTCAAATGTTGCTTAAAATTTCAGTAAGTCTAAACTATGTAGGAAGCAATTTTCCATTACTGAAATCACTTGGAATCAAGAAAGTCTGATGCGATGCTAAAAGATCCATTTTATAAAATAAACCTATTCTACCTGAAACTAATGAATAGTTTTACTCGTATATAGGGACCTACTTAACTCAGACCAAGACAAATCATTTTTGCCCATTTGGCAGGCATTTCACAGTGGCCCCACCCCTCAGCACTGATTGGCAGAGAGACCTCTTGGGGGAAGACAGATGACAGGGCAGCTGCAATCTTGATGTTGGCTGCCCTTTATCTGGCCTCATTCCTCAGCACTGATAGGTGGAGAGGCCTGGGGTTGGGGCAGTCACCATCTTGCCTGCTGCCCCCTTTGTGCTGCCCCACTAGCCAGCACCTTTCCCTCCCAGGTGGGCACTGCAGCAGGTGGGATGGATTGCACCCTCAGCAAGTCTCCAGATGACACCAAGCTGGGAGGAGTAGTAGATATGTTGGAGTCAGGATAGGATTCAGAGAGACCTTGACAAATTGGAGGACTGGGCCAAAAGAAATCTCACAAGGTTCATATATTTCATAGACATTAGGGCTGGAAGGGACCTCGGAAGATCATCAAGTCCAGCCCCCTGCCCAAAGGGCAGGAAGTCAGCTGGGGTCATAGGATCCCAGCAAGATAAGCATCCAATTTGCTC
>NW_017728915.1:40003618-40019807 GCF_001723895.1 Crocodylus porosus | reverse complement strand
GAATTGCGGAGCCCAAAACTGGACGCAGTACTCCAGCTGCAGCCTCACCAAGGCCGAGTACAAGGGGAGAATGACGTCCCAGGATTTGCTTGAGAAGGACATGTGCAGATTTCAACAAGGACATGTTCAAATTTCTGCACTTAAGACAGAAACATCTCATGCACCACTACAGGCTGGGGACCAACTGGATGGGCAGCAGCTCTGAGGAAAAGGACCGGGGAATTACAGTGAAGAAGCTGAATATGTGCCCTTGTTGCAAAGAAGGCTAACAGCATCCTAGGCTGCAATAGTAGAAGAGTTGCCGGCAGATTGAGGGAAGCAATTTGTCCCCTGTGTTCAGCACTGGTGAGGCCACATCTGGAGTAACGTGTCCAGTTTTGGATCCCCCTATACAGAAAGTACATAGATAATTTGGAGAGAGTCCAGCAGAGGGCAATGTAAATGACTGGGGTGCTGGGAGACATCACTTCTGAAGACAGGCTGAGGGAACTGGGTTTATTGGGTATTTTTACATATGCTCAAGGAGTTGAGGGGAAGCACTTTAATTAGAGTGGCTCTTGGAGCTCCAAAAGCCACTCTAATTAAAGTGCCTGGAGCATTTTGTGCATCAATGTCCCCACGCTTCAACATGGCAGTGGGAGCATTTTATGTAAAGCTTGCTGAATGAGCCTTAAAGCATACCTGCCACCATTTTGACTTTCAGGGATGCTGATATGAGAGACACAGAGGCTCGATTAATTACAGCGCATCAGAGCAGCCTCCCAGCTCATGTACAGACACCCATTTAGTCTGGCAAAGAGAAGACTGAGGGGGGATTGAATAGCAGCCTTCAACTCCCTGGAGGGGGGGTTGCGAAGAGGATGGAGCTGAACTGGTCTCAGTGGTGGCAGATGACAGAACAAGGAGCAATGGGTTCATGTTCCAGCAAGAAAAGTTTAAGTTAGATATTAGGGAAAATTGTCTCACTAGGAGGGTAGTAAAACACGGGGACAGGCAACCCAGAGAGGTAGTGGAGTCTCTATCCTTGGAGGTTTTTAAGATCTGGCTAGACAAAGCCCTGGCTGCGATGATGCGAGCAGGGGGTTGGACTAGATGTGATCTCCTGAAGTCCCTTCCCACCCTCATTTTTTATGATTCAATGAAAGCAGTCTCAGACAGTTGCCTATCCAGCCTGTCCTTGAAAAGCTTCAGTGAAAACACTGATGGCATAAAAATTCAAAAAATTAATTAGTTTACAATGCCCTCTCTCCTCCACCAAGTATTAGTAGTATATAGTATCTGCATCTATGGACCAAGAGAAATCTCAACTATCTCAGCAAAAAGTTTAACTGGGGAAAGAGTAATGGTTTTCCTAATGGAAGAATACCCAAGAATATACTTTTCCAATGAAATCCACAAAATCTTCATTTCAAGTCCTACTAATATATAGTACAACTCCTTACTGCAGTCATAAAGTTACTGAAGCCATTAAAACATATAAATATCCAAGGCTAGCTTTCTTTACTTGGAAAGTGAAGGGTTATATTTTTTCTTCAACAATAATGAACCAAGAACCATAGAAAGTGATGCTCACTTCCTCATTCAAAGGTCAATAAAATGTATATAGCAACCATCTACAGCTCACGTCTAAGAAAACTGAATTGTAAAACTGATAAGGCTATCTGCAGTGTTAATATAATATACCGGTGACCTTACTAAGCTTCCCTACCTCCTATAAATTCATATTAATTGTATCATTTTATTTAAGTTCCCAACTTGCTGTGGTGTATTAGCATATTAAAATTAACTCTGCAGGCTGTAATCACTTTACCTTAATAAACCAACTTACGGGGACAAATTTGATAAAATTATAGTACCCCCTTGTGGTGTTACCTTCATACCCCAATAGGACATTTCTTAATATTATATTTTAAAAAATCTTCTTCCACCAAGTGCAGTGGATAACTAATTAACCTTTTCCAAAATCCAATAAGAGCAAGGGGAAATTAAAAGGGCTATCACTGGTGTCTGAAAATGGATGAGATTGAATGACATTTTCCCAGAAATTGAGAAAGTAATCTTCAGTAGAAGCCATATGCATTTTTATATCAACAAAGACATGATATATATTTTTAAATAAGAAAAAAGAATGTACCAACAGCAAGAAGTGCTTTTGTAAATGGAAAGCAACCAGGTCATCAATTACAACATATCCAAGGGTTTTCCTTCAATAATTACATCCAATCTTGTACCATACTTTTCTTTTGCCAGGTTTATATGGACAGGGCCCTCTGACCCAAAGGCTATGCTTCTAATTTTCCTAGCCTACATACTGATGAAAGTCTACCTCAGGTCTGTTCTTATTACAGAACACAGAAAGTAACAATTGATTTTGTAAGTATGACAGTGGGAGAATATTTCTTCTATTCCTATTTCTCTTTTGGACAGATCATAAAGAACTTTTCATTGCCAGTTATAGTTTCCAGCTCTAAGCTAAAATAAACTATCAAAACAATAGAAATGTAATATTACAAATAGTTTGAACCAGTACTTATCTTAACAAAATAATAATTACATCCAGAAAAAAATAGTTTTTAAGCATTTCTGAAAATCTTTATAAAAATTTGGAACAGATGAAAATACATAAGACTCAAGTGAAAAATAAAGCTAAATTAACCAACTGTCTGACTTGAAAGAGATCTACAGACACAAAGAGAAAGTGACACACACAGGACAAATATACCAATCTATACTTAACTATATCAAACTGAATACAATACACACAGACCATTGTCTGTTCAGGTGGATTTCACAGAAGTGCTTAAATACTGGAAGTTATTCCCTAGATGTCATGCTAGTATACATAGATATCTGTAAGTCACTACTTTGAATACATTACAAAGGAAAGCATCAAGCAAATATCTTTGTTATCACTGCATATCATCACCTTTACTTTGTGCTACCTCATCTGTTTATTGTAAGCACCCATTTTCCTTCATCCTATATTGGACTGTACACACTTTAGGAAAAGGCAGTTTAATTTTATTTTTTTTCAAATGTACATAGAGCCTAGAACAATGGAGCCTCAATTAGGGCTTGACACTTCTGGATACTACCATGGTAACAGTAAGGAGATAATCCTAATAATTTTGTCAGAGTGGGTACAGTCTATTAAATATTTATGTATGTTTTCTACTCTTCTTCTGTTGTATCATTTTACAGGTGTGTGAAGCAGGCTCTATTCGATTTGGATTTGGCCCAAATCAGGGACAGTGATTCGATTTGTTGATTCAGATCACTGTCCCCAATTCAATTCAGCCAAAACCAAATCTGAAGATTCAATGCCGAGTTGGAGAATCAGCGATTCTGACATAGACACAGCTTTTAAACTATTAATTATTTTGCATAAAAAACAACTGAATCAAAATATTTTCTTTCCCTCTCTCAGAACTCACCTGTGCATGTGGACAGATACACGAAGACCAAGCTGATGGAGGCTGATATGATTTTGTTTTGGAATCTCCTGGACGACAATGAAGGACAATGTGGCCAAAATGCTTACTGAGAACCAAGCTTATATGGCTGGTGAACTCTTACCCAAGATGTGTGGCTCCACATTCCATCTCACAAAAGAAGCGAGACAAGTTTCAACTCTTAAAACATTAACAATTAGGCTGAACAAAGCACTAATTAGAATATACCAGGGAAGCATCCTACATTGGCAAAGAGATGTCACAGGGCTCTGCCATCCATAACTTATGATTCTCTGACAAAGCCCCAGTACCTCTCACAATAGAGAGCAGTACAAATGATTTTGAAGCTTCCTATGTCTAATTAATTTCAACATTAATACAATTAAATTACTATTTTCAGTACTTCTACAGCACCTTCCAGACAAGAATTCAAAGCACCTTTCAAGTGATAATTAAGCTTTACAACACCCCTCTCAGATAAGTAAATCCACATTGTCTAAATGGAGACAATCACAGGAAGGAAAAGTTGTTTGCCCAAGATCACATGAGTGGCAGAACCAGAAACAAAACCTGTAACTCCTAGTCACTGCTTTGTCCCATCATCTAGTGAATAGACTTCATCACCTTACAAAGAGATAGGTAAACCAAGATAAGAAATCTCGACACCATCCATTTAAAAGAGGGCTCTATAGGCAAAATTACACATGTTCCTGCCATTTGATTCCAAGTTAAAGATGGAAAAAGAGAATGCAGTAAAGGAAATGTCTTTAAAAGAATTTTATTCAGGCTTTGAAAAACTGTTCCTGCTAAACACGCAAGCCATTCAAAAATACTCAGCCAACACATGGACCTGCAAACACAGGAAGTGTTAACAATTTTCCCTCCCTTTCTACAGAAATGATGATAAAAATGTTCTGGCCATGAAATGGACCAGTTTAATTCTGCTGCAGTACTTAAATCTGCCTTTCATTTTCCTACTGACTTTCTGAAATTCCTCAGGAAGACATTATTGTTAAACAGCAGCAAGTGTTATTCTCACAGCAGTGCACATTAATAATAATTCAGTGTGGTGTCATGGAAGCCTGTGGGCTCTTAGCTGAATTTATTTGAAAAATAAAGTTTGTTTTTTTTTTCTCAGAGATCTTTACTTAAGTCAGCATGGAACTCTTGTAAAGATAACTACCAATAAGTCACAAGTACAAGCCTTTTTATTTTTTTTATTCACTGCTCACCATGACAACATAATAAATGAACCCTCAGAGACTAGGAAGTGCATAACTATTTAAAATTTGTATTTTATTTTCCATTGTACGCTTCCAGTCATAACTTTCATCATCTATTTTTTAGAATATTCTTCCGTGTTTCCAAGTAAAATGCTACAATTTTCATCTGCAACACACAATAGAGAATCAGAAATACATCTTAGCTACGATTCCTGATAATGGCTTGCAAAACTAGCCTTACAGTATTTTGTGATCCATTAATAATTACTTGCTCCCGTAAAAAAAAGCAATGAGCCAACATGGTCTCAACATCTGCTTTTTCAATTTTTGTTTTCAGTTCTGGTGGATGTCTCTGTACTCTTTCATACATGACTAATAGGAAAGATACAAGACTAATAGGAAACATAACTGCAACTTCACTTACGGTTGGTTTCAGTTAACAGATGGTCTTTAAACTATCCAACATAAAAGCATACATTTTAGAAAAACTGACCCCAAAACTGCTTCATAAAATAAAGTATTTCATTTTTTTTCAAAGCTTTAGGGTCTTTCAGGAGACTACAATATAAAAGAGCCCCCAGGGTAAAAAAAAAATACTTATAATTTCCAACTTAAATATCTGAGACTAAAGATTTTACAATATGATAAGCATCAGAAATAATACGCAACTCCCTCCACAGCTATATAAAAAGAGGTGGGCCTCCCAGCCAAAATGTTTTCCTTGCTAAATTTTAAGTACCAACATAAAATTACAGAAAACAGGTCTGAAAAATCCCTTTGCCATGGTTGATAGCCATGATAGGTCAACCAAAGCTTTAATTTTCCAGATGTTGGCAAGATGGTTATAATAGGTTCTTTTGGCTATCACAACAGCTGCTTCCTTCTGGATAAGTCCTAGGGTCAGCCATCATGAAGCACTGTCTTGAATTTCTTAGTATTATGCCTTCATAGGCATGTGAACTAAGATAGTAACAGAACTCAATGTCCAAGTGACCCCAACTTCTTAATTATTTTATGCACATCACAGTGGATGCAAAATAATTGCTTTGCCCCACATATATCTTGCAAAACTGATCCGCATTAGTTCTTGTACATATATTTGAACAGATTTGTATGTGCTGCTATAACATTTTGTGTACACACATAAACCCATTAAAAATTATGACATACAACCATATCAAGAAACCATATGAAAATCTGGCTGAGAATGTAGTCTATCTATCCAGTGTTGTATCCACTGGCACAGTGTTTTTTCAAATATTTTCTCTACATAGGACTCTGCAACCATGCCATGGTAGGTGCAGCCATGATCAAAAATCCCTGTTAAACAGATGTCACTGTACCTTGCATCCATCTGGGGATAAATGATTACTGTTGTAGTAATGGTTATTGTTATGTTTCCCATTATAATTACATAGTTACCATAATTTGGTTCTGATGCCATATGGATAGGATTGAATAACTTCTTTTTCCGAACCGCCACCCAACCCCGCTTTATAAAGTTGGCCCAACAGAAATACTGGAGGCAAATCTTCTCAAGATTGTAAGGATTAAAGATGAAAACATTCAGAGATATGCTAGCACAGTGATTCTCAACCAAGGTGATTCCAGATCATTTCAAGGGTGCCAAGAGGTACGAGAGATAAACAAGGTATGAGGAGATAAGCAGATAAACTAAGCAGATAAATGCAGTTTCAGGCCTGAAGGATCCCCCACCACTACTGCCTAGTCCCTCTATAAGGACGTATGTGCCAGAATAAATAAATTCGTTTTTGAAATTTTGTGCCACTTGATTCACAAGTTACGGAGGGGTGCCTCATGTCCAAAAGGTTGATAAAAGAAGCAGCTTCTAGTGCAGCACTTAAGTCTATTTTTCTATTAAATATTTTTTAAATGTCCAAAAAGTAGCCCTGGCTTGCTGTCCTGGTACCACATGGGTTTTTCAGAACTTTCGCTGATAAAAGGGAAGATGATGGGTGATGGCAGCATGCTGATACAGTCTTTAAATATTTTTTTCCTCTATTATTCATGTCCAGATAAAGTTCACCTGAGAGCCAAACTATGAGCCCCTTCATAAATATGAGTAAGAGTTGTCATATGAGCAGATCCTTTCACACATTCTAGCCTTTAATGAAGTGTCCATGCAGGTAACAAATGTTTATTTAATTCTGTTAAAATAAATATATTTATCTGCCAACACTGAAGAACAAAATTCAAAATCAGCTACAAAGTGTCATTTTACAAAGGAGAAAAAGCAACTGGATTTTGTTTGCTAGCATGACTTCTTAGAACAATGTTTCTTTGTTGTCATCAGAATGGTTGTATTTACTACTAAGCCAGACTGCTTTTGTTTTTCTAAGAAAAGGAATTATAACAACTCTTTTCATCCAATCTTAAAGAGTGCTATGAAAATTAGATAAAAATTAACAATAGAGGAAAAAAATGATGTTGGCAACTAACCGAGTTGAAGCTAGATTTGCATCATTCAATCTGCTTGTTCCAGGTGCATCATCAGCATCTACACCTTAGTGATTCATCATTGCTTGTAGATAGAGTATTACAGGAACACAGCCAAACTACAAGCCAAGAAGTCTAACACACACAAGTTTTTAAAATTGGGAATGTGTCTTGGTTATAGAACAAAAGAACTCGTTTTATCACTTGGCTTTACCACTTGAGAAAATGGCTCCTGGTGTGCTGAACTCCATGATAAATGTGCCCCCTCCAGATCTTTATTGCCCTTGTAAATCAAAGGACTGACAGCAGTTAATAAGAAAGCTTTTGAGTGGTTTTGAAGTTTTGCTTTGTACAAATAAAGTCTCATATTAAAGAATTTGCTAGTCCTCAAGGTGTGGAAAAATGAGAAGTGGAACCTGTCTTTTTTAACTGTTTGTTCCTTTTTCTATTTTCAAAACTCATTTTGTGGCAAAAACAATAGTAAAAATAAACAATTTAATTTTTTTGCATTACACATTTCAATAGAGTCACTGGCATAGTCATTAAAAAAATCTATCTGGCATCTCTAACCCTATGGTTTGGAAAAGAACTTCAAATTCAAAGCATGCAGTATTAAACGGGTTGGTATTTTACAGATTTATTGTTAGACATTTGACCGTATTTGTCTGCCACCTCGGTTCTAGCCAAAGCAAATACTATTTCTGCATCCAGAAATGATCAGTCTAAATTCCACTATGATACTATTAGAGGATGGACAGGATTACGTTTGTTGCCAGCTCACCCACAGGTATGGAAAGGAAATTCTGAAATCAGATGACAGGAAATACAGCAGTACTCATAAAAGCACTACAACAGTAAGTGTTTTGAGTTGATTTTACACCTCCACTTTTCAGTAAAGGGACAATTCTCCTCTGAGCAACAGGGATAAATACAGCAGAAAGAGTACATGCAGGTCCAATGACACAGGAGCAAATGAACCCATTTATAGTTACCAACAGACAAAACTTTATTTAATCTAAAATGCCTACTTTCAGATAAACATTGGACTTTAAAGCAATCCAACTGGGGCAAAATGATTATTGTTCATACATTTACAAGGCCCCCAAAAGCAAAATGATACGTAATTTAATTTTTAAATTTTTACAGTTAGTATTAAAGCACACACAGAGCATTGTAAATTCAGTATATAGCATTAGCAGTACACTGAATTACAATTTGACGGAGACAAATTAGGACTAATGTGGTGGCTTTCTGTTTTCCTTCTATGGTTTGCACTACCCCAGCCCAATTCCAAACAATACCATTCCTTCCAAAACAGTTCATCACATGTCCTGGCCAAAAATATCCAACAGGAAACCATAGCTATTTGGACAGAACTAAATTTATTTATAAAGAAGTAAATGTACTTCCTGTCCAAACTAGTAGCACCAAGGTATTATGTGACAATCTAGTAACAGATCTAAAGGCAGCTCAAGTTCTTATGGGTTTTCAGCATACTTCAGAAAGTACTTAAATGGAACAGAATGTTAAAGGATGCATTGTCTTTAAAATCCTCTGTCAAACTGGTTTGGTTTTTTAAAGGCCTGCTTCTATTATTCATAATAATAAAAGGAAAAAGGTACCTTCTGTATTGGGGCCATACCCTTCCCCCTTCCAAATCTAGAGTCAAGGATGCTACCTATCCACAACAGCCACCTGTAGGCTACACAAAAAAAATAAACAGACTGAAGCTTTCTTACCTAAGATTCAAGGAGTCAGTAAAAGGATGATTTGTGTCCCTGTTCATCAACTACTCCTCCTTGCTCACCCAGTCCCATCTCCCTCCTGCAGTTAAGACCCCAAACTGTACAGAGAGGGCTGCTCTTCATCAGGGAGGAACACAGTGCCATAGGTATGGCACACCCCTCCACAGAAAATGTGCGTGATTCACTTACTTCAAAGGAGTATGGATCTGGTGTTGCACAGAGAAACCACACAAGAGATTGCTCTGGGCTTCAGTCTATGCTGAGTTGCCAAACATCCAGTCCATGGACCAAATCCAGTCTGCTTGATGTATTTTTGTGACCCACGTTGCCCATTCAGTTTCTGCAGCACCTAACTCTCAGTTAAAATAAAGTTAAATTCACTGTGGATCAGGGCCAATACGTAACCCTATATTTTATACTCCTGCCCTTGAACAAAATTACAAAATAGAATTTAGCCTACTCCTTACATGTTTGACATGCATGGTCTCTAACATGATTTTAATCGGCGTGGCTTCTAAAAATGACTTTTGCTATCTTGGACAGAATTGTGCTAGCAAGAGTCAAAATGGAAAACAGCTGGCAAGCACAGTTTTCCTAGAACAATGATTGATAACTGTTTTCAATACCGTTGCGATGAGCCTGGTTCAAGCCCTAATGAGGATACAGCCGCAAACGTAATGTCAGATGTTACAGAAAGAAATAAAAAACAAACTGCTAAATCATCCAAATGCTTTAGTGTTTGAAGACAGATTCTAATTACTGACGGCTGGCCCCACACTTCTGCAGTGCCTGACTTCCAGCATGACAGGAAGAAGACAGAGCTTGACATATTAAACAAAAGAACCGTTCAGCCACGAGGCACCGATAGCCTGCCGCCTGCTGCTGACACAGTGGTTGACACTGGCACAGCTCTGGTTCAGAAAGTCCTACAGAGATGTCACTGCATATTACCAACATTAACTGCACCAAAGGGCACAAAAAGTTGACACTGCCTAAGAAATAAAATCAAGCAGGAAGAGACGAAGGAAAGAATGAAAAATCAGAATTAAATTACAGCTTATACTATCTGGGGCAAATGAATGTGTTATTTTTCAATAATAAAATTGATTTGAGATTTTTTATATGACAAGTTGCAACTGGGGCTAAATGCATGGGATATCTAGCACAACAAACAGCAGATTACATATAGCATAATGCTCCTTTGCTCTTGATTTCTCTTCTTGTATTTATGTCAATATTAAATTATGAGTAGCAAATCATTGGTAAGTATACATTACATATAAATATTGTGAATACCATAAGCAGGTAAAACATTATAATGCATTTGATGTATAACTTATTCATTTTTATATACTGTCAGCTTATTTTTCTTATATCTTCTAATTTTTTAGACCTAGAGAGCATATTTCTTTTTGTTTTTAAATTCTAGAGAGAGCTGGGTATAACTGTCTAAAAAGAAAAAAAATATCATTAATGACTGAACCATTTGATTTTTTGGCCTATTCCATTTAATGGGCAAAATCCAGCTCCCCTGTCTTAGGTGGCTGCCAGGTGCTCTCTTACTGCTGTTCTCTCTAAACTCGGAATCTGTGCACAACAGCCATTACCAAATTATACCCAGATATTGATGTTTGCCACTCTACAGTTAAATTATATCAAACATCAATACAATCAACTCATTAGCTAGTTTTTATTGAGCTCCAACATTCACTACATACTTTTCAATTCTTTGATTAAGCAATGTATAGCCTGTATTCCCAGTCTACATCTACCAAGTGATTAGCCCAATAATACTGATAATCTTCTCAAGTCAAACAAACTGGGAAAGGAAGTAGCTGAAATCCCTTTAAGCAGACTCAATTTACTCCTTTTGTGAAGAATATCAATATACTACAGTACTAGCAATACAATCTGGCAAATAAAAACTTCAAATTTGCTAAGTTAGAGAGTAATTTTAACAAAAAGTCACAGCAGGTCATTAAAATGCCCTTTAATTGTCTCTAGATCATACTCTGCTATCCTTCAACAACCTTCCTGGCATGCTGAGATTTTAAATCTCTTCTTACTAATGTAAGAACCAAGAAGAGAATTGAAGTGTGATTGTCACATACAGAGTCTGAATGCCAAAGGTCAACACAGCTTACTGGTATGCTGGCCCACTGCTCCAAATTTTATATCATTTCTGTCCCTCAGTTATTGCCTGACATGATTTAACAACTGTAATTCCTTATTTAACGACGGCAAAGGTTTTTAGGAAACTGACTGTATTTCACCAACGATATATTTCTTCTTGATTACAGAGTGGTTAAAATGATTTTAAACCAAGACAGCAAAATAAAGCAGTAATAAAATCAATAAAAGGTGCTTAAAACACTCCTTCTATTAGGTAATGGCATTTAAAATATCCGTAGCTTGTAATGGCACTTAGGATATGCCCAAAAATCAATGAGCTAAATTACTTATTGAACTAGTTAATTTGAACATTGAGTTTTATATGTATATTGATAAAACAGGCTGCAGAATCCTGCTGTTAACAGTTTAATTCCATGGTCAAACAACTCCCTCTGCTGGAAAGAAACACACATTCTTCAAAAAATAAAAAGATGTTAAAGCACCATTTTAAAAGCTGTAACTTTGACAAACTCCACAAGAGGTCCCTCATTCTATGCATAATGCATACAGCTAGAAAAACTTCAGTAGAGCTTACAAGGGGAGGGCACACAGTGCTTTAGCCCGGAACTAGAACTTTGTGCAGTTTGTCAGGCTCTGTTATTGCAAGAAAAATGTCTGAAAGTAACAGACGTTGTCCTGAAAGATTCAAATAATCATCAGATGAATCTCTTACCATGGCAGCGTTTTGGAGTGACCAGATCAGGTGCTGTCGTATTAGGAATGGCTCTCTTAAAAGAGATGGCAAACTTGGAATTTCCAGTCTTGGTTAATTCTGAATACCCAGGATGTAGAGTTTTCGTTCAGCTCCATTTTTTCCTCTTATGTCAATGAAAGTGCATCTTGGAAGTCATATGAAAAAAGACATGGGCTAGAACAAGGCTGCTTTCTCCCACGCTATACAAAGAACTTGAGCAAAGCAAGCTAACCCAAAAATGGCCCCACCAAAGAGAATCAGCAATCCTATGATATCAAGCTGCTGTTTTACCTCATCGTGGCAATGCTGAGACTGCTAAGGTTACCTAAAGACTTGGAACCAGACAAGTCAGCTGAATTCAATTGCTAAAGTTGTACAGAGATGTGTACTGACGTGATCTCCAGGTCTCTATGTCACTGGCATTACATTACTATTATGCATCTCCCCTGAGCCCTGATAAGTCCTTAGCAAGATCTGCACTAGGTGCAATACATACATAGAGAACACATCTGCTTCAAAAGCCTTACTGCCTAGATGAGTCAGACAGACAAACAATGGGAGAAAGTGTTATTTGCCCCTATTTTATGCATGAGGAACTGAGGCAGAGAGGGATTATCTGACATGCCCAAGGACACACAAGGAATCGATGGCAGAAACTAAATTCAGATCTGGCAAGTTCCAGTCTGATGCATTCATTGCAAAACCATCCTTCTGTTCAAGTCCACCAGAAGATGAGGAGGAAGCATGAACCTCGGTGTCTTTAGGATGCAGAAAACCACAGCATTGGTTGAGATGGGCACATCTGTGACTGATGGGAACATCTGGTTGGCTGAGGGACAGCAACTGCCACAGCTGAGACTGGTGGAGCAGAAGAGGCTGCTAAGCAGTGGGATTATTTTATTTTGTTTTATTTTCAGGGAAGAGAAACTTGGCTTTAGAATTTTATTTTTCAGTTTGATTATCAATAGCCTGAATTAAAGGCAGGCTGCAAGTTCATTTTGTTAAGGGTATTAAAACTAGTGTAGGTAGATTTTGCTTGACAGTTAATTCCTAAAGAAGGAAAAATATAATAGATATTTTTTTTCTTATGAGAAGCTGGACAGCAAAGAAAATCTTGGTGATTAAAGCACAGGGATGGAAGAAATCTGGATTTTATTTCCAGTTCTGCTACAGCTTTCCTGTATGACCTTGGGCAAATAACGTCTCTATACCACAGCTTTCCCCTTTTATAAAATGGGAATAATAATACTAATTTACCTTACAGTGGGGCCATGCATTTAATTAACAAATATTCTAGATGGCCTTAAGACTCTTAACCAGAATACTGTCAGCACCAAATATTATTAGTAATTATACTTTTATTATTATATGTCACCAGAAAAAAGACTCTCCAGCCATTCATAGGTGATGTCTACAAAAGGAATAAGAATAATTTTCATTAAGCATCAGATAGAAAATATACAACTGTCAGATGATGTCTAACATGTACAGCCCTGTTTGTTCTGTGACTTTACAGCTATAGTATTTCATTCATGATAAAAAGCACAGGAAGGCCAATAACACAGGAGCTTGTGCAAATATAGACACTTTGCCTGTAACCTAAGCTGAGAGCAGTCACTGGAAAGACCAACCACAGGTGAAAGTAAAAAATTAATAAAAATATTAAGTAATACAATCTCCAGGGAAAAAAGGGCTGGAAAGGACCTCAAAAGGGCCCAATAGTCAATCTTTGCTGAAGTAAAAATCTTCCCTTTCTAGATTATTCCAGTAAAAGGCTGCTCTTGAAAATGTCCAATGGCAGAAAATCCACTGTCTCTAGAGGTTATCTATTCCAGTGCTTAACTCTTTACTTAACTAGTAAAGTTTATCCTAAAAGCTAACCCAAATCTCCTGTTTCAATATCGAGCTTATGTGTTTATTTCAACTGATGAAATTCGATACATGACTTCACCACTTCCTAAGAGTAATTAGTACAGGTACACAATATATGAGTCGCATTTTGGATCAGCACTGATAACAGGAAAATTAACATTATGAGCAATCAGGATTTTTTGGCCAATAATGTCACCAATAAATGCCGTGTGCAGCATCCAGCCAATAAGTGTGGGAGGATGGGGTATGGGGAAGGGAAGGGGAGTGGGGAAGGGAGATCAAGGCTCCTGTGGCAAGGGAGGGAGGGAATGGGACAGTGGTAGGCACTGCCCAGCCAGGGCAGTAAATAGGACCCTGGGGCAAGGCATGGGACACTAGTCAAGGGGGCACAGAGTGGGGTGGCAGCTCCCCACCACTGTATGCACCACCAGGGTAGGCATGGGGGGCATGTGCCCCCTGGATTTGTGTACTGGGCAAGGGCAGGCTGCCCACTGTGGACTCAGGGCCAAGGGCTACACTGACCTCTTCCCAGTGTGGGGGAGGGGGAGAAGGTGGCTGGGGCTGCGCTGGGGGTGGGCAGAGGTGGGGAGGGCTCAGCTGCATGGGGCAGGCAGCAGCACTGGGAGGGGCAGCCCTGGGGGAGGCTTGAGGGGCTATGGCCATCCCAAAGCCACCCCTCCCAGCACCACCACTGCCCACCCCATGCAGCTGAACCCCCCCCAACCCTGTGCAGCACTGGGAAGAGGCTGGCACAGACCCTGGCCCCAAGCAGCAGCAGACAGCCCACTCCCACCCCACACACAAATCTGGGGGGCACATGCCCCCCATGCATACCCTGGGGCTACATGAAGTGGCGGAGAGTCACTCCCCTCCCCCTGGATGACTGCCCCATGCCCTGCCCTGGGGTCCCATTCATCACCCTGGCTGTTCACACACCCTTCCTCCCCCACGCCCCTTCCCCCCCACCGTCTTACTGGCAGAACACTGCTCTCCAAGCCGCCCAGCTACATTCCTGTAAATCAGCTATTCGATCGGTATCAGCTGATACAGCTGGTTAATAATCGGCCATCAGTATCAGCCAAGAAAATCTTTATCAGTACATCAGTGGAACACTTGGATGCTCATCTTGCTCAGGTGATCTGACCCCAGCTGACTTCCTACGCCATGGGTAAAGGACTAGACCCAATGATCTCATGACGCACCTTTCAGCCCTTATATCTATGAAATCTACCCTTAGTAATTACTTAACTTTTATACAGCACTTTGAAAATGTATAATGTTACAAAAGGTAATTGATCATTACTATATAAATTGTCAATTGCTCAGTACTGTATAAACATGTTTGTTTGTTTTTAATTTTTTTGTCCTGGGCCAAATCAGTTTTAAATCCTTTCCATCAGCTGAGCAGAATTCAATCATTCGCGTCTGCGTGGCACTACCACCAGCAAGCCTCCTACCTCCCAATGCAGCAGCCGTCATAGAGGACAGTCTGGTTTTCTGCTACCCTATCCTCTACTGATACGAAACCGATGCTTTTCTGTCCTCAAGGGGGAAAAGAGAGGACTTAAAGGCATCTGGTTTTGTATGAACAGATGACAACAGGACTGTCCTCTACGACGGTCACCCTCCCCTCAGATGCTTCCGCCTGGGGCTTCAGATACTCCCAAATCCACGGTAGGCATCCAACATGCCCCCATCGCCACAAATTGTGTAGCCGAGAGCCTCACCTGAGAGGCATTACAGATTCTCAAAGGGGCAGTGCACAGGACAGGCCCTTGCCCTCCAGCGACCCAACCCGACGGCATTCAAGGGCATCTTCCCTACCAGGTCAGTAAAACCCGAGCCAAAATCACCATCACAGTGTCTCCCTTGCTAGGTAAGTATACGGTCATTAGATTGTGTTTTTGCAGTATTTCCTCACACCTCGTAGGGTCGGGGGGAGGCCCTGGCTGGAGACAGGAAATCTCCAGGCCTCCCCTTCACAGCTCCCCGCTGCCCCTACCCGTGCCCCGCCCCGCCCCTCCCCTCAGGAGGGACGAGGCCGCACTAGGCTCACAGGCCTCACTGACCTTCTCAAGATGGCGGCGCAGGCCGAGGCTCCACGGCGCCAACTTACAAGATGGCGGCGGGACTCCCTCGCAATGGCTGTTGTGCCCTTCCCAACATGGCGCCCGCTCGCCCTCCCCAAGATGGTACCTCGCTTCGAGCCTTTCTTTGACCTCCCCAACATGGCGCCCGCTCACCTTTCCTCCCTCCCCAACATGGCGCCTCAACTCCTACCTTCTTTTGACCTCCCCAACATGGCGCCCTCTTCCTATTTCCCACCCCGCCTCCTCAAGATGGCGTTGTGCGGTCTCCGCCCCGGCGCGGTGCAGGTTGGGAGCGCGCTGAGGAAAGCTGGGCCTGGCCTTGCGCGGGCACCGACGGGCGGGCGGACGGACGCGGCGGAGCGGGCCGAGCAGGGGGCGCGATGCCGGAGCTGGCCGTGGACCGGGTGGTGGTGCACCCGCTGGTGCTGCTCAGCGTGGTGGATCACTTCAACAGGTGAGGCCGGGCCCCGGCGCGGCCGCTGAG
>NW_017728915.1:39946082-40003518 GCF_001723895.1 Crocodylus porosus | reverse complement strand
CGGGCCCGGCCTGCTCCCGCCGCGGGCCCCAGGGCGGCCCGGCCGGCCCGGCCTGAGGGCAGCGGGGGTGGGGTGGTGCAGCTCCTGCACTCGCCCAGCCACAAGAGGGTATCTGAGGGCGCCGGGCCCTGCAGAGCGCCGCACTGGTGCGCGCCCGGACCCGGTGCAGGGCTCCACCCCCCCGCAGACACTTGGGCACAGCGCTTGTCTCACTGCTCCTTGCATGGACAACCACGTCTCAAGTTCTCATGTCTCATAACCGAGCACTCCGCCCCATAGGTGCGTGTAGAAACTCAGCGCGAGGCTCGCCACACTGGATTTCCCAAACCTGTTGCTTGCATGAAAAATGAACAGTCTAACTTTGAGCGTTTTTCAACCTTTCTTCATTTGCAGACCCCTAAAAACATTCCCGCGGAGGCGCAGCCCCCCCTTGAATTGTAAGCGTGGGTATCCACATGCTTTTAATTGATCGTGGTCCTCATTCACCGACCCCCGTAGACGTAACCTGTGGGTCCGTGCGGAGCACAGGGTGGAAACCGCTGGGCAGCGGCCGCCCGTATCTGCGGTTTTCGTTCCGGATTATGCACTCGGGTACATGCTTTTGGTCCTGGATTATGTATGCGGATGACTCTGTGTTTTGCATGAGTGCAGATTTGGGACCAAACGTCACCTAAGCACAGAGTAGGAACCACGTGCACGGGTGTCCCGTTTAGCTCAAGACTCGCGGGGCAGTTTCTTATTGCAAAGTAAGACACCACTGTAATAGTCTTCATGGTAGACGAAGGGCTGGGACAACCCGTGTGTTAAATGGGATGATGCGTTTAGCACTAGGACTTGGAGCCAATGTGCCAGTGCAGCGTAGCTGGTTATATGGCTTGTTATGGGGTGGTATGCTGGGAATCGAGCGAGTTACAACAACAGCAGTTCTCACTCGTGTGAAAGCAAAAGCTATTGTCAAATAGATTTCCTGTTTGGGAAGAACAAATCAAGAGTTAAAATAACATTTAAATATTGTGAAACTGCTAATGAGTTATAAATACCATTTTGTTAGGTACACCTGACTGGCTTCAAAAGAATAGTTTTTCAGCATAATGAAACGTGGCACTTTTCATCTGTCCGGTCTATACATGTTATGCTTAAAGCTTCAATTTGCGCAGCAGAGAATAAAATTATATTCCTTTAAACGTGTAGTGCAATTTGTGCTCAATGTGCCTAAATTAACTTAATTGCACCACCTGACAAGTACTTCTTATGTGTTGTGTGTGTGGTTTTGTTTGTTTGTTTGTTTGTTTGTTTTTTTAACAACCAAACCACCCCTCTCTCCCCTTCAAGGCAACATACAGCAACAGAAAAATGTGCCATTATAAAAGTATATGATGGATAATACTGAATAATTTGAAAGTTGACTCAGTTTTTACAATCTGGCATTCTGGAGAGATGCAATAGTTGCCTTCTATTCTTTGTCACTTCCGCCACTTGCATCCATTAGCTGTGCAGAAGCATCCGTGTGTTTTTTCTATCAGTGATTACATTGTAAGAAAAGCTTTGGTTTAAAGCTCATGGTAATGACTTCTTTCGGTGTAAGCAACATAGAACAAGTATTTCCTTCTTGACTTCTGGTCTTTCCACACCCGTGCTGTTTTTTCCAATTATAAAACTAAGGTGGTGGAATGAATTAGTTTGATCCACCAGTGTTTCTTTTGCATTTGAGACATTCTCCATAATTCAGACTGACACCCTTTTCTTTTTAGAATAGGAAAGGTTGGGAATCAGAAGCGAGTTGTTGGTGTGTTGCTGGGTTCTTGGCAGAAGAAAATATTAGATGTATCCAACAGTTTTGCAGGTGAGTGTGTGACCTGTCCTGTTCACAACCCATCAGTCTACCTGCTATACCAATTGCTAAATGGCAAGAAGTCTCAAAACAACATCTAACAAGTCATAAAGCCGGTATTTACCTTGCCACAAAGAATGCTAATTACCTGCCTACAAAACAGTCCCTTTTCCAGTTAGTCTGGTTCTACATCTTTTCCCCAGCAGTATCCAGTGCACAAAACTTCAGAAGCAGCTCTATTTCATGTTCATGCTAGAGGCTTCTTTTTTACCCTAAACAAGTGTTTATTGTGTAACTTGAGTTGTACCCCAGCAGGTGCTATTTTAGATGAGATGCTACATATTTATAGGAAGATCTAATATTGTGTCTAAATTTCAGCTCTTTTCCTCAAGCAGTGCCCAGTGAGAGGTCAACAAGCTAATTACATTTTGTCTGTAATGATTCCGTTACATATTGTTTAAACTGTAGCTTTATTTAGAGCAAGAATGATGAGTGGTTGATTTAGCTCAGTTGGTTAGGTGGTGCTAATAATGCCAAAGTCACAGGTTCAGTCCCGCTATGGGACATGAGACCTGTCCAGCTTCAGGCAGGGAGTTGGACTCGATGTCTTAAGGTCCTTTCCAGCCCTACTTCTCTGATTTCTGTTTAATAGACTTCATAGGAGTGTAGCTTGTTCATCTTAATTCGCCTTGTACAGAAGACTACCTTTTACATTATACAAACTTTTGATCCAGCGAGCTATCATGTTCTGTTAAGATCTTGAGTTTGGTTTATCAGAAGTCTTTTCCCACCAATATTGAGTCAATTACTCCAATATGAATTGTTTTGTTTATTATGAAACACTTTATTGCACGCCTAAAGTAACTTACAAGTTGCCTTGCTTTTACTTGTATCATCTTAAAAGTGATTCTGTAATTATCAGAAAACCTTTCTATGAGAGAATCTGTTAATGTTGCCATTCAGTTTTATAGCAGTTTGTGTAGCCCCATAGAGCAGAGTGGTTGAACTCCGTCAATTCAAAATAAATTATTTTTCCCCATTGCCATGCAGGAACTTGCGAAACGCATTTTATTTTTTTGTATGGAAGTTTTCAGACTAAAATTTGAACTACTAAATATCGATCTCTGTTTTGTTTTCAGTTCCCTTTGATGAGGATGATAAAGATGACAGTGTTTGGTTTCTAGACCATGATTACCTGGAGAACATGTATGGAATGTTTAAAAAAGTCAATGGTAAGTGCAGCTTTTCATGGGAGTAGCTGTTTTCCTAAAACTTGTCATGGATAAGTTAGTGCAGGATAAGCTATAGTGCAAATAAAGACACAATAAGCTATTCCACACTGCCTCCTTATGTGGACACATTATTCTGTACTGCGAGTGTCTTACAGGGATTAATGTAAACCATGCTCAGCACTCTAGAACGTTCATATAGAGAATTAATGCAAAAATGTATTCCTTTCGAATTCGGACTACTTCTCACCCACTTCCACATATAGACAAATCCTAAGTTTTCTGATATGTCAGAGGTCTTGGAAATAAAGAGCTAACACTTCCTGGGGGCCAACTTTTTGGCAGGCATGCCACACATTAAGCCCTGCCCCTACATGCCACTCCAATCCCCTTCTCCCCGCCTAATCTGCTGCTCTGTTTTCTGCTCCCTGCCCAGTCTGCCACTGTGCTACCTGCCATCTCCTTGATCTGTTGCGTGCTAGTGCTACTTTTGGCACGTGCAGCTGGTTGGTCACTCCTGCTTTATAAGATTATCAGGGCTAGTTGAATATGGAGAGGCTACAGTATAGGTGATGTGGAACTGGACTCACTGGCAGGGAGGTTGCTTCCAGTCCTACATTTCTAGAACTGTTACATAAGGGTGAATGTAGAGTCTATGCCTTGGCAATAAGCCAGCCAAAAACATGACGCTTTTCTGTGGGAGACTGTCCTTTGAGACAGCTCAGAAGCTTTGACAAGAGCAGAATGTGACTGCTCATGTGATTAACAAAGAGAAGGAATGTCGAGGTGTTGATTGTAACAAGACACCCTCATGATTTGGACCATTACTGTCATAGAAGTGGCTACTTCCTTCCGTACATGCTGTCAGGATACTGAGTTCAGCTGAAGCCCTTCTGCCAAAGTCTACCATTTGCCAACTTAAATAAAGGTTGTTTTCTATGGAAGGTGTTCCAGAGCCTGAGTTTACTGCCCAAGATGCCTCTTTATTGCTAAAGCTTCTCCTGATGTAGTACTGTAGAGTTAATTCAGGGGAATGCACAAAGGAAGTGAGTGTGCTGTTCATTAGCAGAGCTCTGCATTTCATTTATACAATATGCACCAATTTCTCAAAGTGCTTGGGTACAAAAATCATTCAGTATGTATTTATGAAACCCATTCTTCCATATTTACCAAACCTTGCAACTAAGAATATTAAGGTCCTAGCCTGCTCTCAGCCTCATCCATCACCAATTCAATTTTAACTTAATTCCATTTCAGTATTTTCAGGTTTTTTTTACAGATGTGTATCTAGAACAGAAGTGGAGTTAGCCATTTTTTTTTCTTTCAAAGCGTGGGCAGAATTTGGGGTTAGATAGTAGCTATATTTGAGCTTTAGTATCCCTCTATGAAATGCTTCCCTGTCATTCTGGCTCTAATCTTTGGTTGTTTGTTTTTCCCCAGCTAGGGAAAGAATAGTTGGATGGTATCACACAGGCCCCAAACTACATAAGAATGATATTGCTATCAACGAACTGATGAAAAGATACTGTCCTAACTCTGTAAGTACCGCTCTTGCAACTCTGCTTATGGAACTTCTGGCAATCTGCAGTTCCTACCAGCCCAATCTCCAGTTTGCTGTCATGACACAATAAGATGCAGCCTGACAGCTATGAAGTGAGTAGAGAGTACAGATCTAACTCCTACCGTAGAGACAGATCTTTCCTTTGCTTACAGTGAAAACTTCTAGAGAGGCTTGTAACATCTAGAGAACCAATAGTTGACTGCGAGATCCTTCGTCTAGTCTTTCGAGTAACTGTATCATACTGAAATATGTTTTTTTGTTGTTGTTTTTTCTACTAGGTATTGGTAATTATTGATGTAAAGCCAAAAGACCTGGGGCTGCCCACAGAAGCTTATATTTCAGTTGAAGAAGTTCACGATGTAAGTGTTCAACAGTTCAGTACACGTTATTTTATAGTTTCATAGTTTGTAGGGTCGGAAGGGACCTGAGCAGATCATCTAGTCCGACCCCCTGCCATGGCAGGAAAGAGTACTGGGAGTTCATTTAGGATTTCCTGAAAGAGAGCATGCTTTGAGTAATAGATAAGTTAAAACATATTGCTTGGTGTGCATCAATTTGCCTGTTGTGGTTCAGTAGGGGATGTTGCATTAATTGGTCCTGTGCCTTTACGTTAAGTTTGCTGAAGCTAGAATTTAAACCACAGTTGTAAATTTAAGTTTGTTGAACCAAGAATTTCCATTCTTCATCCTCCTGAAAAAAGGACTGCTTCTCCTACTTGTCCTAAGAAACTCTGTTGCTTTTTTAAACCGTTTAGATTTAGAACACTATTCTTCTATTTCTGATGTGCTTGCACCCATGCAAAAATGGCAGCTGACACAGCAATAGTTCAAGTAATTAGATACTAATTTGCATTTTCATCATCTTAGTTTTAAATGTTTCTTGCCTTTTATCTCTAGTAATCATTCATCTTCCACTGTACATGGATGTGTTCAATAGTAGGTCAGTGACAGATTTCCATTCAGCTTTGCGTTTTGCTAGATTCCAGGCAGATTTTTTAAAAATTGGTTCTGTCAGTGTGTCTGAGGCTCATTGTGGAGAAAAGCAACTATTTACTCTTAGGAACCCTACTATTACAACTATAAGATTATTTCTAGTTTTGTGAATGTGTTGGTCTGTATGAGACGTTCTGCTTTTCCAAATCCAGAAGGCACAAAACTGGCTACTTTGAGGGTGTGCGCACACTGTACTCTGTTCTAGTTGTAACCCTGTTCACCTTCCATTCTTGCACCTCAAAGGATGGGACTCCAACCTCCAAGACATTTGAACACGTGACCAGTGAAATTGGAGCTGAGGAAGCGGAGGAAGTTGGTGTTGAACACTTGTTACGGTAACTTTTTCTAACAAAAAACTCCTTCAAGGGTCATATGGCGTGCTATAGAATCTAGGAGTGCTGACTGCTTGCAGGGGGATGAGGGGGAGGTATTGATTTGTATGTCATCTACTGAGCTCCTTCCTAGTAAAGTGTGACTGCTTCCCAAAAATGTCAAAAGCTTTAATTTCATCTTGTTCCTTGAATGGTGGAAGTTAGCTTGAGACGTTTTCAGAACTTTACTTTATAGATGAGTGCAAAGTGGAAGCCTTTTTGCTGTTTGAATTGATAGTGGAAACTGCTATTTTTGAAATCAGGAACAGAGTCAGCCAAGGCAGACTTTGTAGCCTTTCTACCTTTTTGAGGTTCTTAACAACCACATGGGCATTGTTTCCCTTAAGAAAAACTTGGATTGTTTTGCAGATTTCAGATCCTTCAGTGAAAATTGAAGTCTCACAAGCCTGCTGTAATAAGGAGTTTTTATACCTACTATATAGTGTACAATCTGTACAAGATCAACTTGCCCAGATCCACACAGTGAGGCATTGACAAAGTTTCATAGTTTCATAGTAGCTAGAGTCGGAAGGGACCTAGGTAGATCATCTAGTCCGACCCCCTGCCTTGGCAGGAAAGAGCACCGGATTTAGTGGGACCCGAATCTTGTCTTCTGTCCCTCAAACCAGGATAACTAGGAAAAGCTGATTTAGAAAGAAAACACCGTTGTACATAAAAAGCAACTTGGATCTCTATTTTTAATACACCCAGTGTCAGCCAGTTTTTTCTTGATCTTTGACTTGAATCACTTTGTCAAGTAACTGAACTTGTTTTTAATTCATCTTCCCTTCTAAGCAACACTTCATTTCCGAGGTAGAAAGACCTATAAATGACTGCGGTAAAGCGGTGTACTAATGCTTCTCCTTCCTGTTGTGGATGTTTCAGAGATATTAAGGACACAACAGTGGGCACTCTGTCCCAGCGCATCACAAACCAGGTCCATGGTTTGAAGGGACTGAACTCCAAGCTTCTGGACATCAGGAGCTACCTAGAGAAAGTGGCCATGGGCAAACTACCCATCAATCACCAGATCATCTACCACCTTCAGGATGTCTTTAACCTGCTGCCAGATGTCAACCTGCAAGAGTTTGTCAAGGCCTTTTACCTGAAGACCAATGACCAGATGGTGGTAGTCTACTTGGCTTCTCTTATCCGGTCTGTGGTTGCCCTGCACAACCTCATTAACAACAAGATTGCCAACCGGGATGCAGAGAAGAAAGAAGGGCAGGAGAAAGAGGAAAGCAAAAAGGAGAGGAAAGATGAGAAGGAGAAAGACAAGGAAAAGAGTGATGCCAAGAAAGAGGAGAAGAAGGAGAAAAAATGAAATGTGTAGTTTTTTATTTGTAAATTAAAATCTTGTAATCTAAAATCACTGTGCTGCTAGAGGGTTCTTTTCACCTGTTGAAGTGACTGGGGAGTTCTCTATTCTTGCCTGTTTTGGGAGGCACTCTCATATGCACTTCCCTTGCTTCTGCATCTGACAGGCATAGAGCTGAATAGTGTGGGGAGGGAACTCGCTCTACACAGACTGGCAGCTACAGCAAGCAGCAGGCAGCCTTACTCTTAGGAAGGCCTGTCTGTTCAGTCCTTAGCACTGGAGGGAAGAAGGGGGGAGGTAAAGGCAAGGTTACCAACTGCCACTTTTTCCATTCTTTACTAATGGAAAAGGCCTGCGTCCCAAGATGCTCTTCTGTCTTCTTTTCGCATGGCTTTGGTCTAAAAGTTATTTGAGGTTTATACTATGTGGTCTGTAAAACTGCTAAACTGAATGCATGACGCCTGCACCTGTGCTGCCACTGCTTGCCATCTTAACGTTCTTCTGGCACTTGATCCTGCTCTGAGGGCTCTGTGCAGAGGATGAATTTACCTGCCCCATCTGTTGCTCAGGAGACCTTGAGGTTGGGCCTTCTATATTGTTTATTTTCAAAGAGATGATTAAATGGTTTGGTTTGTAACTCTTGGACTTCTAGTCATTTTTAATCCTGGAAGCAAGTGGCAGGTGATTTCAAGGCAAATATGCTGGAGTGTGAGGCATCCCAGAGAGAAGAACATAGTTCCAAGATGGAAGAAGTGTTAACAGGAACGGAAGCAGAGAATACAGATGTGCCCATGAAGATGAATGCCTTAGTCTCTGGCATGTCCAATGGGGGTGGGGAAGAGATGAGGCTGTGGAAAAAGTCAGGCAGAGCTGGATGACTGCCTAGCATGAAAGAAATTTAAGCTCTTGTTTGTGCAGTACCTGATACGCTGGGGCCTCAGTTAAGTCAAGGGGTTTGAGTGTGTGCACAGCACCAATAATTCCACCTTGACAAGCAGCCAGCAGGACGCAAACACATTGGGCATGTTTTTAGGAACTCTGAAGGTGGGGGGGGAAAGGAGGCTACTTGAAAGACAAGCAGGTTAAATCTCCAGTGACGCAATTAAAACTTGGAGTGTGGCTAATTTTGACATAAAGCAGTACCTAAATGGGCTCTCTTGAAACAAGGTGCATGGCAAGGGATGCTAGACAACAGCAATTGTTTCTCTGGGCAGCCTGTCAAGCAGCTTCACAGTTCTCTTATGGACTGTACATGAGCTGGTAAGTGTTATAGTGTCCAACTAGTGTTACATATTTCACTTGCTATGTGTGTACTGCAGTGAGGTCCCTTCGATTACAGATCATTTTGGGGAGGAACATGATAAAATGTCAAGCAAGGAACAGGATAGAGGGCTGGCCTGTGCTTAAAGTTAGCCTGGAATAAGGCAGTGTGTGCAAATAAAGCATACTGTTTTTGATTAATTCCATGTGTGGACATTTACACTAGAATGAGATGACCTCCACATAGCTGACCTTCAAGAGGAGCAGAGCGCAACACAGAGTAGCTGTGGTATTTGTCAGGCACAGTTCAGTTATGAGGACTAGTCAGAAAGAACTTTCTTGCATTAAATAAAACCTAAGGCAGGTCCAATTAAATCTACTTTAGGTGTTTCTTCAGTTCCCCAGCCGTTTGCCCCAGGACTGCCCAGCAAAACAGCACTGTTATCCCACTATCGTGTTAGGATTAGAACAGGCACAGACAGTTAACGTTCAGGATTCCCCTAGGCAGCACAGCACCTCAGTCCCAAGGCAGCTGACCAATTATCTCACTATAATGAGTGAGGAAAATTAGGCACCTTAAGAATGTCAGCTTCTGAGAATGTCAAGCCAGCCAACATCTTGTCCCTGGGACTCATTTGTGCAAGACCAATTCGAGAGGCACTCTCAGGACACATTTACTACATCACACTGCGAGCAGCACAGACAAGGTTGCCCATGGGAGACGCAGAACAACAGCCATCGCGGCACTGGGCATCTGGACTCTCGATTCTGTCTCCATGGTCTGAAGGGGCAGTGGAAGATCTGGGCAGCCTCCACTCCTGCCTAGGCATACATGTTGAAAGTCTGGGTGACCTCTCATGCATGAGCCAGAAGGATTGATGGTTGCTTACTAATAGAAACCAAGATGCTGAAGGACTTTAGGAGCCTCTAGGGTTAAACAGGAACCTAAACCCCTTTGTGGATTTGGACATTAGTAATTTGCCCTGTGGTAAAGCAGGAAGCAAATGTATGTCTGCAGAGTGCTAGCCTTTCCAAACCCCGCCAGTATCCCCTCTGAAGGGTCTCCCCACTCCCACTCATCCTTTGTTGAGGAAGAGCAAGAAGTTTGGAACTGTACCATCAGCTGAAAGGAATCTCCATTTAGAAGTCATATATTTATATGTTGTAATGCTCCCGATGCAAGGCATGCAGGAGGGAGGTAGCTGGCTCAGGGGACTGACTTTGCAGCCTGTTCCCAGAGAGCTGTGGATTAGTCTATGTTCATGACCTGTACAGAGAACATCATGATCCTTAGCAATCTCAGCATGCAACTCTACTTCTCTGGGGTTCAGCAAGATATGGAGGGAGTCTCATGGGAACCACTGATCTGGTGGAAATGCTGCAAGTTTTACCTGAAGTTTTATGCATCTTTGAGCTGTAGCCTCAGTTTGGTTTTGAACCCCTACCAGCGACCTGAGCAGACAAGTGCTGCTTTTTTAGCTCCTTTTCAAGTCATTCTAGTAGCACCAAGGTAAAAGTGCTGTGAGAACTCATCTCCATCTCAAACTGCTTGTGTCAAACCTGTAAAAAGTCCCAACAGCACCTACTCCTAGGTGCAAGAAGTGCCTTCCAGGCAACCAAAGTTGTGCCCTATTCTTTCCCCTAAAGCTATTTGCAAAGTCCCCCATGATTCATAATTTTTCATACACTCTTTTTTCAGAACACAGGCATCAGTCTTTCTTCTTTTAAATATCTCTTGAAAGACCAGCAACAGCAGTGACCAGTATGCAGAGCACAGACCCAGCTAACAGTAAGGCAAAGAGAGCACATGGCTAAGATCCAGAAATGCCACTGGCACTGGCATCCTGGCTAACAATCTTTGTGCAAGACAGCTAGCTGCCCCATCTTGTCACTGAAGTGACTTGGAGAAGGCACTGGGTTTTCTGTAGCAGGCCAGGTTATAACAACTTCAGACTAGTCACAAAAAACCCCTCTTAGCACCAGAGCCCTGTGCCAGCCTCAGCAGACAGGAGAACAAAGCACCTCCTGGGGCATTGGTCATCTGCAATATTAGAATTGAGAGCAGCTCACACTAGAGCTGAGGTCTAAAGCACTCATTTAAGGATGGAGGGAAGCCACGTACTACTGCAAGAAACAACTCTCCTTCCACACAACACCAGAAATATTCACTGGCCCCACAGCTCTGCATACGCTAGAGCAAGGGAGTTCAAGATCCAGCCTGCAGGCCAAATCCAGGCCACAGACCCAGCCTCCGAGTCTCCGGTTGACCCATGAGGCGTGTGCCAGACATGGCAAGGGATCCACACTGCATGTAGCATTACCATGGGGCTAGTCCAGGGCCCCCAGCATGCCAGATCCTGCCCCGACTCTGGCTGGCCCAGGACAGCATGGGTGGGGATGTGAGCCACCCACGGCACCTGCTTCAGTTGGTCTGGGGCAGGCGCCACGCGCAGCAGTCCTGGATTGGCCACAGCATGTGCTGGGTCTAGTTTGTTGCGGGGGCAGTCTGTGGGCCTGATCCCACCCCTGGAGCTGGCCCTGCATCACTTATGTGGCCCACAGAGCCGGACGAGTTTGATGCCCCCCCCCGTTCTGGGGACACGGCCTGGCCCCATCATACCACAGGCGATATTACACTCCCTCAACCTTGGGGGACAGCATAAGCGCAGGGATCGAAGAGCTGCTCTGTGTACAGGACAGGAACCAGACCTGGGCTCGCTCTGAGAAACCCCAAAGTGAATGCAGCAGGTACCGAGCGTCTGCAACGCGCGCGAGACACGGACTTCTAACGGGTCTGCAAGGTTCCCTTCTTCCCAACTAAAACCAAGGCAAGAGCTGTCCCCACCACACGGCTGTTCGGGGCCTTTTCCTCCTACCGGGGCAGTGGTCTACAGCTGTGCAGAGCCGCCGTCCAGGCTGGATGGTGTAGTCCAGAAGAGCCGCGGGAGGGGGCGCCCAGTGCTCACGTTCAAACCAGCCTGTTCCAAAAGGCCTCCCGGGAAGGAGCCTTTGCTCTCGGTGTTTGTGCTGGTGCTCTAGTAACGGCTGGCTAACGTCCTCCCAGGGCAGCAGAGGTGTGAGTGGGTAGCACGACCCTCCCTGGGCAGAAGTCTCGCCGGAGCTGGGGGAGCCAGGAACGCCGCCACTGTGGCGCTGGCTTGGCCGAGGTGCATGGGGGCTGCCCGCCTGCCTCCCAAGGCCGTAGGAGTCTAGCTCTGCTGTTTACTTCGGCTTGGGGGCTGAAGGTTTAGTTGCAGCTGTCCCTAACTCCAGGCCCTGTAATTACAGAGGAAATAGCTCGGAGAAAGCCTGCTAGTGATCGGCCTCCATGCTTTCCAAGAGGGTTTGGCGGGGGACAGTCAAATGCTAATGACATCCAGAAGAGGCTTTCCGCAGTGGGGCAAGCTGCCAGCTGAGTCTCAGACCAACAGTGGCTGGTGTGAAAGCGCCATCGCGCCTCGTGCTGGGACCGTGACGAGGAGTCGCACGGACTCCAGGTCGTCGTCCCTCCAAGCGCCAACGGAGCAGAACCAGAGCGGCTCGGCTCGGCTCGGCGGCCTCGGGCATGGCGTTTTGGACCCATCCACAAGCCACTGGATTACAGGTTGGGTCAAGTGAGGCAGATGTCGGGCAGGAGCATTTTGTCCTTGGTTTAAACTCTACTCGTTCTCCGAAAGGAGCAGGAAGGTGGTTTGAATGCTCTCATTTAACAGGCTGGCCACTCGCTCCCCATTCACATGAACGTTCAAGTCATGACATCAGCCACGAGTGGCAGAGAACTGAGACCGCCCCGGCACAAGAAGCTTCCTCTCGCCCCGCTTCGGTTCATCACTGCCTACATCTCACAAGGCCAAGTGCTGCATTAGCCCCATTGCTGCTCTCTGCTGCGGGGCAGGCCACTCAGCATTGCTCGAGGTCAGGGCTGGCGGCCCCTGTGCTCCCCCACCAGCCCAAGGGAGCCAAAGTGGAGATAGGGAGCTGCGCCGCACTGCGGGGACGTGCCCTCCCAGCCGCTTCAAAGCTGCTTTAGGTCTTGCCTCTGCATTCCTGGCCTCTGGCCTTTCTCTAGCTGCCTCTAAGCTTGCAACTCCTGGCCTGACTTCCAGTTTGACCACCCAGACTTCCTACCCCCATGTGCAAAACACAGCTTACTCTTAATGGAGGCCAAGCAATAGTGGGGAACAGAAAGAAAACACTGGACACTCACCAGTCAGGAGAAAGGTGCAGCTGGCCAGGCCTTGGGGGCTGCTCAAGGCCAGGAGTGGGATACAAGGGCTGTCCACGGCAGGCAGCTCCTACAAGCCTGGCTGTGCTGCGGGTGTGGCAGCAGCCGGAGCCGTTGGCCACGGAGGGTCTGGTGCTCTAGCACCATTGCTGATTGATTGATTTGAAACTCCTGGTGTTTGGCTCCTGTTCCTGGCCCTTCCTCCACAGCTCCGCGTTGTGCTGGGGAAGTAGCGTCAGACGCCCTGTGCACCCTCACCTCATCCAAACTGCTCCTAAACGCTTCCTCCCGCAGCCCTGCCTGTGCCGGCCAGCACCTGAAACCACAAGCGCAGCAGCTGCCGGCTCTGGTCAGCACTTCATCCTGTGCTTGCAATTAGCAGCCTCGTCCCCCTCATTTGTCCAATCCATCCAGCTGGCAGGCCCTTCCCTGGGGCAGGGGGCCAGCTGGCTTGCATTGCCCGTGGGTGCTACACCACCCTGCCTGCCGGGCCCCTGGTGCAACACTGAGCACAGCGGTTGGCCCAGCTTGGTTGTGGTTGCTCGCAATCATCCTCACTGCAGCTCAGAAGTGGCATTTTCAGAGCCTGTTACAGGCTGTGCCGCGCACTGGTGAGAGGCTCCCGCTGCCTCTGCTCTACGTGGGCTCGGTATTCTGGCTTTAAAGGCCTTCCCGCGCGCCTGCACGTAACCCCCCTCGCACTGGGGTTTCATCCCAGGCAGGGGCAGGGGTGAGCACAGGGACCCTGTGCGCAGGGGTCAAGTTTAGCAGCTCGTTCTGGAGCAGAAGGTGCAGATGGGGGTTGCTGCGGCCTGCGCTGAGCCCTGGAGGACAAGCCTGGGGCCCATAGCAAGCCAGGCTGTCCTCCTGGGTCCTCAACTTGTTTGGCAAAGCCACGGGAGGCCCAGGCTCCGAGCGCAGTGGCCAGGCTGGCGCTCGGCCCCCAGAGGCGGATTTGCAAGTAAAACCGCTCGTCTTCCTGGAACAGGCGACGGTGGCAGGGGGAGCCCCTTCCGGGCAGCATCGGCCTCACCTCCAGCCCCGGCGGCTGGCGCGGCTTGCGCTGGCGCGTGGGCCGGACGCAGCCGCTGGCCATTCGCGCACCAAACACGGGCATGCGGAGCACGGCCGCGCGCCAGCGCCAGCCCCCTTGGCACGGTGCAGGGCAGCGGGAGGGAAGCTCGTGGGGCTGGGGAGGAGGCCCCATGCTCTCCAGCAGGCCAAGCTCTGCTGTCCTCCAGGCCGACTGCGGTCGAGCTGCTGGCCCGATGGCATCCGGCCCGCACGCTGTGCCTGGGCTGCTTTACTCGGCCCTGCCTTAGCTGCCCGTGCCTCCCAGTGCCCAGGCTGCAGTACCCGGCCGCGCTCAGTGCGGGTCCATCCACACCACCTCCCGGACGGCGGGTGCGAAGCCCTGTGGTCTCCATTGCCATCCCCAGGCTGCAAGGGCAGCAAGCGCATTTCCGGCCTTGCTTCCCTTTAGCTGCAGCGGCCTGGGCTGGCCTGGCCATCTCCTGCCCACGCAGGGAAGAGGCTGCTGCAGTCGTAGCCTCCTGTACCGCTCCGGGCAAGGGGCCAGGGGCTTCCTGGCACAGGGGACGCCACACCCAGCTCCCTGACTCGGCTCCAAGCCCGGCTGCCAGGGCTCATCACCAGCCCTCTCCAGACTAACCTGCGCTGGGGTGTTCCCTTCGACCCGGAGGGCCAGGGCTGAGACCGTAGTCACGGCCCTCCCCTGCCTCCGTGGCAGTTCCCATCAGGACAGGGCAGCCAGCAAGGCCCCAGGCAAAGCCAGCTCCGAATTCAGTGCGGCGCCCTGAGCCGCGGCCTGCGGGGCACCCTGCCTACCTCCAGGCAGCAAGGGTGCACGCAGGCGAGGGCCGAAGAGCGAGGGCGATCGCTGCGCAGGCTGGAGCACCCGTGGCGCCAGCGCCCAGGCATGGACCAGCGATGTTGCGGAGGAGCGGAGACAGGGAAGCACAGGGACAGCCCGGCTACCGTGGGCCAGACACGCTGTGGCTTCAGCTCTTCCCTTCTCTTCCGCAATCCCCAGCGTGGAGGGGCGGACAGACCGGGCTGCCTCCCTGGGCCCCCGCCCCGTCACAGACTCACGCACAAACCGCACAAGCAGCTGCTTATCGTTTATTGCACAAGAAATCGGCGTCACTGAGGCAGGATGGTGCAGTACAAAACTATCCAGGTTACCCATCAAAAGCTATTGCCTTTTTTTGTATCCATAGACTTCGTTTCTGTACAGATATGTACACAGATGCTCACACACACGCACGCTCACACACACACACCCAGGCACTACTGCTCGCAAGTCTGCCACAAAAGGGCACGGGGGCAGTGGCTCAGACTGGCAGAAGCTGCCACGTAAGGAATTGGCATCACGGCAATGGCAGAGGGCCTGCTTCTGCCTCAGTTCTGGGCGTCTGACTCACACCGGGGCGGTGAATCCGGAGAATCAGGCCCCGAGTCTGCACTTAAGCCCGGAGACCAGGCCCAGGCCACGCGAGGGTGCTCAGCTGCTGGCCATGGGGTGCAGCTGGAAAGGTCGTTGCTCCAAGAAGTTAATGTGGCTGGTTGGAGTTGGAGATGCCCGTTTTGCAGCCCCCGGCTACAGGCGAGACTGGGGTGCTATGTGCTCAGACTGGGATGGAGCTGTGCCGCGCGCACCGAGGAGCACCACGGCCAAGCGCTGCCTCCCACTCATATCATTAAATAAAGAGCACACGGGCCACACGCACTCGCAAACCAAAACGCAGCAAGCAGCACAGCCCCGAGCTCCGGAGCCAATGCCCCAGGCCAGGCCAGCCCACCCCCGAGGCCTCTCCGCCCCCAGCCCGAGCTTCTGGGGGGCCAAATTCACAAACCCAGTCACTCTGTGCATGACCCCGGCGAGCCCGTGAGCTGTGGCATGAGGAAAAGGGCAGTCAGGGAGGGTGGCTCCCTGGCCTGGGGCCCGACCCCTTCCCAGGAAAGCCAGTGGGAGTTGTGGCCTTGCCTCTGCCAAGGGCTCAGATATGTAAGACTCCGAGGCTGCCAAAGCCAGAGCTGACTTCCCATTTTGCTCCTGTGTAGCAGGACGCCCCAAGAGTCAGGAAAAACATGAGAAGAGCTCCCTTTGAAAACCAGTGCCCCCCTCTCCTCCCCTTTTAAGTGCAGCTCATTATACAGAGCCCCACCCCAGCTCTGGAGTGCGGCAAGTGCCCTCGGCAAAGCGGCCGCGGTGGTCCGAGCAGCTCTGGCTGCCCATGGCTACAGGCAGAAGCCTCACCCCAAAGGGCTGCCGGGATGTGGCCCTGCAGCTCCGGGATGCGAGAAGCATGAACACGCGGCCCAGAGGAGTAACCGGGCATGCTCTGAATCCGCTGCCTCTCACTCCTGCAACACCACGTGCTGGGGAGGTAACAATCGCGCCCGCGTCTTTGGTGTGAGGTGGCTCTGCCCCGGGCACATGTGGGGATAGGGAGGCATTTGTGGGAGAGGGGGCAGGAGTCCCTGCTGTGCCTGGGCCTCAGACCACAGGATCAGGAGCTCAGGCACTGGGCTAGGGACAGTTTAGCATGAACATGTCCAGAGACCCCTCTCCAGGGGGCCTGATGCCCCTGCCCCACTCAGCAAGGTGCTGGTGCCCTCCCTGCCCCCCAGAGCAGCTCGCACTGCTCTGGGAGGGAGCACGGGCCTGGCCCCCTCGGGCAGCGCTGGCACAAGTGACAAGAGGCTGCCACTGGCTGCAGCTGCAGCTGCCTCTGGGGAGGAAAGAGAGAGGAACTGGCATGGGCTCTGCCCGCCTCCACTCCAAGCAGGTGCTCACAGCACACAGCCTGTTCCTGGCGCCTGCTGGGCCCTCGAGCAGCCTGGTCAGGCGGAGAAAGGCCAGCTCCCTCACTCCTGGCCAAAGCCCTCGGTCTCCTCGATGGCATAAAGCAGCTTCTCCTTCAGCTGTTCGTAGCTCTTGTAGGGGGGAAGGTCCAGACGGTTAAAGCTGGCAAGACAACACAGGCTGTCAATGGAGTGGCCGCCCCGTCCTCCCCGCCCCGCAGGTCCCACGACGGACCTCCCCCGTGGCTGCACAAACTGGACACTGCTGAGCAGAGAGGTGCCCACATCCCCGCGCACCCGCCGTGGGGTGGTGCGAAACAACACGGGCAAGCCAGGGGTCTGTGCCCCGGCACTTGCACACATCGTGCAGGGGACAGGCCTTACCAGGTGTGGCTCCGCGGCAGCCACGTCTCCTTGCCAACCTTATCAATGCAGAACTTCTGCGGCCCGTTGCTTCCTGTTGGGCGCAAGCAGAACATGTCTCATTCCAGCACCAAACCGGAAACACCGAGGCTAAGAAAGGGCACTTCAGGCAATGCCGCTAACCCCTGGAACTCACTGCTGCAGGACTTCATTGAAGCCAAAAGCTCACTGGGGATTGATATGGATAAGACCCTCCCTAACTACACAAATTAAAACAAACGTGTACTTGGTAAGGCATCGTACTGCTCAAACTCCAGGGATTAAGCCAACCACAATCAAAATTACTGATAAGGGAGCTGAAATTATCAGTGAAAAAGTCTATGGTCAGGAGGCGAAAGGATTACAAAAAGTAACTCAGAAATAAATCAGGAGCGGAAGCAATCTTAGCAGTAGATGCTGATCTAGCTGGGGCTGGTCCTGCTGTGAGCAGGGGCTGGACTAGACGGGACCACCCGAGGTCCCTTCCAGCCCCCGCGCTCTATGAGTCAATGCTGAGGAGAAAGTTGTCAACGATGATTCAGAGGAAGCCGAAATGTTCAGTAAACCCTGAAAGGCACCAGTCAAAGTTTGCATGGTAACAAAACACCCTCTAGTCCAGCTAAGCAGGGTGTTTAAACAGGAACTCCGAGCGCTAAACCATTTAAAAAAAAATTCAGGATCGTGTCACTTCCATCAAAGTTTGAAAGGAACCGGCCGAGATTCTGCCTCTCTGATGTTTAGATTTAACCCGTCCTGGAACAGTGGAAAAGCTCCAGAAGACGGGACAAAGGGGAAGGTGCCAATGTTTAGTAAGCGTCGCCGAGACAGCCCGAGCCTCTATCTGCAGCAGCACGTCCGACCCGAGAGCTGGAAATGTGCCTCCACCCCCACGCGCCCCTCTCCAGCACCACTGGGCTCGGAGACTTATCACAACTCTCCTCCTCTTCCCAAAGACCCGGAGCATAAATACCGATGAGCTCCATGAATCCTCCAACCGGCAGGCGGCAGGTCCCCGTCACAAACTGCAACAGCCGGATCCTCTTCTCGTTGTCCATCTCCTTGACGACCTACAAGGTGGGGATCCAGTCACCGCTTTGGGGAGGGGCAATGGAAAGCGTGCCTCTCCAGCCCGACTCGGTTTGGTGACACCCTCCTCCGCCCAGGTGCATCAGGAACCTCAGAGACCCACTAAACCCCAGCAGCTGCCACAGGGCAGCAGGAGCTAACCGACAACCCAGGGCAGAGAGCAGGCCTGATGCACCACCTGCCTCTCAGCCCTTCACGCAGGATGGGCTCTGGTCCACGGGCTTGGGGCAGAGCTGAATCCAGACTTGGCCTGAAACCCTGGAAGGAGCAGCTTCCCCCAGTGACGCAGCGACATGGGCTCTGCCCTGAGGGCTGCCGGGCCAAGGGCTGCTTTTCACTCCCCTTCCCTCTCAGCCCCTGAGCCACCTGAGCGAGCACTGCTTTATTCAGTAACCTCCTGTCCTGCCCCCTACGCAGCTGCTCCTGCTGGAAACAGGCTGACCACCAAGCGCTGCCTGCTGCCAGCTCCAGCCAAAGGCCTCTTCATGGGACACGTGCTTGCTGCAGCCTGGACGGCTCCAAGGCTGCTGCCGGTGCCCAGCTCACCTGCCAGAACCACTGGATCTGCTTGCTGTTCTTGGTGTAGTGCCGGTAGATCGTGTTCTTCTGCCAGTCATTCATGTCGATCTCCTGCATGCCGCACAGCATCAGCTGGGGAACCACAGGGCAGGTCAGAGAGCAGCTGCAGGCTCCATTCAGCCCCCAGCTTTGGAAAGGGACGGAGCCTGGCACAGCAGACATGCTGGCTTCTCCAGAGTCAGTGCAATGGGGCACGGGCAGCAGGACCTTGGGTCCATCCTAGCCGTGGGGCCCAGCAGGAGATCAGCTCCTCTACAAGCCTGACAGTGACCCCCGTGGCGATGGACATCCCCGCAGCCTCACTTGTGTCCACCTGATGCGTTCCCTTCCTTTTCCCCCCAGTGGAGCCAAATCAGGGGCAGGATTATGGGCTAGCAATATTCCTCCCAGGCCGTGGGAGGGTCCCAGCTGCCCTTGTGTCCCAGGCAGGATTCAGACCTGGCAGCTCTGCTGACAAGGGTAGGCCCAGAGGTGGCTCATCCAACAGGAGGTGCCAGGACTGCCAGGCACTGCCCCGATGCCTGACTCACCTCGAGCTCCTTCTCGTCAAAGTACCGCAGCCACTCCAGCGGCACCACCTCGTTGAAGCCATCCAGGAAGGCCTTGGTCTGCTCCTCCACGCCCCGCGTGAACCTCCAGTCTGTCAGCAGCCTGGGAGGACAAACTGACTGCTCAGCAGAGTGCAGCGCTGGCTGCAGCATCCCCCCTCCCCAGAGCCTGGCAGGTTCCTGCTGACCCTGCCCACTGCCCCTCCAGAGTGCGGAGGGACAAGCAGTCAGGAGCAGCAGGTAAGTGGAGAGGAGCAGAAGCAGCTGGGGACACAGGAGAGCCTGGCAGATCCCGGCCTGGCTCTTCTGGGCAGCAACCTTGCCCCTTGACAGGTCAGCCTGCAGAGCCATGTGGGGACCGGCGAGGTGCAGGCAGCCAGTCCCCAGGGAGTGGCAGGGAAGCACTGACTTGAACCCACCAGCTCCCGCAGGATCCCAACCAGCTCAGCACTGAACCGGCAGTGCTGGGCAGGCAGGATGGGCAGCTGAAAGGGAAGCTGGGTCCTGCTGCCGCATCCCTCCCTGGCTTTGATTCTGCCTCCTGCAGGTGCTGGCACCAGCACCAGCTCCCAGGGTCACGTCCCGGCTGTCCCCTGCTGCCAGCAGCCATGCCCCATGGCGCAGCCAGCCCGGGGAGCAGCCAGCCTGGAGCAGTGCACAGGGGCCGGCACTCACATGATGTACTCTTCCTTGTTCTCCTCTGTCACCCGGATGCTCTCGCCGCCCTCCTTCAGCTCATGGGTTGTCACCTTGCCCAGGATCTCCATGTCCTGGATGAAGTACAGCTCCAGGCCGCACTCCTCCAGGCTGTTCTCCCTGTGGGCAGAGACATGGGGAGCGTTATCCCTCCTGGGGACCAGGCCTTGGTGCGAAGGGAATGGGGAGGGAGGACTGGGGGCTAGGGCCCCACTGGTGGCACCCTGGGGTCTCAGTGATGGCTGGCAGGGGCATCCTATGGCCAATCTGATTGCCTCGGGAGGGAAGGTTTCTCTGCAGCTGCAGCCCGCCAAGGGCCTGAAAGCTGGGGGCCTGGTGTGTCAGGCTGAGCCAGAGCCCATCCGCTGTGGGCACCTCATCCTTTTCCCCAAGGAGAAGCCAGGCCCAGGGCTGAGGTGGGGTGCAAGCTGCGCTCAGGCACTGACTTGATCCAGACAATGGAGTTGTAGAACTCAGGGTCAATGGACTCCAGGTCCTTCAGCGTGGGCCGCTTGTTCAGCATGCGCTTGTAGAAGGGCAGCGTGAAGCCGGTGTCGATGAACTTCCCATGGTACAGAGCCTGTGGGGGAGAGCACATGGGGGTCATGCCTATGGGACCAGGAGCCGAGGGCTGCGGCCTGAAAATCCTGGGAACAGCCATGAGCAAGAAGGTCCCAAGGAACAAGCTGGCAGAAGGTGGTCCCACAAGCCTGGGCCAAAATTCCTCCTTGGCTAGGTAAAACTGTGTGCGCAGAAGAAAGGCCTGGCACCCTCTTGGCACCGTGGCCCAGGCCCAGAGACCGAGGCCAGCACCCCTCCTGGGGGAACAGGGGCTCCTGCCTCCAGAGCCAGGCGCGCAGGCACCTCGCTCCCCTCCCTGCCCCGGATTGTGCGGCGCCGCCTGCCCCCCTTGCAGCTCTATTAACAGCACTTGTTTAAACAGAGCTGTGCTGCGGCTTCCCTGAGTCCCTGGCTTCCAGGAGCCCCAAGGCAGAGGCAGCCAAGAATAATGCAGACACTTGTCTGGAACAGCCCAGCAGTGAGTAATAGTCTGGGGTTTTATTGGGCTCCTGCCTTGCTCGGGCGGCCTGGGCAGGCCAGGACAGTGCTGCAGCCTCCTGCACTTGGCACCAAGGGGCAGGGTCCAGAGCCCTGGGAGCAGCCCCCTCCCATGCACGGGGACTCCTGGCTGGGCCCCTGGGGTGCTCAGTGAGCAGTGGAGCCGGGCAGCAGGGATGACCGAGGTGCGGGCAGCTGGAAACATCCACACGGGCCGGCTAAAAATAGCTCCCAGAGCTGCCTGTCACACAGGACAATGAGGCAGCAGCCAGGGAGCCAGGCCCAGCCCCAACATCAGGCCCGGAAATGGGCCCCACAGCAATGCCCCTGCCCCAAACACCACCCCCATGCACCTCTGGCCCTGCAGAAACGCCCCCCGCCCCTCCAGACATACAGCCCACTCCCTGCCCGCAGACCCAGCCACGCAAGGCCCGACAGCCGTGGCAAGCCCTGAGGAGCAGTCCCCGAGGCGGAGGATGTGGGAGGATGCTGCCGTGGTGGGATATGGCTGTGGCCTGGGTTGAGCACCTGGCCCAACAGTGCAGACCCAGGGCTCCCACGCCCTCTCTGCCTCCTCCAGGACAACTGTGGGGGCCTGGCCCTGGCAGGAGCAGGGAGTCCATCCCACCTCAGTCCCCGAGCGCAGCTCATGGAGGCAAAGACCCTGCTCCGCAGCCCACGGCCCTGTCCTGTCCCACGGCCAGGTACCCAGGCTCCCCCAGGGCCAGGGCTGCCTCCACTCCAGAGCTCTTCCACCATCTTCCCCCTGCACACAAGGCAGGCACCAGCTGCCCGGGGCCTTCCCTGCACCGCTGCCCCATCCATCGGCGAACGAGGCTGGGCCCAGGCTCCTACCATGGCGATGAAGCGGCCGATGAAGCGGAAGTATGTGAGGTGGTCGGGGTTGATGGAGGAGGCAGGGTTGATCTGCAGGCAGTAGTTATTCTTCCCAGCATACTCGAAGAGGCAGTACATGGGGTTGAGCACCTCATGAGACAGGAGGAAGAACCACTCCCTGGGGGAGACAGGAGGACGAGGAACGGTGAAGGGACTGCAGGCCAGCTGCCCACCTGGCGCCAGGCAGAGCCTGCCCCACTCCCCTTCTGCCCACTGGGCTCCCAGAGGCCAGAGAGAGAGCAGGGCCTGGCCTGGAGGGTGCCGGGGACCCCAGAAATGCCCATGTTCACTTGCACGCACACATGCACGCCCCTGCCGGGACGTGGGCAAGTGCACCCCTGCTGGGCACCTACGTGCCCTTGCACTTGCTCAGAGACCGCCGTAGCTGGCCCAACCACACGTGCCCTTCCTGAAAGGGACCTCACTGTCTCCTACCCCTGCACACGCACTCCACGAGCCTCTTTGCATGCGGCCCCCTCCCCCTCTGCAGGGAACGCTGCCCCTTCCCAGCCCGGGAGAGGCGCCCGGTCCTGCCGTGGCTCCTCCCTGGCGGCTCGGGGAGACGAGGAGTCCTCCGACGCAGCGCGCGCCCCGGTATCCCGTCCGTGGTTCTACCCTGTGGTAGAACAGCATGACGTAACCTACCATAGGGTAAAACCACTGGCAGGACACAGAGAGAGAGCAGAAGCCCACGCACCAGGGGCTGGGAGCGGGGTCACCACGGAGGAGCGGTCCAGGGCATGGCAGGCGCGGGAAGGGGGAGGCAGGAAGAAGAGTTACCCAGCACCAAGCTGAACACCCAGGCATGGCCAAGCTGCAGCTGTCGGGGACCAGGGACCCTCCCCTGCCCAGCGGAGACCCAGCCCCCAGTGCTGCTTCAGCAAGCCTTTCCTCAGAGACAGCAGAGCCCCTCCACCCGGCCTGGTCCTTCCCTCGGCCGCACCCAGTCTGGGCCCCAGAGCCTTTCCAAAGACCCTGGCCCAGTGAGCCCCTCCACACAGGTCAGCCCAGTTTCTGGGTGGTGGGTGGCAGCCACAGCTGGGCTTCCCGAGATGGCAGGACCCCAGGAGAGCAGGGGCTCCCAGGAGGAGGCAGAGCCTGGCCTGGGGCCTCCAGATTGATTCGGTTGCTGGGGTGCACCCAGGATTCAGGCCAGCTCCTGCTCTGCCCTGGCAGGGCACGTCCTAAGCCTCCTCCATCCCAGAGGACAGGAACAGGGGTCCAAGCCTGAGCCCAGCCTTGCCAGTGCCCCCCAGGCCCCATGGAGGAAGCCAGAGGCCCCCGGGACTCACCGGGCGATGCCGCCGTAGTCCAGCCCCTCCTCACCACGCATGATGATGTACAGCCGGCGCCGCAGGTCATAGGGCTTCATGTTCATGATCTGGGGCACGAGGGAAGCAAGTCGTCACCCACAGGAGTGCCCACGCAGGGGCTGCTCCCGCAGGTCTCCCAGGACGAGGGTGCGAGGGGAGGGCATGGAGGTTCCCACCTGCTGGAAGGAGTCCTCAAAGAGCGTCTGCCGGGAAACGCTGATCTTCACATGGCTGGGCAGCGCATTCGACTGGAGGAAAACACGGCACCGGGCTCAGCCAGGGCCGGCAGGGCTGCTCCCCCGGGTCACCAGCAGCGCTGGCTCAAGCTGGCAAGTAGCCATGCCAATTCCCACCCTGGGGACATCCTGGCCCCCGGCCCAGCGCAGACCCATCCCATAGCCCGCACTCACATGACACAGGAAGCGGAACTGGTGGTACTTCCAGCGAAAGCTGCGGTCATAAGCCCCCGGCGAGCCTCCCTGCTTGCTCCTGCAATGGTAAGTGCAGGGGCCTTCACTCAGGCAGCCGCCCCACCAGCACATGCCCCAGCCCACCCGCAGCCTTGCTCCCAGCCTTGCCCGGGCCCAGACTGCCTGCCAGCCGGGGGGGGGACGACGGACCCAGCGCCCCAGCCTGGAGGGAGGAACTCACCCGGACTCGAACCCGGGGCGCGGGTCTTTGAACGTGGTGGTGCGGGTGTTGTGATCCACGAAGTAGCGCACACCTTCATTGGTGTACTTCACCTCCCAGCCCAGGGGCAAGGCCAGCTCCTGCATCATCCTGCCCGCACCGGGGACAGGTTAGTGCGCACGGGGAATACCAAGGGAGAGGGACCTATCTCGCCTGCATGGCCGGTTCTCCCACCCGCTCAGCTGGGGCTGGGGCCCAGGCCTGCCCTAAGCCCCCACCAGCCCCTCGCTGTTTCTGCTGCCTTCTTAATGCGCAGGTATTTCCTTGCCCTGTAGCTCTGGAGTGGCTCACAGGAAGCCGAAATGCCAGGACACCTGGCTGAGCCCTGGGACAAGAGCTCTGCGTGGCCCGTGGCGTGGCGCTACACTGGCAGGGAGCTCCCCAGTCCTGAGCTCCACAGGGCTGCATGGGGGTGAGGTCAGATCCCCCAGCCAAGTGGGACCAGAGGAGCTCCCCTTTCTGAGTCCTGCACCAGCACGGAGCCACCCCAGCACACGCAGCACTACACAGCAACCACCCCTCACATGGGGACGCGTGATGGTTGTGCCTAGCTCCAGGATCTGTGGACACATGTGACGGCTGTCCCTAGCACCACGGCCTGCACAACAGTTGCTCCACCCCCAGGTCTCAGACAAGACAGCTGTGCCTCCCAAAGGGGGAGGCTGCTGCATCTGGACCTTTGTAGGCTCCTTCCTTCCTGCATCCCCTGTCCTGAGGTGCACGTATGCCAGGAGCTTGACATGTGCCAGGCCCGGGGAAGCTTGATCTGTGGTCCAGGAGCCTGGGCTCTTGGGCTGGGAGCTACAAGCCTAAAGCTGCCGTCACAGAAGCAGTCACATGGGGCAGACGGCAGTGCCCTAGAGTCTTACCCCTGTGTGCGAGGGTCTTCCCACTGCGTGGTCCGCGTGTTGTGGTTCACGTAATACCTTCGCCCATTGTCCTGTCTCTTTTCTGGAGGAGGAAGAAGAGGGCAGCACGTTAGCCTGCCCCGGACACCTCCACAGGAAGGCCCCTCCGTCCCAGCTCCCATGGAGCAGATCCAGGGACTCGGGCTCTTTGCACTCCCCTTGCCCCCAGCCTCAGTGGCTCAAGCCTAGGACAGAAGTGTGGCCATCTCCCACTGCGCTCCACATGCAGCCCTGGCTCCGGGCATGCAGTGGCACAGGGAGCTGGATGGGGCAGCACCTGGGACGGGCACTGACCCCGGGCCCTGCTGCCACGCATGGCAGTGCAGCCCCCGCACTGCTGCCCAGAGGTGCGACATCCCGGACATGCTCACTGCACGCACAGCGCGTCTTTGCCTGCACAACACACGCACAGCTCCCCTGCACACCCCGTCTGTGCAGCATGTGCGCAGCTCACCTGCATACAACAAACTGTATGTGCAGCGCACACACACACACACACCTTTCCCATAAACCCCCTACACATACGCTGTCTGTGGCACACAGAGCCGGCTGTACACACCCAGTGCCTGTAGGGTGCACACGCCTCTCCTATACACATCCACTGTGTGCATGCACCCACACATCTCTCCTGTACACACAAGCTGTATGTCCAGCACACACACGGCTCTGCCAAACACCCCTGTAAACATGCAGTGCATGTGCCCATACCTCTCCCAGGCACTGCTGCTGCATGCACAACACACAACATGCCCATATACAGCCACATGGATCTTTCCCAAGCCTCTCCTGCACACAACAGATATCCCTTGTACACTCAGTGTACCACCCAGGCACATACATCTCTTTCCAAATGAGCAAGTACATTAGACACCCAGACGCTTGTGCCCCTCCTATGCCCATTATCTGTACACATACCCATACACTTCCCCAGTGCACGTCTCACACCCCCCATGAATGCCCAGTGAGTGCACCATGCACAGACGCCTGCTCTATGCACATGCTTCCCTGACACACCCACCATGCACCTAGACACACGGTACACGCACCACCTACCATGCGCACTCCGCTGCCGTTCACAAAACACGTTCCCAACAAAGAGCTACGTGTGCACAACCAGCGCAGACCTCTGTGCCCACACTGCCCACCTACGCCTGTAGGCAAACCACCCAGTATACACACTCACCCTCCCCCAGGCAACCACTTCTCCTTAGATACGCGCGCACCTCTCGCGACCCCTCTGCCTCCCAACGCATCGCTGCTCCTCACGCCCGGTATGCTTGGAGGTTCAGACCGAGCCCCCGTGGCACACACAGCCGTACTTGCCAGCTCCCTGCGGGCACGCCTGGCCCTCCCGGTGCAATGTGTCCTCCAGCCCTGCTCGCACACCAGGCCGCAGGCACACTCCCATGCACACTGACTGTACCCACTGCTTGTGCATCCTTGCCCTAGAGACTCTGTGCCCACTGTCAGTGCACGGCACGGGCCCAGGCTGTGGAAAGGAGCCCAGCAAGGCAGTGGTGCCCTCCTGCAGAGGCCCAGCTCCCGGCACTCCTGCACGGCGGGCAGGTTTATGGTCCCTGCCCCCCTTCAGAGCCTGCAAGCTCCCGCCCTCCCTGGTGCTGCTCTGCTGCGGCAGAAGCCGCAGGGTGGAAGCTCAGGGGCGGCCGTCCCAGCTCGGGAGGGCGCGCAGCCTGCTGTGCTAATTGGAAGCAGCCCTCCCTTCCCCCTCTGGCAGGCAAGTGAAGGCAGCTCCCGACAGCACCTCTGCCGTGCCCCGCCACGGCGCTGGCTGGGCCGGGCCGGGCCGCGCTCAGTCACAGGACGCGCCAGGCTCGCTGTGCTGAGACCCCGAGGTCACGGGGCCAGACAGCTGGCTGGGCTGGGGCGCGGAGCACCTGGGGCCAGCACCCACCCCTTGCCCTGCCCCGGCGTCTGCAGCTGCTCCGAGGAGGAAAGCGGGAAGCCACAAGTCACCGAGGGACGCCAGCGAGTGAACACTCCTCGGGACCCAGGCGGAGGCCTTGCCCACACGAAGCCCGTGTGTACCTGGAGCCCGGCATGCACAGCTGACCACGTGGGCCCATCGGACGGCCCCTGCGTCTGCGACGTGCTGCCTGCGCTGGCGGGCACTCTGGAGCCAGCGCCCTGCCCTGTGTTGCTTGGCACACGGCCCCAGAGCCAGCGCCCTGCCCTGCCTGCCTGCGCAACAGGCATGGCCCACGGGACGCCCCATCTCGGGGGGGGGGCGGGGGGGCCATGCCAAGCCCATCTCACTCTCCCTGAGGTCAACGCGGGACTCGCACGCTCCAAGCTCACCCTGGCCACGCGCACAGCAACTGCCGACCTTGACCCTGCCAGCCCCTCAGCTCAGCCTGCACCCCCAAATCCTCTCTCCTCGCTGCGGGGAGCAGCTCCCTCGCCTTTAGCTGCGCGCCATTACCCTGCTTGCAGCTACCGGCAAGCCCGCAGCCCCTGGCTCTGCCCCCCACCCCGCTCAGGGCTGGAGCGCCCTTTCCGTGGGGAAGGCGAGGTTGGGGGCTGCCCAACACTCCTTGCCCAACTCTGTTGGGAGTGGGGCAGAGGGCCCAGGTGCAACACCCCCGGATACTGGGCAGCTCCCTCCGCAGCACTGACAGGACACTCCCCGGCATGCACGGGATGCTCCTGGCCCCACAGCCCAGTGCAGTGGCCCTTGGGGCATGTCCCGGCACCCGTTGCTCCCACAGCCCCCGAAGGCTCTCCAGACCTGCTGTTCCGCACTGCCCAGCCAGAGCCCACTGCCCGCTCCGGGCCAGCACCGTCCGTCCGAGTCACGACGTGGGAAGCAGGGTGCACGGTGAGGCCCAGAGCACCCCGATCCCGCCCAAGCACTCCTGCCCCCCCCAAGAATAGCCCCTTGAGGGACGCCCCCAGGCAGGGGCAGGAGAAGCTGGGACCTCGGGCCCCTCCTGCAGCCCTGGGAGCGAGCGCATGGCACTGGGAGCCTCTGGGCACACGGGCAGGGTGGGAGATCAGCGCGTGTGCTGGGCCTGGCCGAGCCAGTGCCACGGGCATCCCCTTCCCAGCATGCGCAGTGGTGTACAGTGCAGCCCCCTCCCCACGGACAGCAGCTGGAGGCAGTAGTGCCCCAGTCCCAGAGATGAGATTGGGGGGGGGGGTGCCAGGTGAGCAGCAAGGTGCGAGCGCAGGCGAGGCAGCTTGTACTTACCCCAGCCGGGAGGAAGGGAGCCGAGAGGGTCATTGTCGGATGCGGCGCTGGACGACTAGAGACAACAGAGAGGGCAGAAGCACAGAGTGAAAAACGGAGGTGCAGGCGGTTACGGAGAGCAGGGGCACATGGGGGGCTCCCTGCCCCCCGCTCTCCACTCGCCTGCCCCAGCCCTGCTGCCAGGGCAGGGACCAGGACCCTGCTCCCGAGGCACTAAAAATAGAACCAACCAAAACCCCTGCACGCGCAGGGCAGGGGAAAAGGCCAACCCAAGCCCCACGCGCAGGCTACGCCGCAGCAGCAGTAGGCAGGGGCCGGCAGGAGAGGTCTGGGCGTGTGCGGCTGCTCAGCTCCCGCCGGCCGGCGCGACTGAGATTGCCACCACGGTTACACCTCCAACTTTCTCCAAGAACCACACACAAGAGGGGAAAAAATATCGCAGGCCTTTCCAATGAAATCATTCCCACAAGCCCTGTCCACGCCCAGCGCTTCCTGGCTCGCCCGGCGGCCCCCTCCCCCTCCCTCGGCCGGCCGTGAAAGCGGGCGGCAGTGCGCGAGGCGCGGGGACTGAGGGAACATTCATGCCTGCGCAGACAGGCGTCTCCCCCGGCCCCCCGGGCCTCCCCCGCCCCGGCAGGTTGGACCGCGCTGCACAAAGCACCTTTATTCTCACTCGGGGAGAGCGGCGCGGCGGCCCGCGCCCGGCCCGGGGCAGGGAGAGGGCTCCCGGCCGGAGGGGCACTGTTTAGATTAGCCCCCTCCCGGCACCGCCGGGGGGTCTCCTGGGGATGGGCGGCCAGACGGAACAGTCGGGGATTCAGGGAGCGGGGGCCAGCGGATGTTGCCACAGCCGCATAAGAAACGCATTGTTACGGAGAAAGGCCTTTTCATCGCGCCTCCGAGAGCCGCACGGCTGGAGCAGGGGGCCGTGGTCCGCAGCCGGCCCTGGCCCACCTGAGCCAGGGAAGGCACCAGCCTGCCTCGCGAGTGGGAGCCTGGTCCCGACCTCTGCAGGGTGGCGAAGTGGCAGCAGTGCTGCATGAGGACCAGGAAGCAGCTCTACAGAGCTGCCAGGTGCACCACGAAGCTGCCCGAAGCCCATGGGCAGCGCTTCCTCATGCATGGCCCCGGGAGCTGGGGTGCCAAACAGGCTGGCCAGTGCCCTGGCAGGACAGGGGAGCAGGCCGGCCGCAGCAGGCACAGCAACGGGCAGAGCAGCCAGCCACGATGCTGCTGACAGTGGCAGGACCCAACTCCCTGCAGCAGGTCCCCTGGGCAGGAGTGGGCAAGCTTTGGGCTCCCAACCCCCAGGTACCCCACCCCCTGGGAACTAGCCTAATCCCCCCGCTCCCATGGGATAACAGTGCGTGGCCCACACTCAGAGCGGCCAAAGGGCAGGAGGCTTGGAGAAATCCCCTGGTCAGGGCTGGGCAGCAGACACGAGGGGACTGCCTCTGGGGTAGGGCCCTGCCCCCTGTGCCCCAGAACTGCAGCTGGAGAAACCCCACGTTATGGCAGCCAGCATGGCTGCCTCTCCTGCCCCCCCCGCCCGTGACCCAGAGCCTGGGGCTGGGAGCAGAGAGCCAAGACCTCTGCGGGACGGCAGGCAGCACGGGGTTTCATCGGGCTCAGCTTGGAAGGCGAGGCCCCTGCTCCACGCTGTGCAGCGTCCGCCGGGAGCACCACCAGGAGCCACGGGAGCGGTCGGGCCAGCACTTCAGGAGCCACTGCAGGGAGTGACAAGCTCATAACCCAGCTCAGTGCTGGAGGATTCCCCTGCCTATAAATCACTTGGGGCCGGCACTTCCCTCCCAGATCCTGTTCCCAGCTGGGTGGGAGGAGGCAGGCATGTGGGAGGAAGCAAAGCCTGCGGCAGCCCAGCTCAGGAGTGGCAGGAGCCCATGGACCGGGCTGAACAGGGGAGGGAGAGCGTGAGAGGGGCCAAGGGGCTGGAGGCGCACCAGGCACATGCTGCAGCAGGGATGCTTGCGCAGGCGGGGACAGACGGTGCTTGTTCCTGTGGCTCCGAGACAGCTCCTGCTCTGCCCTAGCAAAGGATCCCCTGGGGCAGGAGGGCTTGGCTCCAGGCTCCCCTTCTCCCACGGGCATCCCAGGGGCCAACCCTCCTCCTCACTCCAGGGCCAAGCAGGGGCAGCAGAGGAGCTGCTGCCAGCCAGGGGCAGGCACCTCCAGGTCTGGAGGCTCGGGACCAGGAATGGGAGAAGGTCTGCACCCTTCCCCAGTCACCCTCTCCGCAGGGCCCTGGCCAGAGACGCCACGTCCCCAGAGGTGACCGAACAATGGAGCGAGGGCATGGGAAAAGGAGGGAGCAGGGGGAGTCTGCAAAGCTGAGCCGTGCTCTTTGGCCCTTGAGGCACCAGGCCTCAGGGAGGGGATGCCCTCTCCTGCACAGCCCCTTGGGTTGTTGCTGGGAGCCAAGCTACACTGGGCAGTGCCCTGAGCCCAGCCACAAGATCATCACAAAGCCCAGGCAGGCTGGGCACATGGGCTCTGTGGGGCACGTGGCAGGGATCTGCCACACCCCCCCAAACACGCAGCAGGCCAGGTACAGAAGGAATGGGAAGCCCAGCTCGTTACAGCCAACGGAGCAGGCATGGCGCTGTCAGACTGGCCTGGTGGCGGGTGGGAGCCCGATTCCCTGGGTCGGGGCAGAAGTCGGTCGCCCTCACCTGGTAGAGGAACCGCTGGCTGAACTGCTGCATGGCGCCCTGGAGCTGGCTCCGCTGCGACTGCCACTGCTCGTAGTTGCGCACGTACTCAGCTGTGGGGCGCTGCCAGGTGGTGGTGCGGGTGTTGTGGTCCACGTAGTAGGACCTGCCGCGGGGGTCCACCCGCTTCTCCCACCTGCAACACCGCAGAGGGGCCCGTGTCAGCAGCTGCGCTCGTGCACAGGGATGGGCCCCTCCCCAGCGCCCCGCCAGCGCCTTGCGTAATGGCTCCAGCCACACAGGTGCACGGGCTGGCCTGGATGCTCCAGGCCCCAGGACCCAGCCTGGACCAATCCCTGGTGCCCAGGGACCTCGGGAGCGTGCCCCCCACCCACCCACGCCCTTCTGTGAGTTCACAGCACTGGGCAGAGGGGCAGGATGAATCCAAGAGGCACGGCAGCCAGCTTTGGGGGGGGACACAGCGGCACCTCTGTGCTGAGTGGGTAGGTGTGAGCCTTACACCGGGGGTCTCCCTGCTTCGGGACAGTTGAGGAGCTAGAGAAAAGCCCTGATGGGTCATGGCCGTGCCGGCTTCCTCTGAAGCTTCTCCATCACCTGTAGGACAGGAGGGGTCTCGGCCTGAGGCACCAGGACAAAGCAGGGGGCATGGACAGGGCCTTGGGTCTTCTGGCCCCGAGGAGGTTTTTCTGCTCTGCTGGTCTCCTTGTCACTGGCTCGATGGGCCACAGCCCAGCGAGGACAGGGCTTGTGAGACCCCTCCCGGCAGAGGCCCTGGAGTCATCTGCTGTGGCTGGCCCAAGGCATCAGGCCTGGGCTGCAGCCCTCCCAAGGCCGCTGGAGGACCTGCCATGCACCACGTGCCCAGAATGTCCATCTGGATCAGCTCTACCCCTGCGTGGCAAGAGGCTGGAGCCAGGCCAGGCCTGCACAGCAGCGAGAAGGCTGAGACGCAGAGCATGCTGACTTGCCAGGGAATCACCTCGGGGCTGGTCTGCTCCTGAGCTGGCAGCAGAGCCTGGGCAGGGAAGGACAGCACATCCAGGTGCTCAGCAAGGGGTCCCTGCAGCATCTTAGATGGTGCTGAGGGTGAAAGCGGCAGGTTCCCCAGCTGCAGGGCCAAGGTGTGAAGGACAGAGGGCAGGAGAGCCGGCCCAGAGCCCCCATTCCTGTGATCAAGGGAGGAGCAAGAAGGCTTGGAAGGGTGCGGGTACAGCCTAAGGGAACTTCCTTCTGCAGCCAAAAATGTGACCCCTTATTGGCAGGGCTGCTCTTCTACAGCCAAGCCTGCGGCATGGAGCAGGGCACTGGTCACTGCAGAGCCAGCAGCCCCAGCCGCGGTCAGCCAGTCCCCCCCGCCTCCCCGGGAGGCTGCAGGGACCAGACAGGCACCGACGAGCAGGTCCTGCTCCTGACCCGTGGGAGCTCGCGATCTCCATAGCACTCGCAGCAGCCCAGGCCACAGGTGGCACCAGGCCAGCTCGCAGCCCTGTCGGCTGCAGCAGCAGGACGGGGGATCCTGTGCAGGATTTTCACCTCTCATTCCCTGAAGGCCTCTTTGTTCTGCCCAGAAGTGACTGTGCTCTGGCTAAGCTGCCTTTGCTCTCCATGGCTGTGGAGACGGGAAGGGGTCTCCTCCCAGGGGAAAGCGAAGCAGGAGACGCCAACGTCCACCAGGCAGGAATGGGCCAGGGGAACCAAGCCTGGAGGGGGATGTAGGTGGGTCCTGCACCCTGTCTAGACAGGGAGACATGCCTCCATCCTCTCCTGCTGCTGGCAGCTCTAGTCTGGGGGCCAGGAGGCCCAGCGCCTTACCCTGGCGGAAGAGGTCTCTCCCAGGTGGTCGTCTTGGTGTTATGGTCCACATAATAAACCCGCCCATTAGGCAGCTCTCGCTGTTCCCACCTGAAAGAGAAAGGCAGAGGTGGGCGGATGGAGGCAGCCGCAGTGCTACTGCAAGAGCGAAAAGGATGCAAACCATCGAGTCTGCCTCCCAGCAGGCAGGAGAGGCGATGGGACCTGTTAATTCGGCACAGACGGGCTTGGGGCAAGCGCAGCTGGGAGCTCTGTCGCCCTCCCTCCCACGACACCCGGGCCCCCCCATGGGAGGCTGCTGCATCCCACTGCTTGTGCCAACGGGACATGGCTACGCGAGTCAGGGGAACCGGAGGGAGACCCACCTGCCCTGCCCACACTGATGTCACGGACACTGGGCAGCCCAGGCTTCGAACCCACGACAGGCAGGAGGAAACAGCCCCTGCCTCCCTGCCACAGCAGCCAGACACCGGCCTCCCACACCGGCTGGCAGCACGTGCTCCTGACCGGCTCCCAGGGTGAGGACATGAGCCTGGCATCGGAGACGTCCCTCCTGGAGACGCACGACAGAGCCGCGCTTCACGAGGGCTCTGGTGACCGCTCCTCTCAGAGGCGGCAGCCTCCACGGGGCAGGATGCACGCGTCTCCACCAACCCAGCCACCAGCTGCGATGACTCCGGGCCTGCAGCAGCCTGCTAGCCCCTTGAACGTGCAATTCTGACAACGGCCAAACCCAGCTGCTGTGCTCTGCAGCCTGCCGCGGGCAGAGGGGCCCTTCCATAGGAGGCTGCCCCAGGGCGTTTATCCACCGTCTGCTGCGGGGCTGGCAGCAGAGCTGGCTGCAACCCCACTCGGCTTTGACTGGGAAGCCCAATGCAGGCAGGACAGCGCATCCAGCAGCTTTTAACCGACACAGCTGGGAGGCAGGAGGCATGGATCCAGCAACCTCCAAAGGCTGGCGTGGCCTCCATCTTTGCAGCCAAGTGGCTTTCAACAGTGGAGGATGACCATCTGCTGGCCCCTCGCGGTGCGCTGAGCAGGGCATTTCCTCAGTGTTTAGCCCCCATGGGCTTTGTGCAAACCCTGACCAGCCCCTGCAGTGTTGTGGGGAGGCAGCTGCACGCCTCGCTCCACTTACAGCTGAACCAGGGGAGCCAACGGGCACTAGACCCTAGGAGCCCCTGGCTCCTGGCCTGCTCTCACAGCCCCTGCACTGGTCTTTCCACGGATCAAGCGAGCTGAGGTTGTAGTGCAACGAGGAAACTACGTGCCAACAGCCAGGCAATGGCAGAGGGTAGGGCAGGGGCTGCTGGAGGCATGGTCCGATGGTGGAGCTGGCGTCAGCACCGTGAGCAGGGCTGCGTTCTGACCTGGCTGCGGGGTGGAGCGCAGATCCCCAGTTTCCTCCCACAGTAGGAAGCCGGGCCGGGTGGGATTTCACACCGTGCCAGCTTTGTGCCCAAAGGGTTCTTGATGTTTCTGCTCAGTTTCTCTTCACGAGCCTAAGGGAAAAGCCTTGGCGTCTGGGCCGCAGTAGAAACTCTCCCTCGTTCCCCAGCCCATCACTGACAACTCTTCAGACCCGTGTCCAGAGGTGACCCCAGGGAGACCGTGCACAGAGGAGGGCAGACTCCAGCGTCGCACCAAGGAGCACTCTTCACTGTCACTCATTCACAAATGCTGGTGCACAGAAAGTCACTACAGGCCCGTCCACCAGCCTCCATCCCACCCTCGAGGATGGCTCCAGTGCGGATGCCGATGGATAAAGCGTTCAGGCCCGTCTCCCCCTCCCCATTCATCACCAAAAATGCCCCAGGAAAGGAGTGCACAAGAGCGGTGTTGTGATGGCCAGGGCGGCTGCGCAGACAGCGGGGCTGGCACAAGCCCCAGCACACAGAAAGCTAATTCAGAGGGAGAAGCCAGCAGTGCCTTGGGCCAGGTAATGTAATACCTCCTCTGCATCAAGGCAGCGTGCACGGGCCTTCTTGCTGCCAGGACTTAGCAGCAAGGGGTGAAGAGTTAAGAGCCCCCGTGGTCCAGGCCCTCTGCCCCCAGAGCCCTGAGCATGTGCCCACCACTGCAACTGCATGCAACACCACCAGCCAGGCACCACGGCCTGGCCACTGCCCCCCTTCAGCGCTCTGCTGCAGACATCCCACCACGGAGCTACCCACTCATCCCAACCATTGTCCTCAATCCCAGTGCCGAGGAACAGCACCGTGCTGCGTAGCAGGCAGCCACCAGCTTGCAGCAGGACGGAAGGTGAGCTCTGGTCCCCACGGTGCAGAACCGGCTTCTCCCCAGCGGGCCCCGGGCGCAGAGGACCAGAGGCTTTGTAGCAGTCAGGGGTGAAAGAGCAGCCTCCCAACTCCCAGGGCAGCAGCACAGCCCGCCCCTGCCCATCGAAGGGCTCAGGGGAGCTGGGGTTTCCCTCCGAGGCCCCACTGCTCACGTGAGAGGAGCAGTGCCAAACGTATGGCCCCAAACGGCATCATCACAGGATACAGAGCGGGGACCGGTCTAAGCAGAGGTCCCGGGCACGCGGCTGAGGAGAGCTGATAACAGCACGCGCCCAAGACAGAAGTTGGGGCGGGCACACACGCACCCACGGCATCGCTGCACCCACAGCCCGGCCCAGGCACTGCAAGGCAGCCCCCAGCCACCCCTTCCAGGGGTCTCAGCAAAGCCACCGTCCCACTCGGCATCAACAGCACTTGGAGGTCACACCACAAAGCAAAGGGGGGCTGCTGTCCGGCTGCAGCAACATGGGGGCCACTGTAACCACCTCCAATGTGACGGCCCATCCCCCCTTGAGCAGCCCTCACAGCTACTCCCTTCTGACCTGAAGGTCTGTCTGGCCACAGTTTCTCAACAGGACCCCACTAGGATCTTTTGAAGCCCAAAAGAACGCCCTTCCTCTGATACCCCGACCAGCCGGAAGCCAAGCTGGCAGCCCCAGAAACTTGGGAGCTGCATGGCGATGCCTCAACCGAGACAGGACCTCTGCTCCCTTGGGAGCAGCCCTCGTGAAGAGGGGCAGGACTGGGACCACAGAGCCGGCTTCGGAGACCTCCCACCCCAGCGCATGGGGAGAGGAGCAAACAGAAGCTCCTGACCCTGGTCCGGGAAAAAGGATCGTCGCGAATGCTGGGCCTGGCTCCTCCTTGGAGCGGGACAGGAGACAACAGCCGTTCTCTTCGGTGGAGGGGCCAGCTGGACTGACGGCACCCGCGGCACGGACAGCCTGGTCAAGCACCGAGGCTGCTGAGTTTGTTTTCTCCCTTGGCCTCTCCCTGGCGAGCGAGACCTGAAAGGATGCGATGGGAACAGGAAAACTTCATGCCCAGCTGGCCGGGTCACGCTCAGTGCCACGCAATGCCTTGGCGAAGGCAGTGCTGTCAGGATCTGGCCAGGCGTGCGGTAGGCGAGGGGAGAGCCCCGCGCGCCCTGCCAGCGAAGGTCGCTGCCTGCGGGCCAGGTCAGGGCTGGCAGGCACGCCCGTGGGACGCGTGGGCAGCGGTGGGTGCTCTCCGGCACCTCCCGGAGCTCAGCCTCACAAGGAACGCACCAATGGCACCCACCAGCCTCCTGCTCTGGGATACCGAGCGCCTCGCACCTGCCCCTGGGAAAGGCACCTGAGCTGGAGCCCCCGGGCTGGTCCCAATTCCAGGGGGACCTGGAGACCAGAGCCAAGCTAGCTCTGGGTATTGGGACCCTGGCACGACGCCTGACCAACCCAGACATGCCCTCTTGATGGCACAGCTCCCAGCAATGGGTGAAGGTGGATTTCCCCTCCAGAAAGGGTCTTCCCCCACTCAGACGCTTGCGCTAGAGACGGGTTCGGGGCCTCCCATCCCAGGCATGTGCTGTGCAGCTGGGCAGTGCCATGGCAAGCTGCGAAGCAGCGTGCTGCTCCACTTGCAAACAGCTCCTTGGCTTGCCGTCACGAGTCGCACCTCGCAGCAGCTGGGCTGGAACCACTAGCACCCGTTCCCCGTGTCCTGTCCGATTCACCGCAGGGCCAAGGAGAGTCCTGGGCACCATGCCCTTGGGTCACACTCGTCCCTGCCTAGGTCACTTCATCAGGTGCTCCAGAGCTTCAGACTCCAGGGCTGGTCCCCGAAGCCCCCCAGGCCAGGCTCAGAAAAGGACCCCCTCCCTGGAGCCTGATGCGATTCAGTGCATCTCCTAGACGAGCGCTCCTTGTGCCCAGGTCGGCAAGCAGAGGATGCTGGGAAGCCACACGATGCCAGGGCTTCAACAGAGCATGGCCCAAGACAAGCCTGGGTGCAGCCTGAGATCTGCCTGCTCCAAGCAGCTAGGCCCCACTCATCTCTCAACACCGACTTCCAGGCTGGACTTTGGCCAAATGAAGGCTCCTTGTCCCACAAGATGCAGCTATTTCTCCACCTCAGCACTGGGGAAGTGGGGATGCGACTGGCTTCAACCCGCTCTGGCATGAGCTGTTAATAAGGCGGCAAAGGGGAGAGACGCGCTAACGAAGCACCGTGCCACAGCGTCACCGCCCGGCTGCAAAGAGCCTAGCGTCTGGGTTCTGCTCAGGCCCGGGGGTGCAGCCTACAGTCACATCCCACGAGGGATGTGGACACCCCACAGCCCCAGCAGTGCTCCGCCGTGCGCCTGGGCTGCGGCAGTTCTTCCTGGTCCCTTCGCTGCTGGGAGGCTGAGGGGTGTGCCGGGCCTGCCCCCAGCACCAGCCCCGCTCTGGCAGCAGGAAATGGTTGCAGGAGGCCGTGGCCGCAGGGAGCACTGGCCGGTGTGAAATGGCAGTGTAGAGGTAACCCTGACGTCCAAACAAAACGCCCTGCCTTATGTAAGAAACCACAGCCCCGCGCCTCCTGCCAGACAGCATAATGCGCCTCTTTGTGTGCGCGAGACGGAGCCGTGTACACACACTGCGTTAATGAGTGCTCTGTCCCCAGCGCGGGATCATCACTGATAGGAACCAGATGCAGAAGCCAGTGACTTCGGCTGCCTTCCTGCCCCTATCAGCCGGCTGGGAACCCGCGTGTCAAGACGGAGTCCCGGCCCCACCGCCTTCCAGCATGGCCACCTCCCGACTCTCGGCCCACGCACACGTGCTCTAGCTCCGTTTACACGGGTCTCAAGAAAACACGTCTGCATGCGAGGCCAGGTGGATTGGGGGGGGGTGGGATTCTGGGCTCTGCTGGACAGTGCATGGGTCAGACCACCTTCCAGTATCCTCCAGCGAGCTCGCAGGCCAATGTGAGACTCCTTTGTGCTCCCCACATCTGGAGCAGATGTTTGGAGACAGCGATCAGGGCAGAATAAATAGCTCGGCATCCCCACGTGAACCCAGCCTCCCTGTGCGCTGCATGTGTGGCAGGCTTCGGGCATCTGCCAGGGTACGCCTGAGAAGAGCTGAAACATCTCAGGGCTGCTGAGGAGGACCAGACTTGTTGCATCTCTCCAAGGAAACCTGGGGAGGCTTCCTCCAATGGGAATGCAAACCCCTGGGCTTTGGGGCCGTTAGCGTGGTGCACAGGGCCATACCAGCAGAGCAGGAACTGCTGGACACCCCTCCACTTCTGTCCTGCCCCACTAAGGCATGCCTGAGGCTCCAAGCATCAGGCTGGGTTTGGTCTGGGGCAGCTCCACCTCTTTTCCGGAGCTGAAACAGGCCACCAGTGCCCTCGAAACCCAGGCCAGCCTCTCTTGACCCAGAGCCTGCACCAGGAGGTCACATGCCGGGCTCCATGCTCAAGAGCACAGGGTAGGCGACTCACTCCAGCCCAGTGCAAGTTTTGAGTAATGGGCACAAGTGAGCGCTTCGATCCTACCCCGGCTGCTCCTCTAGCTGGCGGGGGGACGGGGAAAGCCCCAAAAGCAGCATAGCTGCCTCTATAGCCCCTCAGACTGAGGGGAGAAACGGAGAAGCTGAGCCTTTGCCGCCTCCCGCAGCAGAGCTGGGTGCGCACCTCTGCCCCAAGAGGGGTCCACCGCTGGGCCTGGTTGGCCGACAACCCCATCTTTGGCCCGGCTCCGCAATGCGTGGGGGCGGGGGTGGCTGGACAGCCTGTTGGTGCAAGGTTGCAGCATCCCCCAGCCCCTTTTTAGAGGCCTCCACAGATCCCATTCGTGAAGCATGCGCTACCTCCGCATGCCGAGAGAGACAATGCCCGCTGCCACCTGGGACCGGCAGGGGCAGGAGGAGAACGAGGCCGTCCGGCGGGAGGCACACGCTCCAGCTGAAATAAAGACCTTTTTCAGAGTGCTGGACTTTTCCAGCTGCCTGGAAACAGGAAGTGCCCGAGCCCCGAGAACAGTAACCCTCACACACCCCGCATAAAGGCGCACTGAGCCGTTAACCCTAATTACCTGTGACTGACACACAAGGGAGGCCCTGACCTTCCAGGCATTGGCTTTGCGAAAGGAAAATAAACAGCTCGCTCCATAGGAAATGCGGGAGGCCATTTTCCCTTTCAACCCCCTCTGGCTGCTTTGCCTTCATGCCCCAAAGTAACAGCGGTGCTTGGAGTCCAGGAGGAGAAGTGCCACATGGAGCTGGGGGGGCAGGCGCTGAGCAGGGCCCGTCTCAGAGACGGTCATACAGCTTTAACCAGGGGACACCACACTCAGCAACACGTCTCCTCTCCTCAGCCCTGCCCCCAGATGCCCCTGCAAAGCCACCGTGGCAGGACAGGGTGTGAGAAAGCCGTGTTCCTGCCCTGGGGCCTGCATGTTCCCTGCTTGGGGTCGGGGCCCTCACTGGCACCTGGAGCGAGGGAGGGAGGGAGGGAAGGCAGTGGCCTGGGACAGGACTCCAAGCCAGCTGGAGCAGAGGACTCCACGTGGAGGCAGAGCAAATTCTGACGCGCTCTCTGGTACAGCAACGTGGTGAAGCTGGCGACGCTGCCTCCAGGAGCTGCCTGGCGCTCTTGCCAAGCCCTGTGCTGCCGAGGCATCCTAGGGAGGCCTCTCCCTGATCCCCTCTGCTGCCCAGGGTGGCCAGCTCAGTGCAGACGTCCCTGCTCTACAGCGACAGGGCAGCGAGGCATTCCCCCATCTCCAAGGGCTCCTTTACAATTTTTCCAGCTTCCTGTCCTGGGGTGTCTAGGGAGTCCCATTGTTCTGTATCACGTCTCCACCCTGCCCTGGGTCTGTCGGGGCTCCACGCTCCTCTCCTGACCCCACCAAACTCACCTTGTGACACCCCCTGAGAGCCCGAGAGGGACTCGTGTCCCTACTCCCCATGGCACAACCATTCTTCAGCCACGTGGCTCAGAGGGACAGGGTTGTTTTGTGCCGCTGAAGCGGGGGCAGCGTCATGTGGGAATGAACCAAGACCGACAGCTCCTCCTGAAAGCAGCAGCAGGAGCCAGCGACCTCGGTTGCTTTCCACTCTCGCCCCCCTGGCACCTGACGTGTGTGTGCGCAGTTCTCTGCAGCTGCAAGGAAGGAGCAGCTCTCAGACCCTCTTCATGCTCTGTGGCTGGAGGGTGGGAGGGCCCTCAGGGGTCACCTCATTTAGCCTTGGCACAGAGGCAGGATGTGCTACTCCCCAACAACTCTCCTCGGAAGGGCAGGGCCCAGCTGTCAGGCTGCACTACTCCGAGCTGGCTCTGGGAAGCTGCCAAGTGCCGGACCCAGACTCCCGCCTCACTAGCCTCTCGAGAGCTGGCTCTTCCAGAAAGGGGCCCACAGGTCACCTTGCCCAAAGCACCTTTCTGAGTGAGCTGGGGGTCTCTAGCACCATCACCCTGCAAAGCAAAGCAGAGTCTCACCCTCTGGACACAGCTGCCCTGAAAGAGAGCCTAAGGCCTGCAACAGAGCCACTTACCCAGGTGGGAGTGCCTCCAGGGCCTGCGTGGCCTCCTGGGGCTGCTGCGTGCCCGAGCCAGAGGCTGGCTCCTCTGCTTCCCTGGGCACAGCTGCAGTAGGCAGGGCAGCTGCTGTGGAGCTGGCTGTCACACTCACTGCCACTGCTGGTGTGGAGGCTGTGCCTGCTGCAGACCGCTCCTCCTCAGTGTCGGTGGGCCCTGCAGAGTCGCCATTCACTGGAAAGGCAGAGGGCAGAGATCAGCAAGGAGGGAAGGGGTGGCTTGCTGCTACTGAAACCCCAGCTCCAAGCTGGGACCCTCACAGCCCCATGTTCAGGGAGCTTGCAGCCCTCTGCAAAAGGAGAGACACCAGCACCACACGGGTGGGGAAAATCTCAAGCCAGGACCTGGTGCTGCTGCCTGCACCCCATATCTACAGGCCAAGTGGGATGAACACGTCACTGGAGGGGGGTTGTAGAGAGATGATGGCACTCCCTCTCCTGCACTCCCCCTCCCCACAGCCCAGGTGAATTCAGGCAAAGGGCAGATGCCAAAAATGTGCTGGTACACATCATGAGAAGGGCAGGCTCAGCACACTGCCCAGCCCTGATACAGCCATTTGGCGCTGGATTCCACTGAACAGGGCAGGGAGGCCACAGGGACCAAGAGGGGCAGCTGAAGGGAGGAGAGAGCCGGCAGCACATCCACCAGCAGGATGTTGCCTGCCTGCTCCTATCCACGTACAGCCTCAGGCCCCTTTTCAACATGGGAACGTTGCAGCCCTGCGACCCTCTACCAGCCTGGGCTCTGCCTCTGAGCAGAAGGGTGGGCATGGGCAGCCTTGGTGCTCACACACACACACACACACACACTCAATGGTGGGCAGAAGGTGCACCCACCCTGTCTGCATGAAGTTTCAGCCCAGAGGCCAGATGCTGGGTGTCACCAGGCTCCAGGGCCAGGACCTGGGGTGGTCCAGGGCCCATTCTGTGGCAGCGAGCCTGGCTGGTCCACAACCGTGGCACTTGCAGGGACAGGCTGTGTCCACGTGGCACACAAGCCAGCAAGGTGCAGGTGGGGAGAGGAGCTTTGCCACCTGATGTGACAGAGCAGCCTGGGGGGAGCGCGGGTTCCAGCACGGGCTGCGGACTGGTTATTTGGATGCAGAAGCGGCACTGCATGGCATGCTGGGAACTGGTCTTCATGGAACAGCCCCTGTGAAACAAGGGCAGCCATGGGCCGCACTACACGGTGCAGAGAAAGCTGGATGCAGCAAGTGCCTCTACACTCACCGGTGCCCCAAGCACCGCTTGCCAGCTGCCCTCTGCTCAGGACATCTCACCTGTGCCATTCACTGTGCTGCCGTGGCCCTGGCTCTTGGCTTGCTGCCGGTGCCACGTCCTGGTGCTGGGGCTGGCCTCGCCGTTCCCCGCATTCTGCCTGGCTGCTCCTGCCGCGTGTCTGTGCGTCCTGCATGTGGGTAGAGGCGTGCAGTGCAGTGGGTGAGAGGGGCACCTGGCCTGGGATGGCAGCTCCTCACCCCTCTTGCCCAGGGGCTGTGCTTAGTCCCCAGGCTTTCTCCCCCAGATGCACCCTGCCAGCCCCTCTATTCTGGCAGATCCTAACTGCTGACCATCCCCTTTGTGAGGCAACCCAACCCTGCCCTCTGACAGACCCGCTGCTCTGCAGTCACGTATGCCTGCACGGTCCTCCTGACACCAGCCCTTCCTGGAGGAAGAGGCGCCTTGGGGCACGGCCCAGGGGTTTCCCAGTCTTCACCTACCAGTCACCAACTGGGGATGTCTGGGATGCCTGGCCCTTGGTTACACAAACATGATTAGAGGCCCTGTCTGGACTGAGCTAGCTCTGGGGAAAAAACCATGTACCAGTAATGATTTCATAGACATTAGGGCTGGAAGGGACCTCGGGAGATCATCGAGTCCAGGCCCCTGGCAAGAGTGGGATGTTGGCTTACGAAACGCCACAGCTGCCAGTCTCAGCCCAGGGCTGTGCTGATGGTGCAAGCTGAGAGGCAGCTGTGGCTGTAACTGCTGACACACTGGCCCTGGGCTGCAGGGCGGACAAGACGATCACCTCCTTTCCCTGGCGCTGACTAGACCCCGAGGTCCCCATGGAGCCCAGCTGTCCTTGCTGGAGGGAGCACATGCACAAACAGGGTGGGCAGTGGGGTGGACCTGTGGCTGGCAGGAGCCGAGCCAGGGACGGGGATGCCAACCTGCGCACATGGACTTGCATTCAGAGCAGTTTCCAGTAGACTCTGTTGTTACCGTTGCTCTGTGCCGGCATGGGACGGAGCAGCCAGGCCTCGGCCCCAGCCCATGGACCAGCTCAGCCTGCTCAGGCCGGAGATGCTGGCAGCAGAGGGCAGGGAGGGGGGAAGGGCAGAGGAGTGATAAAGGGCTGGTTTATTCTAGCCAAGCAATTCCCCTTAAAAGGGCAAAACTCTCCATGTGTCCAGAGGTCTCCGGGCTCGGCCAAGCAGGGCGGCAGCTTGGCAGCAACAGGGCCAGAACATCAATCGTGCCATACCCGCAGAGCTGGGACAAGTCCCTGGGGACAGCCGGGCACTCTGCTCTCAGCAGCTGTGCGCAGAGCTGAGGGTGGCCTGGCCCTGAGGGCAGGGGAGCCAGGGGTCTGCCCCTCCCTGGCCCCAGCGGTCAGTCCTCAGCCCGGGAGCCCTTGCACACCTCGCCCCCACCTTCTCAGCTGCCCACAGCCTGCAAAGGGCTGGCAGGACAGCTCAGCAGGCCAAGGCAGCTCGGGCCTGCTGGAGCAAAGGCCACTGCACACCTCTGAGGCTCAGCTTCACTGAGCAGAAACCGCTAGGACAGAGCTCTGACCCCAGATGGGCAGCCCGCACCCTCCCCCCAACCCCGGGCATAGAGATGCTCAGGCACATGATGGGCCCTTATCTCCACCCTGCTCTGTGAGGAGCAGCTAAAAGCTGCCTGGAGAGTTTTTAGAAACCAAAACAGGATGTTTTCCGGCTGCCAGCCGGCCGCACAGGGTCACCAGGCCCAAATTAGCCAGGCTGCCAGCCTGGCCCTCCCACGGACGCTCCCATCTGGGCATTGTCTTTTAATAGCAGCGTGGAAACACACCCAGTGGAGCCATGTGACAAGGACTGGGCTGGGAACAAGCACTTAAAATAGGAGCAGGGAAAAAACAAGGCTGAGCAGTGCTGGGAACGGGCTCTCGGAGCCCTGCTAGCCACCCATGGGGTGGGAGTGGGGCCAAGGCTGGCAGAAGTCGCAGTGCTGTCGGGCAGCCCACCGGTGCTGGGAGCCGTGGCAGGTGCCAGCCCCTGGCTTCACACGGCACACCCACACACGAGAACCAGCCGGGAGGAGAACCCCAGCCTCATCCACCTGGCAGGTCTTGAGGCCCAGTCCCAGACCCCCATTCCTTGGGGTCCTGCCTAACCTAATCCTCTCTGTGCTCAGAGTCAGACAGAGAGGGCTCCTCCATGGCCTCGGGGCAGCGGCCGTGGTGTGCCGTGGCCCTCACCCAGCCCAGAGGCCACCCGCAGGGCAGCTGGGAAGAGTAAGGGCAGACGGCAGACCCAGCTCTGGGCCGGCAGGAGCAGCGCTAGGGAGCCCATGCCAGGGCAGCGGTGGAGCACGGGAGGCACAGCCCCAGAGCCACACCTCAGGGCCAGGAATGTGGAGCTGAGAAATTCCTCTGGTCCATGCGAGACAGCAGGACAGGGAGCGGCAACACAGAGCCTTGGGCACGGAGCAGCGCCAGTCTCCCCTGCCCTTGGGCAGAGCGGGTGCTCATGGGGCAGGGCCAGGGACTCTTCCCTAAAGGACAGCCATGTGCTGGGGACATAGGCGCTTCACTAGTGCGAACAGGCTGCTGGACACCCTAGCCCTGCACCGGCCTGCAGTCTCTCAGCCTCCCAGCTGTGCTCATCACTGCTCCCCTCGGAGCACTCTCCAGACACCAGGAGTTCTGCTATCATCTGCTGCTATCATCTCCCGCTACCCCTGCACCACACGCCTGTGACCCAGATGTCTGGCAGGCTTTGTCTGCTGCCTCGCTGCCAGCCTCTGGGGCTGGGAGGGCTGCAGAGCCTCATGCGAAGTGCTGGGGCATGTCCAGGGCTACGTGGGATAACCAGAGGCAGGGAGAAGAGCAACCCAGTGGCGCTGGCTCTAGGTGTCCCCAGAAGCCATCACTAGCCAGGGAGCAAGGCCTCACCCCAACAAAGCAGCAGCACTAAACCTGTGCTGCTCCCCCGAGCACCAGGGTGAGGGAGTGAAATCCTGCGTACCCACACCCAGACCCAGGTGCTGAAAGCCGGCTAGCTGCAGGGAGCAGAACTAGAGATGGGACTGCCCCACGGTCAGTACAGCCCCCCTCACACAACGCCCGCCTCTCACAGCCTCTCCCCCAGCACAAATGACTGCCTCTTTATTTTCTCTTCGCACAGTTGACTGTGGAATTTCACGCCCCAAGCCCAAGTTTACCAGCAGCTCCCAGGGCACCGCTTGTGCTGGGAAGAAAACGACCCAGCAATTTCCCTCGAGAAGGCCAGGCAGAAAGAGCTGGTTGGGGGGGACAAGTAACCCTTTTCTTTCCATCCAGCCTTTCAGGGAGGTCTGCAGCACTCACTGAGCCTATGGAAATAAATCCTGCTCTACATGAAAATGGAGCCTTTCCCAAACTTCCCTCGTGTGTGTGCAGGGCTCGCTCTCGCCACCAAAACAGCAGCCACAACAGCTGTTTTACAGCATGCAGAAGTCCACTTATGCTCAGTGAGGACTGAATTTCAGAGATGGCAGAAGATAGATACCTAAACTTGGATGCAGGCAGATGCATGCCCACCCAGCAAGAAGTGCTGTGGGATCTCTAGTGCCTGACATGAGTCACTGGACCTTCTGCCACAAGTCACAGCACAGCCAGCCCCAGCGCCCTGCGGGGAGCATTTCACCAGCCAAGGTGGCTGCAGCCACAGCGGAGGCCTCCTAGCCAAGCACTGCTCAGGTCTGGCACACTCGGATTGTGACCCCTGCAGAATGAGGCCCAGAATGACCCGGGCCTGAGCTGCTAACAAGCGGTCAGGATCTCGGTGGAATCACACGTCACCTCTGCCCCAGGCCCGAATGCCAAGCACACAACGGACCCGCAAGGGTTGCCCACGGTCCTCAGGTGTTTGACCAGCCGCGGCAAAGACAGGCACGTGCTGGGGGTTCCACGTGCCTCACTGCTGCAGGGAGGTGGCTGCGCTGTGCTTGGGAAAGGCTGACTCAGTCCTGCCTATGCCTCCTGAGAGGCCAGGTACATGAAGCCCATTTCTCGCCTCAGGGCAGCCATCCCCACCAGACGGGCCCCTGCCCTAAGCCTTCCAACATCTCCACTGCAAGCTCCTGCAGGACACCCCCACCTGCCCCATCCATGGGTTAGTAGTGCACATTGCCCAGGCCCTTACCTGGACCTGCTGCCGAAGCATTTGGTGCTGAGGGGCTGGTGGCAGCTTTCTGCAGCTGCCGTGGTGCTGCTGGAGTCCTGTCCGGGCAGCTGGGACCCTGGGCAATTAAAGGGGAAAGAGATGAGAAAGCAGACAAGCGCTATATCAATGCACACAGGCCAGCAGGTAAGGACCCATGGCAGGTGTGACAGCTGCTGCCTGTCCAAGGGAAAGCACCAATGAGCAAGTGTCCCCTGCCTCCCGGGGCCTCTGCACAGGGAGCTCAAGGACAAGACCTGCCGAAGGGCACAGGGCCTACAAGAGCATGGGTGTGCATTGGGCTACATCCCACCATGCAGCTCTGCCAGGCCTCAAGGAACTCATGCCATGACAGCTCCTGCAACCCTGACTAGTTCTGGGCTTCCCATACATGTGGCTCCACTCCTGGCCTGCAGAACCCTTCCCTGTGCTGAGGATGCTGGGCCCTTGGGTGTGCTGGCACCCGCAACTTGCTGTGGGTCTGAACCCAGCACAAGCAACAGGCAAACACCCTCCAAGTCAGGGCGTGGGGAGTCCGCCCCTAACCTCCTCATCCCAGGCCAGGAACACTGTCCAATGTCTGATGCCTTCTACTTGTCCCCTTGCAAGGCTTCTCAGCCAGGGTCCCTTCACCTGTCCTCGCTCTGCACCCTTCTAGCACAGGGAGACTCCAGGTCATGACTTGCTGTGGACAAAGGGCCCCAAGGACACCTATGCCCTCACATCCATGGTAGGCCTGGAGCTGCCCTCCCCAGGAAGACTTCCCAGCAGCTGGGCTGAGTCCTGTGGGCACGCAGGCCGGGACAGGAGCCTTCTCTGGAAGAGGATACAGGTTGGGGATGTGCTGGCAGGTCCGCCAAGCTGCCATCTCAGCCCAGCAGCCTTGTCCCCGGCATTCACCACCTCGTGCTCCGAGCTGCGGCCTGCTGGTGGAGATGGGCGGTACTCACCCTCTGTCACAGCACTGCCATTAGGCAGGCTTCCCAGATCAACAGTCGGCCCGTCCAGGAAAATCGTCAGCTCTCCACCAGAGACAACGCTGCCTTTGTTCTCCGTCTGCAGGTTCAGGATCAGCTGCGTGTTCTCTACTATGGGAGACAGAGGGACACAGAGGAAGAGACTGAGCTGGACTTGCCGCTGGAGGCAGCTTGTCACTTAGGGGGCACAACCACTGCCAAGGGGTTCCAGTCCCCAGCCTTGGCCTGTGGCCTCTCCCTGCATGGCTCAAGAAGGAAATCACCTCCCCAGGCATCTGCAGCACCAGGACCAGCAGCAGCAGCAGCAGCAGCACAGGCTGCCACCCCATGCAGCCCCAGCCAGCGTGCCCAACCAGCCCAGGAAGCTGCTCCCACTGGCCACGGCTTCTTCACAGAACTGCTGCAGGCTGGAAGGGGCCTGCAGCCCGACCCCTGCACAGACACAGGATTGCTCCTGGCCCATCCTAGACAGACAACAACTACCCAGCCTGCTCCTGGAAACCTGGGGGACTCACCCTCTCCAGAGGGCAGCAGGGAACTGACCCCCCATTCGAGGTGCGTGGGCTACGTGGAGCCATGACATGACCTGTGCTGCACCAGCACAAGGCAGATATCCTGGACAAGGAAGGCAAGTGAGCCCTGTGCCAGGCACTAATAGGACCTGCTGAGCTGGGCCCAGCCAGGAACCAGCCCCAAGGGCAGGCTGGCAAAATGTGCCTGGCATGTGAGGGGCTCCACACTGCCTGCATACCCTCTGGACTGGCCCTCAGGGTGCTCAGCAGCTTGAGGCTTGCATAATGTGGCCACCTCAGCTTTGTCCTGTGAACACAGCTCTACTCTTCTCCCCTATACAGCCAGAGTGGCACCGGGTAGGCCCAGGACGGAGAGTGTCAGCCATTAGCGTGGCGAGGCTGAGCATCTCTGAGAACTGCTCCATAACAAGAACAGAGACCTGCAGCCTCCCCCAGCACCCTCCAGGCCATGAGCCAGCTTGCTGCAGCACCCACGCAGCAGAAAGCAGCACGATCCCTGCGCAAGCAAGGGGTGGAGCAGGGGCTGTGCACTGCCCAGCCCAAGGCCCTCTTGCTGCCTGCCCAGAGTCTCTTGCATGGCCCTGGCCAAACCACGAAGCTGGCCAGGAGCCGGACCAGCATCCCTAACCCTGGGCAAGGCAGCTGCTCGTTGCCAAGCGCCCGCAATGGCGAAACGTGAACACAACTGCCTTGATTCAGCCGGAGGGATGTGGCTGACCTGGCCTGGGACTCTGCCCCAGACACTTCCTGACGAGTTCACTCAGATAATATTTGTACTGCGCACGCATGACTCAGTGACGTGCCCGCTCTGCTCTAGCAGCCAGCCTCCCCCTGCAGCAGCCACCAGGCTGGGGTTGGGCCAGGGCCCACTAAGCGGGTGGGGCACCCACATACACATGCACATATGCAAGCAGCTGAGGCTGCAGCGCTGTGATGGGGGCCAGAAGCAGTCTGGCTGGCACATCCAGGCATACTTGTAGCTCCCCTTCTCCTAGCTGCTCGCGTCCTTGGCTTTCTGCCGCATACTGCTCCCAGGCTGGACGCTCCCTGCACCCCCGCCACACTCCCCACTGCGAATGTTGCGCTCAGGACCCCTGCAGCCCATCTACACTGCCTCCCTGTCAGCAAGGGACCACTCACGGCTCTGCAGCCAGTGCCACAGACAAGGCCAAGCGCCACCCTGTATGGCACTCTAGGGCGCCGGGTGGGGTAATAATGGCAGCACCAGCATTTGCCCTCTCCTGCGCCACCTGGATCTGCCCACACCACGGCTGCGGAGCAGTTGCCTTGAGGCATTCTGGGGACGGCTGAGGGCCCCATGAAACCTGCAGGTGACTCCAGACTGGAAGCAAGGGGGGGGGGAAGGGGGCAAGGGGGAAGTGACAGAGCTCAGCTCAGCACTCAGGAGAGGCAATAAGCCCTAGATAGGAACAGCCCGGGGCTGCAGCGGGTTTGCCAGTCTCCCAGTTGTCCAATGACAGGACAATCAGGCCCATCACTGGCACCAGCTGGGCCAAACCCGGGGGCGAGCTGACCCTAGCCCCGGAGGCACTGCGCAGCCTGGGCCAGGGCTCCCATGGACTGCCACGGGAGCTAGGGCAGCTCGGTTCCAGGCACATCTGTCTCCAGCGAGCCCAGCGTCTGCTCCCAGCTGGAAAGCATGTCACTGGCAGGCAGGAAAGCCACAGCTGCACAGAGCTGGGCACCCTGGTCTTAGGCTGGCAGCCAGTTTCTCCTGCCCCCTGTGCCAGGTCCAACCCCGGGCTGCTCAGGGTAGGGAGAAACAAGACCCTGCTTACTGTGCAGCTGGCCCCAGGGGACTGGAGACCACCAGGCCCAACAGAAGTCTCCCACATGTGATGTGCTGTTCAGCCACTGTCTAAAGACTTCAAGCTCCCCCAGGCCCCATCACTGGCCCCATCCCCGGTGGGACTCCAGGCAAGTGATGTGTCTGGCCTCACCCTCTCCAGCAGCACAAGGGGGTGAACCCCGATGCACCTCCCCATGCTCTGAACCCACAGGATGCTGCGGCGAGCAGAAGTCTGCTCGTCCCCGGCTTCTCCTGCCTCTGCCAGCCCTCAGGAAGCCCCGTCCCACCAAACACTGGGGCTCTGTCCCCTGGCTGCAGGCAGTTGCTCTGATGGGGGCCGCACAGGCCCACACTGCGAAGCTGCTGAAGATGGCTCAGTAGCCAAGGCGAAGCATCTCCAAATTGGTTGCTTAAGGAAAATAAACACTGGCAGAACCTCCCGTTCAGCGTCTCCTCCCAGCACGCGGGACGCACAAAGGGACCTTGCTGCTACTGCTACGCCAAGAGCGGGTCCCCGACCGGCCGTGCACAAAGCCCGCCTGTGTCCCAGCAAGCAGCCAGAGCCAGAGCCACATGGGGTTGCTACTCTGGGAAGGGGCCGGGGGCTACTTGGGCCTGAATACGGCCTCAGTTCAGTGGCTGCGGGTGCCCTGCACGTGACATCACTGCTCTCATTTAGCACAGGCCATCTGGAATTCCCATCCAGACCATTAAGTGGATTTACAGGTCCCCGGAGCAGGGCTGGTAGCAGAAGCCACAACAGAGGCTCTGGGCTGAGCCAGGAGCCACAGGGAGCACTGGTGACAGCACGCGTCTGACACGGCTTCTTGGCATGAGCATCACAACACGTTCCACTTAGAAGCGGGGGGAGCAGCTCCAGCCGAGGACCTCTTCTCTGCAGAGGGATGGCCCAGGCCGGTTCACATGCAGACTGAGGGAGCTTCAGACAGGGCCTTTCTGTGCAGAGGGTCCTACCCTCTGCATTCGCACTGGATGCAAGGTCAGAGTCAGCTCAGACACAGCCGTGGCAGTGGCTGGCAGGCATCACCCAATGGGCTTTGCTGCCCAGCCAGCAGCCTGGCCCCGGAGCACACTGCCCCCTGCTCGGAGGATGGAAGCCAGGGCAGCTCAGACCCTATAACCATCTGGAAGAAAGGGGGACGGGGGGCTCTGCAGTGCTGGGCAGACAGTGGGAAGCTGGGCTCTCACCCAAGAAGTGACTCGAGAGGGAGAGTCTTCATTCTCAGGGCCAGCGGCAACCTGTGTCACCAGCCCCCAATGCCAGGGCTGCTCCAGCCTCTGTCCTTCAGCCTGAGGGCCAGAAAAGCTGATCAGGCAGGAGTGGGAAAGCATTTCAGGCCGTGCTGGGTGAGTCCTGCTGGAGGAGTCACAGGTGGCACCTGCCCCCCCTCATCTCAACTTCTGGTCAGCAAGTGCAAGGGGCTGCGCAGTCCCTCTCCCCTCCCCATGCCTCTGTGCACTGACCCACTGTTGGGGGCGGCAAGCCCACAGGCTTCAAGTAGATACCAGCTCCCTGATGAACAGCCATGGGAGGGACCAAGAGACTGGGCCCTGAAGCAGAGAAAAGGAAGCCTCCTTGCTCCTGTGCTCTACTGGGCAGATGAAGCCAAAGGCAGGTATCTAGTCCTGCCTCAACAGCCTAGTCCCAGCCGCTGTCAGCTCCGCAGCACTCCCAGAGTATAGTGACCTTCGAAGGGCAGCACAGAGCCAGCTCAGCCCAGCCTCCGCTGTGACCTGCTGGTCTGGCCCAGCAGCCTGTAGGAGCATGAGGCCAGCAGTGCCAGAGCCAGGGTGTTGGAGTCCTTGCCAGGCAGCCTGGACATGTGCCTTCCCAGAGCTCTGACTTTGCTTTTCAACAGTGCCCTTGTTAAGTGGTGTGGGGCTCCCTGCTCCCCGTGGTCTGGGGTGCTGCTGTCTTCTGGATAGCGCTCCCGAGAGCCGCAGCTCCAACTGCCCTGCCTAAGGTGGGGCTGAAGGGAAAGCACAGGCTTCACGCGAGCTGTAACCCACACACACGATGCCACTCAGGAAACAGGAGCCTGTTGATATAACTTGCAAACTGAACAGCCAGTTGTAAAAGCAGGAGCTTTTGCTGCAGCTTGGCCAACCCGAGCCACTCCAGTGATTGCCTTACTGTCCATAGCTCTGTGTGGCACGAGTGCTGGAGGCACTGGCCAAAACCAGCATGGCCCAGTACTGGTGTGCATACAGAAGGGCCACACAGGGACCCTCCTCCTGCCCAGGCGGCTTCTGAACAAAGAGCCCCTTCTCTGGCAGGCAGCAGCAGCGCGGGGGCCCAGGGCAGGGGTTATGCCATTGTAAATTAGCTGTTTTAATGGAGCCCTGGGAGCAGCTCTGCAGAAGGCTGCAGCTTGTTTTCCATGATTAAACCTATTTTTACCCAACTCACTGCCTTCCTAGGCAGCTCCCCACCCCCACTCAGAGCACCAAGGGCGCCGCCTGGCCATAGCAGAGCTGAGCAGGGAAGTTCAAAGGAGCCTGCCAAGGGAATGGGGAGAGAAGGGAGACTGGAAAATGTGGCTTTGCCCCTTGCAGCAGGCACTGGCTTCGGGAGCTTGTTCCTCTCAGCCTGGCTCCTTGACTCAGGCTGGCCTGAGCACTGAGCCCTGGCAGACGCACTGTGGAGCCCTTTCCCCACAACCTGGGCTCCTCAGAAACCCAGGGTCCTTCTCCCAGCAGGCTGCAGCACACCACACAGCACGAGGATGGAAAATCTGCACAGCCCCAGCAAGCAGGGCCCCTGGATACTCTCAGGGCCATTGCTGAGGCTGCCCAGCCTGTCAGAGACCACAGGAAAGTGGGGCTGAGGTTGTCAGCTCATGCTGACCACCTGAGAGAAGCCGTATCACAGCTCTGCACCCACCCCACCACCAGGCAGGTGCCTGCCACCCCTGCCACAGCACTCACCCTCCAGCTATCTCAGCCAGGCCAGGGCAATGCTGTGTGCAGGGGAGGCCTCAGAGGGATGTTGTGCCCCACAGGAAAACTCCCATCAGGGAGGAGCCTGCCCACTGTCCCAGCAGCAAGTGCATTCAGGCCCAAGCCTCTGCCCCCCCACAAACACGGGAAGCAAGCCTCCCATGAGGCCAGCAAGCCCACAGCCATCAGAGGGTTCCCGGAACAGCAGCCACGCTACCTGCAGATGAGGCTGTGATGAAGCCGCCCACGTCACCAGCTGGCCAGATGAGCGGGTGGAGGTCCCAGCAGGGCAAGGAGCGCGAGCTCCCCACCCAGGCAGCACCTCTCCTGCAGGGCACTGTGCTGCCACTTTAAGAACCCGCCCTCCATGTCAAGGAAAAATCTCACACTTCTGGGCTGTGCTAACATGCGGGCGAGAACAGCCAGTTGCCTTTTCCATTCATTTTCCACGTGGCCCCCCAGGGACACAGCTTAATGAAAGGGCTGATTGTGCCCCAGCAAAGGGACGCGTGCAGGTAGGGCGGGAGCAGGCCACAGCACCGGGAGCACACGCGCGGTGCTCCACCAAGCCCAGAGACAGGCAGCCCTGGGAGCAACCCAAGCCGGGACATACGGCTCAAGGCACAAATGGGGTCAGGGCCACAGGCAGTGGAGAAGGCAGAAGTCTACTTCCCCCAAAGAGCTGACACCCAGCCCCCTACCCCTGCCCCACGTTAGAGCAAGGAGGGCCTCAGTAACTGGCCACAGGCAACCCCAAGGCCCCAAGAAACAGAGGATGGCAGGGGCAGACCCCGACACATTAAGGAATCTGCCCCCAGCACTGCCCCTGTGACCCCCACCCTACTCCCAGCCCAGATGGCAGAGGCTGTGTCAGGCCCAGCTCACAGCCACGAGCCTCAAGGAGCGTGCTGGGGACACCACGGCTGTTTCTCACTGTGTGACAGGCAATGCCAAAGGAAGCGATTCACCCCAGCCAGCCCCAGGCACCAATCCCCAGCACCCTGGGAGGCCAGAGGCCCCGCTCCCCTCTCAATACCTGGTCTGTCTTTTGAGACCAGCAGAGCTTAGCTTGGAAGAGACGGCACAAGCCTTTTCCTGCCCTGCGCAGCCACTAGCAAGGCCTGGGACCTGAATGGAGGCCTTTATGCAGCAGCTGCTGCCTTGAGCCGCAAGCTAGTGACCACAAATGGCAGCAAATAGCAGTGGGGTTTGTGTTTCTGCGCACGCAGCGGCACCCTGGCTAATGAAGGTATGGCTTCCATCACACGCCAGCCCCGCACTCCTGACAGGATTGCCCAGCCGCACACAATGGTGCCTTGTTCTCTCCTGGGGCCAGAGTTTCAGTAGGGAGCTGTTTCAGCCAGCTACTCCTCCTCCGTGTCACACCTACTGAGGCAGGAAATCCTGCAGGACCGCGGAGCAGCGGCTGACAAGAGCGCAGCGCCCCTCAGAGGCGGGTGCCGCACTGCCAGGCCCAGCTCAAGCAAGGAGGCCACCTCCCCCAACAGCCTCTTCCCTGCCCTCTCCAGCCAGGGACGGGGCAAAACGGGCTGCTCATACGTACGTTTCCCGCTGATCTTCTTCAGGATGGCTAGGTTGATGGAGGCCACGCCCAGCAGCTCATTCTTCAGGGCATGGCAGCTCCAAACCTTCAGATCCAGGAGACTCTGGGAAGTGACATTCCTGATAGGGAAGCCAAGAGCACAGCCATCAGCATCTGCTGGCTTCTCTTCTGCATGCTGGCACTGAGCAGTGCTGTGGCCAGCAGGGAAGCCCCAGACAGGCCAGGCAAAACAGCCAGAAATCAGTGCTGTCACAGGGACACGAAGCAGCCAGAGCCCCTCCTGCCAGCCCCAAACCTTCCTGCCCAGCACAACCCCCTCCCCTGGGAACTGAGATTTCTAATGCTCTACCAGGTGCCTGTCCTTGCTCCACGCCCCTTCTTACAGCCCTAGGAGGCAGCAGGGGCTCTTACAGGTTGAGGATCTCGTTCCAGAGCAGCTCAGAGCTCCCAGTCCGCTTCCCCGTCCTCTTGGCCTCGCTGGAAAGTCCATCCACCGTCACTTCCACATAACTGTTGATTCGGGACTGGCGGGTGGGCAACTTCGTCTTCATGGACACCACTAGGCCGACAGGAGAGGTGCAGTCACATCTGTCACCAGCCCACTCCTCAGCCCCACGTGCCACAGGCGTCATCAGCAGAGGAGGCTGGGAGGAGCCCAGCGCAGGGTGTCTGTGCTGAGGGGGCAGACCCAGTCTCCCCAGCCAGGCCACACGGCCGGGCACAGGGAAACCAGGCCTTTGGAGCTGCCTTTCCACAGGCTTACCCCACTCATGTGTGAGGCTCCCCTTTGTGCCCTGAGCTTATGGCACTGCTGAGCCTCTTGCAGGGCAACGCATCAGCTGGCCCCAGCCCAAGGAGGCCCAGGTGCCTCACAGCAATGGCCAAAGTGAGAAGCCAGCCCTGTTGCAAGAACCTGGCTTCCAGCCACCAGCCCAGGGGGAAGAGCGAGGCGTCGGGGAGCCCAGAAAGGAGGCGTCTCCTCTGCGGTAGCGAGGCAGTGTCAGGCTACAGCCCCTGGGGTGCAGGAAGGGCGACCAGAGCAGGGGCAGGCCAGAAGCCAGGAGAGCAGCCGGAGGTGTCGGGAGCCCCCTGGCGGCACTCGGGAGCAAGCACCGGCTCCACCTCCTAGCTGCCAAGTGGAGCGGGGGGAGAGCAGAAGGCTCAGCACAAGGCTCTTCCTGGGTCTCCCGCCCAAGCCAGCCCACGAGCCAGCTCAGCCACCTCCCTGGGACAGCCCGGGGGCCCCAACTTTCCTCTGGCCAAGCCCTCCCTGGCTAGGGAATCATGCCCCACTCTGGTGCTGGGATTGGGGCACTGACAAGAGGCAGCTGCTAAATCTGACTCAGGAAGGCTCTGTGCCTCTCAGGACCTAGCTGTGCAATCCCCAAGTGCAGCTGGTGCCTGGGGCTATGTCAGCCTTCTCCCCATCACACCTCCTCCCAGGCACCAGGAGGGAGTACAGGACTGAGGAACATCCCTGCCCATGGCTGGAAAGCAAGGTGTTCCAGCCTGGACAGGGCTCCTCCTTTCCCCAGGCCCTGCCCTGCACTCACCTTTCAGTGAGAGCTGAGATTTCTCACAGGGCAGCCCTGCCCCAGCCCTGCTGCAGCTGGTGGAGGCCATGTCATTACCACAGGTCTGGAAAGCAAAGACAGGCACAACACATGAGCAAAGGTTCACAAGGAGCCAGGAGAGCCCAAGGCTGCATTTGATGAGAAGACCACCCCAGTGGGGCTGGGACTAGTCACTACCAGATAGCTAGAGGACCCTAGTGATGCCAGAGGCTCAGCCAGAAATCAGCACTGAACCACAGGCCTGGAGCAGTGCAGGAGCTGCAGCCGACCCCCACAGGCCTGGCCACTTGGTGTCATAAAGGAGCCCTCAGCAAGAGATAGAGGCTGAGCACATGAGAGCAAAACACAGTGAACCTCACGGGGACAGCACCGCAAAGAAACAGGGCCCTGGGACAATGCACAGACCCAGCAATCAATCTCGTGGCCCTGCTGCCCCAGCGCAACTGTCTGGCCAGAGAAGAGGAGTTGCCTGGGTGCTCAGGGGTAAGGGGCAGCTGAGCAGCAATGCTGGCTGCACCTTCCCGCTACACAAATATGGCATGTAGAAGGCAAGGGCCCGCGCAGCAGTGACGGGCCCCTGGGCCCCTCAGGAACAGGTCCTGCCACTCCATACCTTGGTCACCTCTCCCGCACAGACACACATGCTTATCCTTGCAAGCCCCATGGCAGCAGAAGAGGCCACTCGCCCCGTTTCCCAGAGCAGGGCTGGGTACAGATCGAGACCCAGGTTACACACAGCTTTTGTACTGCTGCACTGTTTGACCAGCTGCGACTGCTTCTAGAGCTCAAGGTGGGGAGGGTGGAGCTAAATCAGGATCCAGCTGCCTTAGGCTGCCAGACCTTGTCCCTTGTCTGATACAGGAAGTTGCGCTGGCTGGCAGCCCCTTTAGCCGCAGGTGTAATGATGGCAAGGAGCTGGGCGCGCAGGGGCCAAGGTGCACGGCATGTAGGACAGCGCTCACAAACCCAAGTCAGGCACCAAACAGAGCAGCTGGCGCTTGCCTGCCCCACACCGTGAGCTTCAGCGGGGAAGTGGGAGGGAATGGCGAGACCCCTGCCATGGAGGGCCAGGGTGGGGAGCACGGGCTAAACACCCTGGCAGCAGAGAAGGACCAAAAAGACTGCTCCCCCCACGAGGCTGGCACGTGAGGCGAGCTCTGCTGCCCTCTCCCTGCTGGCCACAGCTCCGCCAGCGCATCATGCTGCATGTGCCATCCCAGCTAGGAGCCAGGAGGGAGGTGGGCGCAGGCACCCAGCTGACAAACCCCAAACAGCCTCAAGCGCGAGATCAAGGCCCCAGACCTCAGCCAAGCTGCGGCAGCAGCATGACTCTGGGCCCCAAGTCCCTGTGGGGCGAAGGCCACAGTCTGGAGGCAGCCGCAGGCTGGGCAGAGCCCTCGTGGGCGCAGGCGTCCTGTGTTGCTCCTGCCAAGGGGTCACGCAAGAGGCCGGAGCCAATGCCCCCCGCACCACCTCTCCCCTCTCTGGGGCTGGCATGCCCTGGGCGAAGGGCGCTCGCTGCCGAGCACGGGCGAGGTGGGCGGCAGGACGCCTGGGGACCAGACACAGCAAGCGGCGCCGGAGGCTGCTGTCCTGCGCCGCTCAGCACCGGGCCTGCGAGCCGGGTGCCAGGACCTCCTCCACATGCAGGCGCGGAGCCTCCTTTCCTGTCGCAAACGCCGACCGTCCCCGAGCCCGGCAGCGAGGGGCGGGCGTCGCTACCCAGCGCGGGGGGCACAAAGCCCCAGGGCTGCAAGGGGTACCCCGCCCCAGCCCCCCACCGCGGGGCCGGGGAGGCCCGGCTCCGCGCCCACGCCCCGCAGTGCAGTGCACCCCCGCCCTGGGCCCGACTTGCACCCGCTTCGGGGCGTGCTGGCCGGACACGCGCAGACCCACCCACCGCCTGAGGGGAAGGACAGGGAAACCCGCACTACGGTCGAGCTCGCGGCCGTTCCCCAGGCACTCGCCAACAGCCACCCCCTCCCCCCACTCCGCGGTTACCGGCGACGGCGGTGCGGCACTTCCGGCTCGGCGCGCGGCGGTCATGTGACGCCGGCAGGTCACCTGACCCGACGGTCGGCTGGGGAGGAGCGATAGCGATCCCGGCGTGCCCCGCGCGGCACCCTCCCCTCTGTGGCACGCCAGACTACGACTCCCGGCCTGCCGCGGAGCGGGGTCAAGATGGCGGCGGTGGAGCACGTGGTGGTGGACGCGGGCGCGTTCCTGCGGGCCGCGCCGC
>NW_017728915.1:39937104-39945982 GCF_001723895.1 Crocodylus porosus | reverse complement strand
TGCCCGCAGTGACCGAGTTCTCCAAGAAGACGGGCGACTTCCCGTCGCTGTCCCGCGCCGACCTGCAGGTGCTGGCGCTCACCTACGAGCTGCAGGCCGAGACCGGCGGCGTCGCGCACCTGCGGGCCGAGCCCCAGCACCAGGTACGGGCCGGGGGGGCGGGGGCGGGGACCGCGGTGCTGCCCCGGGGCAGGGGCGGCCGCAACCCGGTGCTCCCGCCCCGCAGGTAACGCTGAGCTCCAGCATCCGGCACCCGGAGGCCCCCGTGCACGTCGCTGGGTTTCACCTGCCGTCCAAGGTAACGCGCCGGGGCGTGGCGGCCCCCGAGCCGCTCCGTGCGGGGCGGGGGGCGCTGCCCGGTAACATCCTTTCGTTCGTGCAAACCTAGCGCGTGCGCCCGGAGGAAGAGGCGCCTTCCTCCGTCTTGGAGGGTCGCCCGTGCGAGAGCCCCGAGTTTGGCTCCTTCCTCTACTGGAGGAACCCCCTGCCCAGCATCGAGGAGGACCTGCAGGAGCTGCTGGTGAGCAACAGAGCGCGGCCCCCGCCCGCTCGCCCTGCTCCTCGCCTCGCCCGCGTGGCTACCGCCAACGGGGTCTCCCTCGCCCCCCCGAAGCCCGATCCGGTTTCCGTTGCTGCGGACGAGGAGGGAAGTGCCTCCGAGGAGGACAGCGATGACGACAAGGACTGGATCACCCCCAGCAACATCAAGCAGATCCAGCAGGACGTGGGACGCTGCGATGATGCTCCTCCCGTGGACGTGCAGGTTGGGTGCGTCACCGCTGACTTCGCCATGCAGGTGAGCGAGGAAATCGCCAGACGAAGCACGTGTGATTCGGGATAAAGCCACTGGGTCTTTTTCAGAGGGAAGGAAAGTTGAATCTCGTGGGGTTGGGGATAGGGACTTCCTAAAAGCTGGCCGTCTCGGAGCAAGCGGCGTGGGTGAGGAACCCAAAACTAGCCAAGGCGAAAAGTAGGAATAAAATTGCCAGTTTAATGGTGAAGAGGTTAACGAAGGGTCCTGGCGCTTCATTAAAACAGAGCTAATGATGCCCGGTGCTGGTCAAGATGCTGGAGGGTGGTGGAATTTGGCATTTAAAAAAAAGCAGTCGAAGAGCTGCGGCCCTGCCAGCTTGAGCATTGGGCAGCCAGGACCTGCGCAGCCCTGGCCCTGCCCGCCGGGGCATGCGCAGAATGGGGGTGCAGGTGGCATCAATTTGAAGTAGCGATTCTCAGCCAGGGTCCTGTGGTACCCCGGGCTGCCTTGAGATCCCTTCTGGGGGGCACAAGCGTGCCAGGCCGTGCTCGCGCTGCTGGGTGTGCCGCCTGGTCCACCGGAAGCCTGCGTGTGTGGCTGTGCCTGTGAGGAGCAGCAGCAGTGCCATTCCCTGACCAGCCCTCCGGGCCTTGCCCGTGTAGCTATTCCGTAACTACTTCTGTGGTATCGGAGAAGGTCTTTCTCCACGCAGCACGAGGCAGGGGTTTACCACGTTCCTTCTCGAGGCCTCGGTACCGGTGTTGTCAGCCCCTCGGAGGGCATTCCCCCCGGTTCTCCTTTCTTCTTGCAGAACGTTCTGCTCCAGATGGGCCTCCGCGTGCTGGCAGTCAATGGGATGCTGATCCGCCAGGCCAGAAACTACGTCCTGCGCTGTCATGGCTGCTTCAGGTAGGTGTCACGAGCACTGAACTGGCACCAGGAGCCCGGGGGCTGTCGTGCTCTGTGTCCTCGCTCCCGGGCTCGCTGCGGTCCCCTCCCCAGGCAGAAGGGCCGCGGAGGTTTTCCAAGCTTCTCGGCTCTAGCAGCGAAGGCTCGGGGGCGGGTACCAGAGCAGGGATGTAACCTGGCCCAGGTGGGGAGGGGGTTGTGGATCAATGCCTGCTGGGTTAAGTTGGCACTGAAGAAACTGGCTTATCTTCTGGGCTAACAAGTCACTGCTTTTCATTCCTGGCCACTTAAGCAAATACACCGTCCTCTTCCTGCCCCTGTGCGTAGATGGGGCGGTTCCGTCTCCCCTAATGTAGCTCAGCCCTGGAGTCTAGACCGGCCGAAGCTCGATCGTGTTGGTGGAGATTCCTTCGGGGTGGATCTGCCTCTGATGCGGACCTGTTCCCCCTCCCTTTGTCTCCCAGGACGACATCCGACATGACCAAGGTCTTCTGCCCACACTGCGGCAACAAGACTCTGAAGAAGGTTGCCGTGAGCGTGAGTGATGACGGCAGCCTGCACATGCATTTCTCTCACAACCCAAAAGTCCTGAACCCACGAGGGCTTCGGGTAAGCACTCGTCATGGGGACAGGAGCTGCCCTGCTGTTGTGACACAGCCTAACGAGCGCAACCGCAAGAGGGGAGAGTGCCGGCCTCTGGGCAGTGAGCTTGGGGCAGCAGGGGTTGTTTCAAATGGCACCTGCGAAGCAACGTCGGGGCTTGTCTCGCTGCTGTTTGCAGCAGTTTTTCCAGCTCTAGCTGATGGAAACTATCAGGATCACTTAGTCTGACCTGCCGTTTAGCACGGGTGGAGCCAATTCCTGCTTCACATCCAGTAGCTGTGGCTGAATTGGAGTAGCTCTTGCTACACCCACACTTCTAAATATTGCTGGAGATGGCACCTTGTTCCAGGGCTTGTTGCCACCTCTGCAGGTTCACCCCATTTCTGATCTGAGTCCCGCTTCAATTTGGAACTACTCAGCCGAAGTCTGCTAGGCAGCAGCGGTCTCAGATCTTTGGCCTTGGGCTCCTCCCCTGCATAGACTTGTCTCCCTGAGCCTTGGGCCATTTGTGCTAGGAGTTTATTGGGAGGCACTTGGCCCGAGTCTGGAGCAGACTCTGCCTAGCTGCTGTGCTCTCACTCTGATCACTCACGTTGTCCCTGCAGTACTCCCTGCCTGCTCCCCAAGGGGGGAAGCACGCCAGCAACCCTCACCTCGTGGAGGACCAGCAGTTCCCGCAGCAGCGGCTTTCCCGAAAGGCCAGGGAGAAAACCAACGTCTTCGACCCTGACTACATCGCAGGGGTTTCTCCCTTTGCAGAAAACGACATCTACAGCCGTGCAGCCAACCTGCGCATCCGGGATGCAGCTCTGGGTGCAGGCCGGCGCCGCGTGAATCCCAATGCCGCTATGAGGAAGTTCGTGAAGAAGCGATGAAGGGAGAGGAAGAGCCGTCTGCTTGGGTCAGCTGAGCAATAAGTCACGTTTTCTTGCCTGATGCGCGTGGGAGCGTGAGGCCTCTCACAGGGTCTCCCTGTGCAGACCCCAAGCTGGCAGCACTGGGAAAGCCCCGGTGCTACGGCTTTCCATGCTCACCTGGGTGCACAGAGCATCAGGCCTCTTCTGATGTGAGGCATCTATCGAACTGGACCTGGCTGTATAGTCTGCTTGTTTCTAGGTGCGTGGCAGTGTTGGACACTTCAATGCTTTTAATAAATAAGGTCGTGGCAGTCCGTGGCTGTTTCGCTTGCAGTTGAGAGAGTTCTGTGGTTCGTTCTTATGCTCTGAGACGGCATGTGGAGAAAGAGAGCATCTGTCCTGAGGCACTGCAGCTGCTGCTCAGCTGACTGCCACACGTGAGTTCTTGTGCTTGGCTTGTACATCTTGCTGTGGTTCCCCCTGCTCCTGTTTACAAGATGCAGGATGCCCTCCGGTTGGGGTGCAAAGGTGTCCAGGCCAGTGCTGGAATTAGCGTAGAGCTGAATTTGCTGGAGTTTTCTTGTAGTCCCAGATTTCTCTGGCATCCTGCTGATGCACAGCACCCCAGCGGCAGGAGCATGCTGCATGCAAATCTAATGGATAAGGGACTCTGGCATGGACACACCTGCCCATCTCTAGGACAGCGTATCGTGCAGGAAGGGCCCACAGCTGGGCAGAGGCAGGTGCAGCCCTCCCCTTTGATCTGCCTGCCAGAGCCACACCATCAGGCTGTAACCGGGAGCTGGATATGGAGGCAAATACTCGTCCTTTGTTTCTGCTTGACAAAGTAACATTCAAACATGTGCCGATATTACAGCAGGAGCAAATATTTTGCTCTAGCTTGAAGCAATGTACAGTGCCCTGTAAGAAGTAGCAGCTGCAGCCCCAGGGCCTAGCCAGTGCCATGTTTTCTCTATCGAGGTATTTCTTACCTGTCCGCTGGCTTGGCTGCAGAGGCAAACTTAGAGCAAGTGTCTCCTGTCCTGGCCTAGGCTGGGTGTGAGGTTGACGCACATAGCCCGAGCAGCAGTGGCTAGAAAGCGATGGAAAGGAATGGTTAACAAAGATGCCGTTTAGAGAGCGCTGCGGCCACAAGCGAGGCTTTCTGTATATCGGTGCCCTGGCCTGCAAGCAAAGCTAAGCCAACGTTCAGGCACAAAAGGACTTGGCAACTGGGTGACGAGTTGGGATTGAGGGCTCCAACTGGGAGCAAACCAGACTATTGATGGGAAAGCCCTTTGTGCTGGTCCCCAAGTGCCCTGGTTCTTCGAGAAGAGCTCCAGGCCGTAGACAGGCTGGAGAGGACTGATCCCTCCTTTAGGACCTATCTAGGGCTGGATCGTCACTTCCAGGTGAGGCACAGAAGGCAGCTTACTGCTGGGCTTTGTGGCTTGTTAATGAGTGGGGAAAAAAGCATCTCCAGAGTTTTCAAAAACCCCTTTTCCTGCCCACCTTTCTCTGCTCCATCAGCCTTCCTGGAGCTAACCCAGCTGTGACCATTCAGTGTGAACAACTTAGCTCCACACTCCTTTCTCTATCAGTTTTGATGGCGTTTGCTCTGCGCTGACAGAAAGCAGCTCGGTCGCAACCCAGATGCCCAGGGCAGGACAGCGCTCAGGTTCCTGTCAAATGCAGAAATTGCCCCTCTCAGCAGACAGTTGTGCGTGGCTGGTTTCGGGACTGCACTCAGACTTGCTCACTTTCAGCAAGACCTTTACTCGTGCTTTTTGAAGACAGGAGTTCCCTGCCGAGGGAGAAAGCAGAGCAGTGGGGCAGAGTGGAGTTTGCCCCTTGTGCTTTGTTGGCGTGATGCCCCTGAGGGGTGTTGCTAAAGCTAGGCCGTGCCAGGACCCAGCAGCATGCCAGGAGGGGTGTTTGTGGAGCCGAGGGTGCTTGCATTGCTGAGCTTTATTCTCCACGGCCAACCCGGGGCACTGAGCTGTAAATCATTCTTCATTTCCTTTCCCTCAGGCCAGATGCTGTTTTTCCCTTATGGCTTTTTAGTGCATGGGTCTGAGCTGGTGCTTGGAGGAAATCTCTGCACTCCTGGTTTCAGGAAAGGCCTTGACCTCTCTCCTATCACATTGGTAGGTAGCATGGTCCTGCCTTGCTCGGAGCTGAGAGACATTTCCTTGGTGGCCAACTGAGGAGGAGGAGAGGGATCGGGCTGAGCAGCTGCCGCAGGGCTCTGGGCCCTCCAGCCTCCGCGTGAAGCTTGCATGTGGGTGTGAGCTTTTGTGCGCACACTCGCCGGGTGCTTAATTAGCTTGTTTATGCTGCCTGTGGCTGGACTAAGGACCATGGGAAAAGGGGGGGACTCCAGGGGCCCCCTCTTGTTTCTCTAATTATTACTCTAGATACCAACTGCAGTCAACAAAGTGTTTCCAGGGCCCCACTGTGACTGGGCGGCGGCATCCTGAGCTGCAGTACGGCCAGGTACAGGCCCCAGCTCCCCACCGTGTCATGTCGCTCGTTCACAGGCTGGGGTCAGTAAGGCCAATCTGCAAAGCAAAAGCTATAGGGCAGCGCACCAGACCAGAGGAGCCCAGCTGCGGGTCGTGGACCTGCTCCCCTTCACTTAGTGTGGAAGCAGGGTCTGACCTACACCCTCTCACTGGGGCTGAGCAGGACAGCAGGTCCTAGGCATCAGTGCCCCAGGCCTGCACACTGGGTCTGGCCCTTAAGAGCTACTTAGTGCAGCTCCCTAGAGGACAGGGTGCTCAATACGGAGAGTGAAAAGGTAACTCATTTACCTCTGGTGCATTTCTAAGCAGCCCAGCACCCTCCCGAGGTACAGACTGAGCTACACGAGGCGCCAGGTTGCTGTCTGCAAGGGGCATTTCAGGATTGCAGCCAGACCCCCTGGCTCAACCGTTCAAAGTCCCTTTTGCGTCTGAGCGCCGGCTTCGAAGTCGGCTGCAGTCGCAAAGACCTGCGGGCTCTTCGGCACAGATGAACATCTGGAGCCAGGCTCTGAAATGGGCATACTGTTGGCTTTTGAAAGGTCTTAGGAAGAGAAGTGGCAGGGTCTGCTATGCTGTCCCCTGGGCTAGGCAGCGATCGGCAAGGTGCACCCACCCAGGCGTGCGCAGCACCCAGTCCATCGCTGCTTACAACCTGGGAGGGCTACAGCAATAGCAGCGACCGAGGCCCGTGCAGGGTCTTCCTGCTCAAGCTCTCCCATTGCCATAACAATAAAAAAGGCCGCTGTCCTTGCACGTAACGTGTGTGCCAGTCTGGACTCCCCTGACTGTCGACACCTTTGAAAGCTATGACCTCTGTCACGACTTAGCTCTGCAGGTGTGCGGGAGTCACGCAATGCTGTTCTCCGCCCACAGCCGCAGAGCAAGATCTTTTGTGTGTGTTCATTACTGTTTGGTAGAGCCGCGCCCAGCCTAATGCAGGTGCAGCACTGCAAACACAATATGGTCTGGGGGCAGGATTTACTCGGCTGAGTCACCTAATGCGATGGGCCAGCAGCCAGCTCGGTGTTACGAAAGGCCTGGGAGGCAGAGGTCGGGGACCTGGTGTGAGGGGGCTCTCGGGCGTTTTTGGTCACGTACCTGTAGCAGGTTTACCTGTTCGGTAGCCCCTTCCTAGGTCTGCCGTCTGGCTCTGTGGTGCAGAAGCAGCACTTCGGTATCGCTCCTGCCCCGCACCCCCGTCAGCTGCTCTCCGTCAGGTTAGGTAGTCCGGGATTGCAGGGAACGTCTGCCTGTGGCTTAAAGATAGAAAACAAAAAGCGAGTCCAAATGGTTAGTTTGGGGGTGGAAAGAAGTAAGCAGTGTGTCCCCCAGGTCCGTGTTGGGGCCAGTGCTGTGTAACCCGTTCATAAATGATCTGGAGAAGGAGGTGGTCACGTCTGCCGATGACACCAAATGATTCAAAATGGCGAAGAGCACGGCAGGTGGGCCTCAGGGCACCGAGCGAAGGGGCAGCTCAATGTCAGTGTAACATAGGTCCACCCGGCTGCGACCTCTGCTTGGATGGGCTCGACGTGAGCTGTTCCCACATGGGGAACAGAGCCCGGGGTCCTCGGGGCAGTCCCTAAAAACAGCGGTCCAAAAGGCAAATGGGAGGACAAAGGGAGGATGTGCCCCTCAGTGCCTCCACGCCTGGATAACCCCACAGCCCAGCCAGGAGCTCGAGCAGGGCAGCGAGGAGGATGGGGGCTTCCCTAGGACACGGAGGAGGCAGACAGGAGAGGCTGCAAGAAGGGGAGGGTTACGAAATGCAAAGGGGAGAAGGGGAAGTGACTGGGGATTTGTCTCCCTGGCTCTTGCCAGGCACCGCAAGGACCCAGGAGGCTGCTGCGAGCGGGGCGGGATGGAGCTGGCTCCGCCCGCGGGGAGGTGGCTGCGGGCTCCCTCCAGACCCACCATGGCTGGTAAGAGACAAGGGGATGGGACGCGGGCTCGCAGCAGCGCAGCCCCTGGGGGTCCCTCTGCCGCGGAGGAGAGGGGCAGGGAGCGAGGGGCAAGGCCTGCACCTGAAGTGCGGGGCGGGGGGGCACCCCTTCTTCCAGGGCACCCCAGGGAGCTCTTGCGCGCACAGCAGCACTGGCGCGGAGGTTTGGGCAGACACGGTTCTGGGGGGACATGCGACGTTGACTTTTTTTAACCCAGCTCAGTAGCTGGAGAAGCAGGTTTGAGCGCTCGGAGTGACACCAGCCCGGGGCAGGAGTCTATGCGAGCTGCCCAAGGGGTGCAGATGTGCTGCCTGCAGCAAAGTCCCAGGATCTCCACCCCACTCCCCGGGGGGACGGGGCGACAAGCCGGTCACGGCACCTCGCAGCGCTGGCCCCCAGCCCAGCCTTCTGTGGTGGGTCACAGCTGTGCGGGGGGCACAGCCCGAGGTTTGTAGACTCGGGGTGCAACCGCTCCAGACACCGAGCTAGCACGAGCCTCTGCTCCCTGCCCCCGTGCGACACCAGACACGGATCTGATCCGTCTGTGGCAGCTCTGATGTTCTCACGGAGGCCAGAGGCTCCGGGCTGGGGCAACGCCAGCTTGGCCTCCTCCTCCTGCTCGTCTTGCTACAGCTCCTAATGCTCCTGCTTTTCCCACGGCTGCTGCGCCTGCCCTGTGCACGTCCCTTGCTGCCTTCCCTCCGCACAGCCCTCCTCAGTCCTGGTAAACGAGGCGTCCCGAGGGCTCCTCATTTGCACCCCGATCTTGGTGGGTGTGTATAACCCCCAGACAGGTGCCAACCTGTACAGCTGCGCCTGGGCTTTGGTTTTCTTGCTGTACAGAGAGCAGGGACTCTCGCGGGGCTGCCCCTGGCCACAGCTGGCTCCTTGGCCCAGGGCTGCATCCACAGGCAATTCCTTTTGGTTGCTCCCCATCAGGCCCTCCGCTCCATCCCTGCTCTCCTCCCCCCGCTCCTTCCCCTCACATTGCAAAGGTGCCAAGTTGCTCCCACGTGAAGATCCCAGCCGTGGCCCTGGGTGCATCGCCAGCAACTGCCGCCCCTCCCTTTTCGTTTCATGGTCTGATGAAGGCAGCACTGCGGCCTGGTGTTTCCTCTTGATCCCGGTCTCCATCCCATACGTCCACTGAAACTGCTCTCGTTGGCAGCTCAGACCTGGCCCCCCACCCTCATCCCCCTGGACTCATAGATTCATAGATGCTAGGGTCGGAAGGGACCTCAATAGATCATCGAGTCCGACCCCCTGCATAAGCAGGAAAGAGTGCTG
>NW_017728915.1:39916898-39936278 GCF_001723895.1 Crocodylus porosus | reverse complement strand
GTCGACCATACTCCTCTTTGTGCTATCTTGCCTTCCCTCCCCATCTGCGACGCCATCTCCTGCTTCACCCCTGAGCGCTGCAACTGGGGAAACTTGGTATTTTGGGGTGCCTTTCCCTCCGGTAAAAGCAGCGCTCCAGCCTCTCACTCTCTCTTCCAGGAAGAAAAGCCCTGATCGTGCTGGCGCACGCGGAGAAGACCTCCTTCAACCACGCCATGAAGGATGCTGCTGTTGACGCGCTGCAGAAGAAGGGCTGGAGCGTCGTCGTGTCTGACCTGTATGCCATGAAGTTCAACCCGGTGCTGTCCCGGGAAGACTTCACTGGTACTGAGCAGCGCTGTTCCCCCTGAAGCACAGAGCTCCTTTGCACCAGTCCCCAGCACCGACCTCCGTCCTGTTTTGCCTCCTCTCTCAGGTAAGCCGAAGGATCCCAACAACTTCAACTACGCGGCAGAGATGGGCTTGGCGTGGAAGGAGGGCCGGCTGAGCGACGACATCGTGGCAGAACAGAAGCAGCTGGAGGCTGCAGACCTCGTGATATTCCAGGTACCGCCTTCCTCGCTGAGGGAACAGCCGCGGATGGAAAGAAAAGCAGGACTCGCCTCCTGACCTCCTCCTGCAATCTCCCCGTCTCTCCCCCTTCCTCCTCAGTTCCCGCTCCAGTGGTTTGGGGTGCCAGCCATCCTCAAGGGCTGGTTTGACCGGGTTTTCACAGGAGGCTTTGCCTACTCCTATGCCAGCATGTACGACCAGGGCCCCTTCCAGGTAGGTTGTGCTGGGGATGGTTACTCGCTTTGCTTTGCCCTTGCCTTGCCTGTCCTGGGGGCTCCCACTCGCGTGCAGCCGCCAGCCCTCGTCTCACCAAACCCGCTTTGCGGACCTGCTGCTCTCCCTCCTCCTCCAAGGGAGACCGTTAGGTGCGGACACTTGCACGCACTCTCAAAGGGCAAAGGGGTGGGGAAGCCCGGCAGGGACGTGATCTGAGGGCATAGCTGAGCTGAAATCCCCAGGTCAGGCGTTCCCCGTGCTCTGACTTAGTGCCGGTCCTGTAGCCCGGTGCCGCACAGGCTGTGACGGAGGCTCGTCTCCCGCAGAGAAAGAAGGCCGTGCTCTCCTTCACCACGGGCGGGGCGGGCTCCATGTACACCCCCAACGGCATCAACGGGGACATCAACATCCTCCTCTGGCCAGTACAGGTACCGGATTTACACCCGGGGAAGGCAATGGGCATCAGGGAATCAGTAGTGACACCTTCTCAGGAAGGGGCCTGAGCACCCAAAGGCAGCGTGGGATGAAGCTAGGGATGGTCTTGTTGGGAGGGGAGGAAAGTGTGGATTTGTGTCTACTCCTCAAAAGGTCCCAGGGGACAGACAGGAAAGGCAACAGTCCTGTGCTGGACCCTGGAAAAGGGACTTTCCCTCTCCTGTGGTCCAGCCTGTGCGGGGAACTGCCTGCGTGGCCCAGGCTGGAGGAAGGAGGGTGGACATCGGTACGTTGGCAGCTTCAGTTTCAGAGCCGGCTGCTTTAGCTTACCCATGCATCTAAGATGGCTCGACTCCCACACCTCTGAGCACATCAGCCATGCCAACCAGCGACTTAAAGGGGGCTTTCTTTTTGGCCTAAACTCACCGGGTGCAATATCAGCTGTGTAGTGGCCGGGATGTACTAACCCAGCCCATGAGGACCCAGATCCTGGGGAATTTAAAACCTAGTCCCAAATTCCTGAAGCATGGGGGGAATGAAGGCCATGCCTCTGCTGAGGAGACCAAGTGCACTTCCATTGCAAGCCGGGAGTCGGGGGATATGGGGCACACTGCAGCGAATATCCAGGGTGGCTGGGGCCCAGGACTGCCTTCTCCAGCACCCAGCGTGCCTTGGATGGAAGAGGCCATGTCTCTTCTTCCTAAATAGACACCAATTCCCTTGCGTTTCTCACCTAGAACGGCACGCTGTACTTCTGCGGCTTCCAAGTCTTGGCGCCGCAAATCGCTTACAGCATTGGCCACATGCCTGAAGACATCCGTTCCCAAATCCTGATGGGCTGGAAGGAACGCCTGGGGAGCATCTGGGAGGAGACACCTCTGAGTTTTGTTCCCAGCAGCAGCTTTGAGCTGAGCTTCAAAGGGGGCTTCAAGCTGAAAGCAGAGGCTCAGGAGCAGCAGAAGGATCACAAGTACGGGCTGTCCGTGGGCCAGCACTTGGGGAAGGCCATTCCCCCCGACAACCAGGTCAAAGCCCAGAGGAAATAGCTTCCACAGCGACGCCGTCTGGTGTCTGCCAATTCAGCGCTCCACACAGGGGCCAGTTGCACAATTTCCTGTCTCTTTTGTCTTAATTTTCATGCTGTTCGAATGCACTTGGCTTTGGTTACATGTATTGGCTCTGTACGGGTAAAAGGAAGTGCCTGCAGATGCTCCAGTGCTGCAATGCCTGCTGCACGGTACTGCGGGAAAGATTAAAATAACCCTGGTCTACTGCACAGGGCCCGTTGTACCTCCTGACCATCCGGACAACTGCTCCTTCTGTCCTGCAGGCCCCTAATAGTGCTGGGACTAGAGTCCAAACACAAGCCACAGGTCTTGAAGTCTGCTGTGGTGATGGTAATGGTAATGGTAATGGACTGCGAGTAGTCTGGAGTCTGACTCCTGAGAGAACCTACCTGTACTCTACGGTTTCACAAACCCCAGAAATATGAGCAGACTCCCACACCTGGCTGCTCCTAGTCCCCCCCACCCACCCCAACCTTTAGCAGGGGCTACAGGCTGGGACAGATTCTGCTAATTTGCTACTCCACACTCATGGCAAAGCCACATCTATACCCATCAGGTAGCCCAAGTGAGTGGCTGGATTGCAGCACTTGAGCGAGTGCTGCAAGGGGGAGATCTCATCTTTGTGGCACAGAGTTGTGCCGGTACTCTTAAGCTCTCTGCTCATAGATCATAATGATTCTCAATAAAAGGCTTTTGGCTCTCTCTTGCAAACAGCTCAGAGTTGTCACGGTCTTGCATCCTCCCATTACGACTATACATTGGTCCAAAATTGGGCCGTGGCCTAGAGACCTTTATGTTACATGGCTCTCCCAAGAGAGTACAGGCTAGGTGGTGCTCTGCGGCCTGCATTTCCCCACAGTCACGTGTGTCTGTGTCATTAGAGTAACCCCATTCCTGCATATTATCTTTTCCTGTTCAGAGACCACTCGGACATCTCTGTGTCAGCCCATCTGCTCCTCCGCTGGCAGGTAGGTATTCACCCAACCCTTTGTGTTGCATGTACAATGCTCCCATTCGCGTTTCAGGCCCCGATTCTGGAAATCCTGCTATTGCAGCCAAGGGGGTCATCTTGCGGCGCTTGTGATAGAGCAGCTGCACCTCCATCCCACTGTTCCCCAGAGCTCGCGTTAGAAGACACCGGGTCAGGAGGCAGAATAGTAAAAAGGATGTGCTGGTTTGCTTCCCCCCTTGCCTGTGGATTTCTGTTCCCTGCCATGGGTGTGGGAAGGAAATTGCTCTGATTAAGGCCCCTGGAATGCAGCAATTAATCTAATACCTGGGGAGCTTATAAAACAATCTCAAGTGAGTGGGATACATTTGCATTGGATCGGGTGGTATCATAGGGAAAGACAAAGGCCCCTGAGGTAAGGCTGCAGCTGGCTGGCAAGCAAGCAAGGCCCTAGCAGAACCTGTGGCTAGGCACGCTTTCCTTCCCCCATGTGAGGATCACTGACCGTACCTGGGCCCATGGAGGGAGCCCCTCCTTTGCTCTGGTCCAGCGGCCGTCCAACAGGCCGGCTGCAGTGACAAATCCTGGAGCGCAGCAGTGGAGCAGCCGTGTCTCAGATGCTGCTGCCGCTGCATCTGCACAGTGAGGAGAGGTCAGTGGGGAGACATGAGGTAGCAGTGGGAGTCGTGACCCATCCGTGGCTGCCGTGAGAGACATGGGGGCAGATAAAAGTCCTCGGCTACAGAAGTCCCCATAATCAGGTACTGGTTAAATGGCAGGAGTCAGGCTCTGATGCCAATAGCTACATCTGGCACTGTTCCCTGGCTCCAACAGCCTCAGCCCACCTGGGTAAAACAGATGTGTCCAGGAAAATCCGGCCACAGCAGTTCTTATGCCTGATGTTTGACTTGTGGTTATTGGGATGGGGGAGACAGCTTTGGGGAATACCTGGCCTTTGACTGAAATAAAGAGTGAGAGAGAGGGTGGCATCAGCACCTAACAGGCAGGCCTTTATCAGACACTCCCTGCCTGGGTCCTTGGTAGATTTGTATCCAACCTGTTCATCTGCAATTGTGACATGCCGCTTCATACTCGATGACAACGTTTCCTGTTGGGCAGGGAAAGAGACCGGAGAGAGCTCCAGCTTAGGACAAAACCCTTCCCTTCTTTCAATGGCCTAAGGCACCAGCAGCAACAGGCACAATTCATTGCCTGAATTTGAATGCAGAGATGTGGGTCCTGCCTTGATGCAAAGATGAGCAAGACAGGACATAAGGATTGCACAGCCAAGACCTAGTTCAGCACGTCGCAGGCTCTGCCCGTCTACACAGAAGTTTGAATGAAAAGCTGGTGACCAAAGCTCCTCGTTCAGCTTTACGGTCTGCTCTGTGCCACGTTCTGAGCACACGCTGTAAACATGCTAGAGCCCTGTCACGCCAGAAGTGTCCCTGCCCTCAGGCCACATGGCATCCCAAATAATCCTGCCAGACCACAGGATGGTGCCAACTTGCCTTGTTTCTGCCCCCATCCTGACTGTTGCTGTTTTGCAAACAGGATCAGCCTAGCGTGGGCCAGACCCCTACTAGGGGTCTGTGCAGTTTCCCTGCCAGGGGACAGACTCATGCCAGTACTCTCATTTCTCAGGGTAAACTTATCAAGAGCACCAAGGTGCAAAGCCCTCAGCTCCTGAGATGCCTGCTGCCATTTAGCCAGCACTGGCTGTAATGCTGTCACAGTGGGATGCAGGGGGATCTTGGTCACTCCCCATGCAGCGGGAGAGGGGGCTGGAGGCAGCTGGCAATTAAACAGAAGATGGCTAGGCTACTTTGGCTCTTTCCAAAGCACCAGTCTAACTCCCTACATGTACAGTGAGCTCGGGGCCTGACCAGCCACGTGCCTCTTTGAGCAATAGAAGCAAAGGCTTTACTTTCCCCATCACAGGCAGTGGTAGGTAGTTAGCCCTGCTGGGGTGAACCACTTTTCCCTCCAGCTGCTACTTCCATCTCCAGTTGCAGCTGCCCTCTCGTGGCAAAACTATCTGCTGCAGTGCCGAGCTGCCCAGAAGAGAAAACTGGAGCCTGAGATCGCAGGGTTTCAGTGCAACTTCCCCGCCGCTTTGTAACTGCACCTGAAAACGTGCTGCCTTCCCCCAGGCAGCCTGGCTGAGAGGCTCACAGCACAGCCCCACTTCAAAGGGGTTTGTGCAGTAGGGTCCTGCCCACGTCCACACCCAATGCAGTGCTAGGAGCAGAACTGGGATAAGCAGGCTAGTCTTGCCACCTGAGGCTCCTTGCTCAAACTCCTCCCTGCTGCTCTTGGCTCAGCTGCAGGGGCTGTTTGAAAGCAACACCAGGTATGTTCAAAAGGGAAAACCAACCCAAGAGTGTACCAGCCTGTCTCCAAAAGGAAGGGTCACTTACTTAACCCTAGATTTGATGGCTGGTTGGGTTTTTTTTGCTATTAATTTAAAACTTGTATCCTAGCACAGTCTCCCTCCTGTTTCTACAACTCAGTTCTCTCTCTTCCATAGCTAGGTGTCTTAGTAGCTAAGAGTCACAATATTGTATTCTAGTTTAAAAATCTGAAATTAGGAATGACAACTCATCCTACGAAAAAACTATTGCTGAGATCACTTGTTTGGGAGAGGATTTGTTTTACGGATCACTTGTTTGGGAGAGGATTTGTTTTACGATACCACAAATATTGCAAATATGTGATTGAATACGCAGCTAGCTAAACACATATTGACCATTTTCTGAAACTGTCATTGGCAGAATATATGAAAGTTTTCCAGAGGAATTGTAACCCAAGGTGGCTGCCAGCTTCCTATTAACCAGAACAGAAAACACACAGCTCTGGGAATCCTGTACAATCCAGCTGACAGGCCAGCCAAGGGACTAGGGTCTCCATGTGCTTCTATACCTCATAACCCAAAAGTTGTTATTATTTTTTGCCCTTCTTATTCCTCCTAAACTGCATGCAACAAATGATTTAGTCTCTGACCAACAGTGAGGGGGAACATGTGGCTTTGGGGATCTTTTACATACACGATGAGAACAGCTTGAAGCCATGGTATCTTGGCCTGAGATTTTGCAGCTGAGGGAATTATTTTGCTCAGTCAAGACCCGTGAAGCCTGTGAGGAATTCCAGACCGGAGCACAGTGGCTGAATTGCATCTGTTCTCATGCTACCCGATGTGGCCGAAGACATGATGTACATGCAAGGAGGAATGCTCTGACCCACTCGCACACATCGGTGCATTTTAATTTAATATCAGCAACGAGCAAAAACAGTAAATAGAGAAGTGCCACTATGCCCGCTCACTGCTTTTGGTTCAGTGTATGCTGATGGTCAAGAACAAACACCAGGCTACTGCTCTACATGAAAGATAGCAGAAGAAATACTGAAAGTGTAATATCAGTGTGGGGCAACTGTGCCCACTTCTGATCCTCTTCGTTCTGAAAGAACACCCTTACAGGCCTGGAGGGACAGGAAACGAGAGGGACTAGGTCCAAGGAAGAGAGTCCGCAGGAAGGGAAATCCTGGGGGGCAATTTTATGTTTCCCAGAAAGCAAGGGGGAAGGGGGGTCAGACAAAGACAAATTTGGGAGTGGGAGACCCAGTTGTCAGGACAAAGCCTTAGGGAAAGGATGGAGGCAGGGTACAAAAAGTGTTTGCTTACGTGGCGATTCCAAACAGGTGGCCAAAAGGAGATCAGCCTGGGCTCCACCTCCCCTGTTTTGGCTCAGCTCAAAGCCATGAGGCTACCATGACCAGCACCACAGCTGTATCAAGCTCTCTTCTCACAGTCTGAAAGAACACAACAGGAGTTTACACTGCAAAGTGAAAACTTTCAATGTTTTATTCTTGACTGCAGCTGTTTACAGAAATATAGTTGCGAGTATACAAATGTCCCAATAGAAGCAAAATATTTTTTTTAATATTCAACAAGTTATCACAGGATAGCTAAAAACATAGATGCAAATGAAATATCCCCTCTTAGAACAAACTGAACACACCTGGTATCAGTGCTCGGAAAATCCCAACTACGAAAGCCATATACACAGAAATGCACAAAATATCTGGTGCTACTTTCACATTGCAGGACAAGGGAAAAGACAGCTCAGTGGTTGATTAGTGTGCTTTAGTCAAAACATGGCAGACAAACTACGCAGGGGGAAAAGAATGATTACCATGAGCATGCTGAGTTCATGCAGAGATTAACAGAGGTAGAAGGTTCTAGTCTGGGGCTGCCTGGAGCTTACCCAAAGGCAAACAGCAATAAGAGGACATAACTCCAATCCCCTATCAAGTAGTAGCCAGCATAGAAAAGGCTTCAGACTGGTTGTGGCCCTTCTGGCAGGACAGAGCATCCCGATTCCAACTCCACAAAATCCAGAATTTGTCATTTTGGTTTGTTTTTTTAAACAGAGGTCAAGAGCCAGGACCTGGTCCTAACCTGCAGAACACCACCTCCCTCCCCGCTGGAAACTCTGTGCAGACCAGATCCTGGGCCAGACCCTCAGCTGGTGTTGATGGGGGCACCACCATGGACTTGAATGAAACTGTAGCATTTTGTGCTGGCTGAAGATCCAGTGCTCACATGGTGGTTCCACCAGAGCAAGTGTTGGAGAGCTCTTTGGAGTGAGCTGTGGTTGGATTCACAGCAAGGTAGAGCAACACCACCCTCGTATCTTCCTGAATGGGGTGTATATACTGTGGGATAATTTTTATAGTCTCGAGGAGCACAAACTATTAAAAGGTTTCTCTGTAGAAGGGAGCATTAGTGAGGGACAGGAGGAAAGATAAGGAAGAGAAGGGCATTCAGGTTACTTGCACTGAGCACTAAAGGTGGGTTTGGTAGAGATGGTTTGAATCAAGCACATGCCAGATTCAAGGTGATAATCTTGCTCTCAAGTTCCTGGTGTGGCCTGGGAAATAAAATGCACTGCTTCTTATCTTTAGGAATCAATATTCCTTTTAAGAGTTTAATCTCTTAAGTACATAAGAAATAATATACGCAAAAGTAGTGCTCCCACTCAGTCTGAGACCGCCCACAGGGAACGGTTCTTGGTCAGACTGCTTCCATACAAAACCACCTCAAAATGCTATGATGACATTACATTGTTCTGGGGGCATCTTTATATACAGGTATTAAAAAAAGATGAGGGAGGACCCAGGAGTAGGTGCAGGTCCTTCGTTTAAATGCAGCTCAGCCTAGTGGCAGCTGGAAGTCTGTGTCCCAACAGGGGTTAGGGGCCCCTCTTGAACAGGAATAACTGGCCTCAGTTCAGTTCCTCATGGACCTGTACCTGCAAAACAACATTCATTCTTGTGCTACTGGCCAAGCACTGAAAAGCCAGTGGAAAATGAATCCCACAAGATGGTCCCTCCTGGAAGGGCCAAGACAAACTGGCAAAGCAGCAGCTTGTCTGGAAAGCAGTAAGTACGTGCTGCTGCTGCTGCCCCTGCTGAGCCGGACCCAGGACATGGGACTGGGATCGCTAGGCTGTTGGTTCCACACATTTTTCAAATGTCATATTTGCCAAACAGCAATAAATATTAGGGAAAAACCAGAGCAGAAAGCAACGGTTCAGACAGCAGCAAAGTGCTGAAAAGCAAAACACGTCTCTAGGAAAACACTTACTGTTATACTACTAACTGTTCCAGATGTACATTATATTTTACACACACAGACATAACTAGTACTCAGCTACCGATGTGAGCTTGGTAAGTGAGTTCACACTATGGAAAAATTAATTATGTCAACTTTATAAAAATGTTGATATAACAGTATGTTATGCATGTATATAATAAACTAAATAATATATATATATGATATTTGATTTCAGCTATATACATATGTACAGGTCTAGAATATACAGGTGTGGCATATTTGCATATATATACATTGATTATATAAAAGGGAAAATCCTTTTCTACATTGCCTCTCAAAAACGCAAACTAAACTAGACAACTGCAAGTACATTTTTTGCTATATTTAATCTGTTATGTCTCATCTTTTCTTCTATTTAACTACATATAGCACAGAGGTTCTCTATGATGGGCCTCAAACTGACAAGTGTACGTACAGAAACGTCCCTGCTTTTCTATGCTTCACTCACTACTTGCGCACACAGTTACCATAACTGCATCTGAATTTGTGCGTGGAGTTCTCACGACCTGTCCCAAAGACTCACTGAATACTGACAAAAAATGGATGAGTACCAACTAGCTCACTTTTAAACTTCACTGACCTTCGACCACTCCCCCTGCAAAATTATTTCCCAGAAACCACTCTAAAGCAGGTTGCTTTTCTCTCTTCAGCAACCACCTTAAATACCCCTGGTCTCACTTTCCACCTAAAATGCCTGGTTCAGAACACCCTATGCAATTCCTCCCCCTCCTTCTCACTTCCATTATTCAGCTATACACTTGCACCCATGTGCACTAATCTATCTATGCTTTGACTAGGTAGCCTAGTAACTTTTAAGTAACAGAGAAACATGTGAGCTGCAATTGAAAACAAAATTCTGATGTCCTCATTTTCAATAACTTCTTAAAGCTTTGCCTGTTTGGGTGAACTTAAATTTCTTTATTCCACTGATAAAGCTTTAAACAAAACAGATGTTCTTGCTGCTTGGAAAGGTCTATGCTACATTAAAAGAGGGTGCTTGAGCTTCTGAATGGTTTTTCCTTTTTGAAGGCATTGGAAGGACAATTTGTGAATGGAAAAATCTAACCAAAGCAGTAGATATTACTTCTTACAAGACAACACATCCCGAAATCACAGCGGAAGACTAGAAAAGTCAAGGCTTGTCCCTATTAAATTGTGCACCCTTGCAATTGGAAAAGCCATCAGTCTAGGGCTAAGACACTGTTAAAATTCACAGACATTATACTGTGTGTCTCTTATTTTGATTTAGAACTAATAAAAAGTACCCAGCCATGGACACTGGTCATCCTGCCCATAGCTCAAAATTAGCAAAATAAATGCCTGGTGGTTAAGTGTCTCCTCGGAGCATCAGGGCTGAAACTATTCCTTTAACTGTATGTGTTGACAAAGAAAATAATGGAAGAGCATTTGGCGTGGATGAGCCATTGAAAGGGTCAAACCGTGTCAAGCCAATCTGTGCCAACAAACAGACTGGCTGGCAAAGTGGGAAGTGTCGATAAACATTTCCACTGGCAAGAGCTGCTCAACTAATATTTATCTTAATATTTTCTATGCCACAAGTGTTATTCATATAACTTATTATTCTTTCAATGATGAATTAAGAACAGTCCATTTTTAAGTACTGATATCATATATATAGACACAAGGGGACTAGCTAAAAGCATGGACTGTGGTGGCTAAAAGGACAGGTTTCTCCAGGTAGTCTTATAACAGAGATGCTGTTGAGACAGCAAATAAAGGGGATTGGAAAGGTAATGCGCAAAAAGGATTTAAAGCTGAAAACCACTTAAATTCAGATATAGAATTTTTGGATTATAGAAGCTTTAACAAAAGGTCCAAGGCATTAGAGAAAGACAAATAATATACAGAAAATCCACGCTACAAATACAACTTTATACTTTTCCACTTTGCATCTAGTAAAGGTAGCTACAAAAACACGCACTTCAAAAGAGTAAATGTTTACCTTAAATATATAAAAAGCAAGTTCTCCAGCATGTAATTTGAGACAAATGGGCCTCTTAAGTTTAGTGTGTGCAGGAGGCAATCGTTGTAAATTTTATTGACTACTCAAGGCAAGAATTACATGTATATACACGTATTGTCATCACCTTAAATGACTCCTAACTTTCCAACCAAACAGGATTGGATTGGATAGCTCCCCCCCACCCCAATAAAAACTCGACAGGCAAACACTGTCTATATACCCTTCTCTCCTACCCAGACCAGTGCAGATGCATCATGGAATAAATAGATCAGCAAATTAAAAATACCACCCTCCTTTCCCAGCCAAAAACACCACCCAAAAAACCAGGGTAAGCTCCAAATATCAGTATCAACTGCTGAAATCATGAAAGTACATGGGTGGGAGTCTGAAGAAGTAGAGATATGGGACTCTCATGATACTTGGGTTCTTCTGCCATGAAACAACTCTTGCAAGCTGTTTCCAAAGCCATTGTTGAACTTCACTCTTTACGCAACTGAAAAGATGTTTGCAAGTAGCAGCGCAAGCACTAGTCAACCACTGAGCAAGGTTTTAATTCAGAAGACAAATACTTTTTGTAACCAAATCACATGTTCAAAATGTACATTTAACATTGACCTAAAAATGGACACAGTAAGTTTGACACAACAGAAAGTAAAGATGCTGTTTAGTAGTGAGAACATGGTCGCACAGCCTTTGTTATAAGCAACCTTAAAATATGCACAAGTCAAATATTCCCCTGCCCCAGAGCTGTAGCAGTCCCGGCAAAAGGTTCTATTTTGGACACCAATCAGTGGAAAACTGGTCCCTGGTGACTTGGCACTGACCAACATTTCAGCATGAAGATGCTCCCACTTCCAAACAATGGAACAAAATGAAGCAGCATACAAATCAGTTTATTATCCCCATCTCTCATCAGTCCACAGTAGGCCCACTCAGTCAGCAGGATGTCATCAAACATCCTTGTCCTGGGACTAACTGTGAATAAGTTGATCTTACAAAAGTCACCAGATAGTTTCCGAAGAACTGTTACAGGCCACTGCCTCCCACAGCCATCTGGAAGCTGTACTCAATCCAACGAGGCGCAGAACCCATCTATATCTCATTGGACAGCGTTCAGGCAATGTTGCGAGACTGCTCTTCCAGGAACCATAACAAAAATTTTACTTTTTCTTACGAGGAAAAGAAAACAAATTCATAGGAATAAAAGTGTCTTGTTCAGGGTTAAAAAGCAGCTCCGAACATTATGAAGTAGGGGAAATTTTCTTTATCGTGATTAAAATTTCCAACAACATTGTTAGTGTAATTATAAATTAAAAATAACAACACAAAGGTGCTAATAGTAAAACATTAAATAGACAATGACAGTGAATAAAAGCTGAATGGCTCATTCTGAATGAAACCCCATAATTTTACAGTTGCCTAAATGGGTTTACTTACTACATCACACTGCTGAGTGACAGACGCATCAAACACAGTGAAGCTGCCCACTGCCAACTGGAACAATACACTGCCTGATGGAATGGCCAGAGATGAACAAGTTATTTATGTTGCAAAAAGTACTTAAATACTTAGTAAAGACATAACAAAACCCACCCCCACCGTTATCAGACGCCACGTTGTGGTAGAACATCAGACAAACTCACAAATTTACCACAAAAATGTGTGGCAAAAGAATATTTCATATATATGTATATATAGATATATATATATAGATATATATATAAATTTTTATATTTATGCCAATGTACTCACTCAGTACAAATAGCAAAATAGTATACCATTTCCTAAATACAAAATATAGCTTTCCAAAAAAATGAAACACACATTAGATATAAACCATCCAAAACTTGAACGATTGAAAACTGTATTCAAAATTAAATGACCCAGAGCAGGTCTCTTTCTGAAAAGTTCCCTTCATATCGGCAAGAAGCCTTACTACTGAAAACGTAATTCAATGTCTCTCGATGAGAGAGAAAGAGAGAGACACACACAGAAAGAGCAAATAAACTTTTTGAAAGATTGACATACAGGAAAAACCATTAAAACCAAAAAACATTTCTACACAGCTCAACTAGGTACACAAGTTAGAAAAAACACACGGTAAACAGACTAGGGTAAATTAAAAACCATTTACAGGCTATTCTTTTTTACTTAAAATAACAAAAATTAAAGATGACACAATACCAACTTTACCAAGGCATAACAGCCATACATGACATGTTTGGCTCTACTGCGTTAACAGCTTTCTACGTGCAGGAGACAGAGAAGACAGAATAAATGTCTGCATGAGGTTGTAGTGAGAGCTCAGCATACCTCCTGGGGTAGCTGGAGCACCCAAAAGAACTTGCATGCCTCACAATGCAGCCATATGGCCTGGAGTGGGTTCTTTTTATGTACTGTAACAGAAGGCTGTTTTTTAATGGAATATATGACCCGGGAGAAGCTGCAGGATATGGGGACTATCAGTAAAAAAAAACCATGCACTTCAACCCGTCATGAGCTGAAAAGGCTGCAAAGATGCACCAGCTGAAGTGAAGTTTTTAAGAACACTGAAACGTGTTGTTTGCCCCGTTTAAAATTAAAAAGTCAGGTTTTAATCAGCAGTGATTGGAGAAGCAGGGCAAGTTTTTGCATTTGGGGGATGGAAAGAAACTGGCATTTCCACTGTCCTTAAGCCCTGCTGACCTGTCAAGGACTTCTACTGACTTGGCATCTGGATACCACAGTCAAAGGTGCCTTGGCATCCTAAAAGTTTCTAAAGCCAATAGCATCCTTATGTGTTTAAAGATCATGTAAAAGTTGAGGGAAGGAAAGAGGAAGAACACGGAAAGAATGAAGGAGGACAGATCGGTATGAGAAAAGATAATGCAGCTGACAAGCTCTGATTTACACAGTTGTAGTGAGAGACATGAAGGAGATGTTTCCTCAGCCAGGCAGACTGCTCCCTTCAAGTTCAAGGTATTTCAGAGGATAAGGTTTCAGAATACATTACTGTGACGTTCTCCTTCATTTTGGTAGAGCCACCTAATTCTTATTCTATGTACAGTTCATATGTAAGCCTACCAGCAGAGACACCGAAAACTGTTAATCACTTTCTCCGATGGGAAGCACCCACATCTTCCTGGATGTTCTGCGAGATGTAGTAGATAATCTGCCTGTGAGTTATCCGCATCATCTTTTACGACCACCTGCTGTAACTAACACATCGCAGCCATGGCTCTTCAGTGCCATTGTCAAAACTGCAATTCTTTCACTGACTGACAGCTATGTCGTGAATCACAGCTCAAGCCATGGGCACACAATGTTCCTGCTTCACAAGCTTTCCTACTTGACAGAGGTTTTGTGAAGAAGGAAGAGAAAAGAAAAGGTAAACATGGCAACATGTATTATTTTCTAACAACAATAATAGCTGAGCAGTCCTGCTTTGAATTCAAAAAGCATCACTGACCAGTGGGTCTAGGAATATGGCAACAGTCCCATTCCACACCCTGGTAAAACAAAGCCCAACTTTCCAGCCATTATTGACTTCAGAAGTCTCAAATACTACAGTTACAGACTCAGTTGCTAGAAACTGCAGTAGGCAGCATATGTGCTCTTTAGAAAAAGAGGGAGAAGTTTACATATTTGCTTGGGTACAGGCCATTCTTTGACAGAAGGAATCTGTTCCATACAGCTTAATCCAGAATCACAAGGTCTGAGAGAACTTGGAAACTGTCATCTTTTCCTTCGCAGGATTTCTGAGAGGAGAAAAAACAGAGTTAGATGAAATTAGTTAAGTCTCATTTTACTTTTATGTAGCTCTTTCATCTGAAAGCATTCTACAATCAAGAGGAAAAAAGAAACACTCAGTCCCAAAAAGCAGCCATCTTGTGTGAGGGAACACCAGAGTATTTTTTTTCCCAGTTCTTGACATCGTTAAACAAGTCTGAAGTCATCAACAGAAATTTCACTGGGGGGGGAGGGGCGGTTTAGAGAGGCTGAACTTAGTTACAGAAGCAGGATACAGACAGGCTAACAAACTGAGTCTAGAGTCATGGCCTATTTAATGCCCATCTGTGATCAGAACCTCATCTCAGAAATGGCACACTTACAGTAGCTCTCCTATCATGCCAAAGAAGTTTGGGAGGGGCTTTGGAAGACTGCAGATTAAAGGGAAATCTGACACATACATGAAATAATTTTGAACTAAAACCAGATTTGGTGGCAGTTCTCAGGGATGCCTCACCCGTCTGACAGCAATCCATTCATCTAATTTATCCCAATACAAATATTAGGCTATCCTGGTACAGGAAAAACAACAAAGGCCAGGTCAAAACCAAAGCTTGGCCAAACAATTTTCTACTGACTCTGATCCCTTGACGATCACAAACATCTACTAGTTCTAGCTACCTGCAGTTAAACACTTGCTTAGGAGGAGCAGAAATATTTCAATAAACATATATATGCATAATGTTGGAGTGCCAAGTCATGCCATCTATTAAAAAGAGTGGCTTTTTGGTGTATACACAAAACCTTACTGAGCACTGCATGACTGGCAAGCAGACCCACAAAACCCAAATCCACTACTTACTTGGCCAATTAAAATGAGCCAGCCATGTTGTTCCCCGGGTTTTGTAATGACACAAGCAAGTCATCTATTTTCTCCATATTCTGATTGGTTGTCATCGCTGAAGGTAGCGGAGAATTCTCAGATATCTGCTGGGGCAGTAGTGTTGGCACGGGTGGTTGCCCCTCATTCTGTGGCTGACCTGACTGACTTATAGCCATCAGCTGATCCGGCAATGCAGCTGGTCCAGAAGTTAAGAGCTGGCCACAGTCTATTAAGAAGTTAAAAGGAAACAGAAGAAAACTGAAGCTGCAAAATCCATATTTAAGAAGTTTGTTAACAAACCTCTTTATTGAGATCGAAATCTACTTAAGAGCTTATATAAAGACAGACATGCTTTTACTCACAAGACAGTCACATGCGCCATTTCCCCAGTGAACAAATTCAGTTAGTGCAAGCATTTGCAATCAGAAGGGTGCTAAGTAGCACCAGTACCCTCTCTGTATGGCCTGTAACAGACTGGGGAGGGCACAAGCAGCACAGTGGTAGATAGGACAAGAAGCAGAAAGTAAAACAAATTGAGCAGGGAGCACAGGAAAGGAAGCAGAAAGCAGAGCACTGAGAGGAGATGAGGAAGCACAGGGCTAGGAGCAGAAAGCAGAGCAGCAGATCAGGCAGGGGAAGGGGATAGGAGTGGCACTCAGGGAGGGCACAGAATTAATTCATGGCATGCCTGTCAAAAAGGTTGGCCCCCACTGTGTTAGTGCATGTTCTTGTGAAGAAATGGTTTTGGTTTTAAAAATCAACCACTATTAACAGCCTAGTAGGCCAGAGAGAGCACCTGGCTGGAAGAAAAATATGGAAAAGGAACATTATCTTCAGTGCTTGAAGACTGTTCCACTGTGTCCACAGGCTGTTTCAGTAATAGGTATGGCTGTATCCCTTTCATTTCCATCACCAGTACTCCACAAATTTGCAACTGCCGTTGTGCATCAGCTTTCCCTCTGCATCAGTATATCTAATAATCGAACTGCAGAGTAAGTTTTACCGACTTGTCCACATAAAGTCACAAAATTAATTAAATGAGGCATAAGAACATCAGCAGTGCCATACTGGGTCAGACCAATGGTCCATCTTGCCTAGGATCCTGTCTCCGACTGTGGGAGAACAGATGAACTGGGCATATCTTCTGTCAGACCCTCCCTGGTTTAAGGGTTTCAGAAGAGACAGCCCTGACTGTTCTGTTTATAAGCTATTAATGGACCTGTCTTCCATGAATGTCTAATCCTGCTTTGAACCTGGTTATATCATCTGCAGAGACAGAGATGATTGCAGAAATAATGCCTTCTGCTTATGTATCATGTAAGGCTAGACAATTCTTTGTGACAGGCGAGGGCAGCATTTTATAAAAATATTGAAAGACAGACTGGTTTCTCCCAAGAGGCTTGTATTATAAATTAATCAGAGCACAACAAAAGGCAAAGTGGTAGATTTTGAATAGACCAAACTTACAAAAGTAAAGACACAAGCCTGGCTTCTAGCACATCTTATTAATGACTGTTTTGCATTATACAACTTGTAAAAACTTCAAGTTATAATCATAATTTGCAGACTCTGTTTGAAAGACCAACAGGGGAAGTCTTGAGAAAGTCTTGAGAAAAGTCTAAAGAAGGGACATATTTTTCCTATGTTTACGTAGCTATTTGTGCACCACTTACACTTGACAACTAAAATGTCGAGAGCTTTAACAACTGGGTAACCTAAGAGCAAATCTTCCCCAGGGCACCCCAAGGGATGACAAGGTCGAACGGTCACAAACTCCTCCATGACCATTTCAGGCTGGACGTAACTTCTTTACTGTCCAAGCCCCCAAGGTTTGGAATAGACTGCCGCTGGAGGTGATTCTAGCACCTACTTTGAATGCCTTCAAGAGACATTTGGATGTTTATCTTGCTGGGATCCTATGACCCCAGCTGACTTCCTGCCCCTGAGGCAGGTGGCTGGACTCGATCTTCCAAGGTCCCTTCCAGGCCTAGTGTCTATGAATCTATGAGGTACAATACAAACACAGCACAAACTGAAATTGTGCTTAAATCTCAACTATCATGCTGCACTGCAATCATTTCAGTCAGCATTTTACATTTTTTGTGAAGGCCAAAGAGAGTAAGTGAACAATTTGGTAAATAAGTATAGGATGCAGTTTGAAAAACATAATAGATTATTGACTACATGCACTGTATGTGCCCCACTTCTGCCGACACGTGCAGAAATTTGGGAGGAGTTAACACCTGTGCCCACAGATATCCAGATCTGGACACATATGTTAGTGGACCAAACTCTGTAAGAAAGTGTGTATACTTGAAGAACTCTGTTTATACCTATGGGTTCTGGAGTAAACTCTATTGAAATCAGGCTCTGAAACAGAACTGCATCCATTTCAGCATGGGGCTATCCAGAAATGCAGATATGTGCATATTGCTATAAACAGGAGAATTACAGGTGGTTTTGAGGGGCCTACATGAGACTGGAGTTGCACTGTAGTGTGTTTGGTACATATGCTTACGAAAAAAAAATCCTATCTCTAGCAGTTTACAACCTAAATAGACTGAGGGGAGCAGAAGCCAGAAAATATTATTATCCCCATGTTACAGATACTCTGAGCATTACTTATGGTCCCAAACAGGGTCTAAAGAAGGGATAGGGACTGAACCCAGAGCTATTGCATCCTAAAATTCAGTGCTTTAAACAAGATCACACTTACCAGCTAGGAAGCCGCACAAACTAACTCAGAGAACATTAGCAAAAAAAGGAAAGTTAGCTGTTATGAATGCAGACTCAGCTAATAGGGAATCTTAGGCTACAAACAAATGTTGGATTTCTGCCCCCATAAACATTATTTTAGCAACACAAAGCAAAGCAAATAGATGTTCATGCCCTCCGTTGCACCCAGATGCCCAAATCTGTGGTGTGGACAAAAGGTAGCATTCATTTGTGCTGCTATTTTGAGGGCAGATGTCTGTTTTGTTTTAAATTGGGAGAGTGCAAGTAGCCTGGAGCAGCCCATGCTCTCCTGCCTCTCTGGGCAAGCACTCCTGGGGCTTCAAGGGCCCAATCCTGCATGCCCCAATGCCCCAGGAATTTCCCAGGGGATAAATTCCCTAGGGAATTCCCAGGGCACACAGCAGCAGGCCCCCAAAGCCCCTGTCCAGTTTTTCCTGTTTGTAGATATGCCCCACATCAGAGATCCCAGGCATGCCTCTGCAAGAAGATCCCAGGTTCCTGTGTTTGCAGAGGTGTGGATTGAGTGTTGTCTTGCAGGATCAGGCCCCTGCCACTGCAAGAAAACAGACAACAGGCTGGGACATAACTAGACACAGCTGATCTGCTTCATTTGGCAATGTCTGTTTACAGCCTTAATTAAAGTTGAACTGGGATTTCACTCCATCCCTCCTCTCCTTAGCTTTTGAAAAACATTTTGGGATAAACTTTCTCAAACTCAGTCTCAGCACAAAGAGCTATCTTCTTGATCTTCAGATTTAGTGGGGAGTTACTTGATTTTGCTCCTCCTAAGATAGTGAATTATTTGGGACGTAAATTCATTCTTGTAGAGACCACTCTGCACAAACTGCCTTGAGAGGACAGAATATTAATATACCTCCATCCTATACTTCCATCCTCCAGCCACTCAAATAGCTAAACTAAACGTAAAACAGAAAATACAGATTTCACAGACATTAGGGCTGGAAGGGACCTCAGAAGATAGTTTCATAGTTTCTAGGGTAGGAAGGGACCTGAGTAGATCACCAAGTCTGGCCCCGACCCCCTGCCATGGCAGGAAAGAGTACTGGGGTCAAACGACCCCAGCAAGGTGTTCATCCAGCCTCCTCTTAAAGACCCCCAGGGTAGCAGCCTGCACCACTTCTCTTGGAAGCTGGTTCCAGACCCTAGCCGCCC
>NW_017728915.1:39845334-39916798 GCF_001723895.1 Crocodylus porosus | reverse complement strand
TCCGTCTCCGTGCTCGCAAGAGGGGAGTTCCCCAACCTGTAAGTGTGGTGCCGGTTCTTCCTCCCCATGTGCAACACCTTGCACTTATCAGTGTTCTACCCCCTCATCCAAGTCACTGATGAAGATGTTGAACAGTGCGGGCCCGAGGACCGAGCCCTGCGGAACCCCACTGCCCACATCCTTCCAGCCAGTCCACTTCTGACTCCAATGTCCACATCATTAATGAAAATGTTGAACATATACTAAAGTTATTTATGGGGCTGAGGTAAATTCAGCCAAAAATTAAATAGGGCATGGAGCAAATTCACTCTCGCACAACTTTTATGGAGAAATGCATCTAAGGGTTAAACACGGTCTTTCAAACTACAGTGTCTCCTCAACCGTATTCATATTGTTACGAGAGCAATACTACGTTTGAAAAGTACAGCTCATGCAAATGCTCTTTGTTTCCAGAACTTTTGTGGTTAAAAAAAGCAAACAAACCACAATCCAAATCATCATTAATTTTAAAGAAAAACGTGTGCACAAGTGGAGAGAAAAAAATCATCCCCAAGGCCAACACCAGTGGCTTTTAACAGACAAATTTCAGTTTCCTCTAACATAAAGTAACCCATTTCAATACAAAAGAGGTTTTCCTTAAGTGCCACAAGAATACTTAGGAGAAAGATTTTCCAAAAGGAACTGCCAATCTTTTTTCATCAAGATAACCTCAATTTCTAAATGAGGGAGCAGAACGTTGTTTATGAAGCACGACAGACCTCCTACGCTTCTGGACATTTGAGCTTCCTGGGTAGCTTGTAGTGAAAAAACAGGATGTTCTTGATATGGCCATTTTTCCTGCTGTGTACACTGATCATGTTTAAGTTTGGAGATGAAATGCCCCTCTCTGATTTTAATGTGGATGCTCTGGGGAAGCAATCCCAATGCACCTGTCATTTTAGAACAGCAGAAATCCTCATACTCTCAGACCTCCAGTAACGCAGCCTGTCCAGTTGACAAAGTCAATTAAACCAGCAGAGCTAATAAAATTTCTTGTTAATCAACAGCCAGCTCGATAATTGATATCTGTTGTAAGAAGGGGTTTAAGTCCATAGCAAAGTCCCTTAAGCTTATGCAGATGAAAAGCACTGCAACAGTTAAGCACTCCTATTATATATTACTGAAGACAAATAACATTAACAAATGGTCAACAAATTTTCTGGGGAGTTATTTGCTTTCAGCCTTTTCTAGGTAATGAGCTATTTGGGAAATGAATCTATTCCTGCACAGATAAATCATCATCATCTTTTCTCAGCATGTATTTTCTTGAGAGGGCATAAAATAAATTTACCTCTTCAAAGAAGAAGAAAGAATTCATGAAAACATCTTGTTCCAAGTCCCAGAGGTGCAAAACAAATTCCTCACTGAGCCACTATTTATATTTAATACTACGCTGCCCTGCTTCCTTACCCTATAACTTGCTCCTTTTTAACAAAACACACAACTGCATGACACTTACATAACTAACCCAGAAGGGAAATGCAGCATAACCAATCAGAAAGTAGAAGCTGACCCACTTTTCCATATACAACATTTCTGTGATGAGAAGGGATGTTTTCTAACTCTCTCACTCTACATATTTAATATTTGTTTCATTCAGGTTAAATATTAAACATTTATCTCCTTTGTTCAGTTCCTTTATTTGTGAATGTAAATACAATAAAAAATTGGAAATTCAAAAGTCTAGTTGCTTTCCCCGCCTCACGACCTCCTATTTTCCTTTCCAACCATCCCACTTTCACAGTTAAACCTTCAGTATTTTGGACCAAAGGAGTCTAGCCAGCAGAGAGGCAACTACATTGACTCGTACATGTACATACTGTATTGATACTCAACAACCAAGTTTCTCAGATGTATGGGTATAATTTACCGATTACCTTTGAATAATCAACATTTTCAATGGAAAAACTAATCATTACTACTTGGCTCTTAAACTGCACTTCACAGGGCTATGCAAATCCAATTAGTCTAGCAGACCCCAATGTAGCAGCTTTTGTTAAATCATACAATTAGAATCAAGGATCTAACACTTACTGTTCTGAATGCCAAAGAGGAATATTCCTGAAGTCTGCTGAGATGAAGCAGGAGAATTCTGCAATTGATTGATAGCCCCCCCTGCTGTGTTGCGAAACAAAGAAGCCTGCTGCTGTGGTGGTGAAGCCGTCCCTTGAATCCCCGTCATACTGTTCTGTGAAGAGTAGATAGGAGATTGCTGCAGCTCTTGCTGGCTCATGCTATTCTGCAAGGCAGACATGGAGGCTGAGGAGATGAAGAGGGTCACTTGCTGCTCTTGAGAACTTGGTGATCCTTGAACCAGCTGAATCTGAGGAGAGTTATGGAACAGGGCTGGCTGCTGGGATTCGGCCTGGGTGGATCCGGGATTCTGAAGTGGAGTCACTGTGGTTTGATTCTGGAACTGCATGGGCTGCTGATCCTGACTCATTGGCGCCATGTTGGCTTGTGGGTGGAAAATTGACTGGCCTTGCTGCTCCTGATTAGCAATTGGGTTTTGATTTGGGTTGAAAATCATATTCTGTTTTTGAGAAGCAATTGTATTCATGGCATTTTGATTGCTGAACATCATATTCTGCTGCTGTTGCTGCTGTTCTTGGGATGAAGAGCTACTCTGAATTGCGACTATTGAATGCTGAGGCTGGAAGATGGCCCCTTGTTGGTTCTGGGGCATTGTATTGGATTGCAGGGAGCCTAAAGATACTTGAGACTGAAACAAACCCTGCTGGGTGGTTTGAGCCTGAGACTGTTCTTGAGGAAGCATCGGGCTCTGGATGTGGGATATCTGCGTCTGTTGTTGGAAAGAAGTCTGCTGCTCAGTGTTTGTAGCTGTCTGAAGTGGTGAAATGGAATTCTGTGCAGTAAAGAATGACATCTGTTCTTCCTGAGTTGCAGGGTTATTCATTGAACTCTGAGAAAGGAACATGCTGGCTGACTGTTGGTCTTGAGAAACTGAAGAGCTCTGCAGCACGCCCATCGTGTTCTGGGAGTGGAACAGTGGAGACTGTAATTGGTCCGAGGAAGAGGAAGAAGTTTGATTGTGAACAATGGAATTTGGACTGTGAAAAATAGACCCTTGTGTTTCCTGTGATATATTTTGGGCATCACCAATAGGATTCTGAGAGTGAAAGAGCTGAGCCTGTGAATGTGGAGACTGCTGCATGAAACTCCCGGACTGAATAGACATCATTTCCCCACCTTGCTGGTACAGCCCACCTCCCTGCTGCTGAGTTCCACTTGCCTGAACAGCCATCATGTTTTTTGTAGATGAAAAGAGGTTGACTTGAGACTGATTTTCCCCACTGTGTTGCATCTGAACCATGGTCTGAAATACACTGCTTTGCATCTGTTTATTCTGTCCTGAAGCTTCTTCACCATCTGCAGAACTCGATGTCTGAAACATGGCAGGGCCATTGGTCGAGACTTGCTGTTGCGCAGTTGCAGTAGTTTCAGTCCCAGAAACACCAGGAGATGAAGAGAATAACTCGCATTGCATCTGCATGTCCTCGCTTGTTGACAGCCCACTCATCATGTGGGAAGCTTGTTGGAAAACTGGGGACTGCTGGAGGTTCCCATTTCCTGACGTAGTGGAGGAGAACAAGTCAGACTGCATCTGTGTTGCAGCTTGGCAGATATTCTGCTGCATGCCCATTACCATTGCTGCAGAAGTTTCCATTGCTTGCTGCTGCTGCTGCTGCTGCTGCTGCTGCTGCTGCTGCTGATTGGACAATGAACTCTCAGGCTGAGAATGGACATTTTCAGCTCTTCCAGACAAAAGATTCTCTGGCCTGGAATGGACTGCTGTTTCTGAGGAGGAAAATATCCCAGGATTTACACTGCTTTGTATTTGACTGACTTGCTGAAAAATGTCTGCATTGAGCTGCTCTTGAACATCCTCACTACTGTCTGACCCAGAAAACAAAACAGAAGACAACTGCTGCTGAGCTTCCAAGACTTGCTGGACCAAGTCAACATTTCCACTGTTGCCACTGGCAGTATTAGTTGGAAAATTTCCAGCCTGCAGTTGCTGTATAGTGTTCTGTAACTGATTCACACTGCCTGCTGATGAAAAAATACTTGATGAAATCTGTTGCTGTAATGCCTGTGCCGGTTCTGCTAGATTTGACTGCTGTTGCTGTGATGCCTCAGTCAACTGTGACAAAGTGACTACGGTGCCATCTGATTGCAATACCTCTCTGGACTGGGACTCTCTAGTCTGGAACTGTGCAGCTTGCTGCAATAGGGCATCACTGTTTTGCAGCTGGCCAGAAGCAGAGACGGCTGGAAAGCTACCAGGCTGTGAAATGTCCTGTGTCTGGATAGTAGTCAGAGTCTCTGGATACACCTTAGGCTGGATCTGCTGTTGGTTTTCATTATCAGAAGGTAAACGGGAAGCAGAAGTTGATATACTGGACATACTGTTTTCTAAACTTTGCTGAGTTGGTCCAACCACCTTTGTAGTCTAAAAGGGAAAAAAAGGCTGTATAGTGAGTAATATGATTACTTGAGTCCTGCTCAGAAACCTCTATTCTCCAGCTACATTCAGGCAAACTCAGCTGAACAGCCTGAATGTCTGCAATTCTCTCTCCATGCCTGTCAACATGTCCACATCACAAATGCACTTGTAACCAAGGCAATGTGAGGACAAGATTAGGAAAACAATAATTTAAAAATGTCAAGTTTCTTACAACTGTATGGCTGCTTGTGTGTTAAAAAAAGGCACAGAGGCAGAACAGTATTATGCAATTAGATGCATTAAGAACCTACTGCAGGAACATGGGAAGAAGGAATGTGGCTTTCAAGGAAGTCACCTACTGCTTCATCAACTGTCACTGGATGAATATCCAGAGTACAAGATCATCTAGACCATAAAAGTCCTCCTCCCCCCACCCCCACAACCATGCTCTCTCTCTCTTCTGTTATTACTACTACAGAAAAGATGGGTAATCAGAACTGCAAGTTGTGGTAGTCAACATCCTGGGACAAGTCTTACTTACATTGAAGACTGTAGGAGATCTTTTTTCTGCTGTTACTTCCATTGGAGATACTTCTTCACTCTTAATCATACTGCTTGGCATGAGTGGAGTTATCAAGGCACTAGGAAGAATATTTACCTTATCCAGGTTACAACCAGTAACATTCACTGCTGCAGGTACAAATACAAAATAAAAAGAAGAGAGAGATAAAATAGTATCCTGCATTGTAGCTGTTAAAGTTATAGGTAAACATGCCAGTGCCTTAGTGACAGATTACTGGGGAGATGGTGGCTCTCTTCCCAGTGCAATTTTGTTAGCATACCATAAACTCTCCCATCCATGACAGATGGGATGCTATTGTGGAAAGAAACACCTATGCCAATCACAAATCCTGAAACATTCCTGGAGCATACATAAAAGTTGGTAAAAATATATATATATATATAATTAAATACGTAATATTTTCAAGATGAACAACTTCAGCAATTTTAGCCAAGAATAACTATACACTCTGGGGTTAAAAAGAAATTTCCAAGATTGTCTTTCCTACCTAATGCAGGGGGGGCTGGACTCAATGATCTCACAAGGTCCCTTCTAGCCCCTAACATCTATGAAACTGTTTTGAATTTGACATGGATTGTAGGACAACAATCAGACTTTTGGGCATGTCTGGACAATGAAGAGCTTAAAAAAGTTTGCTTATTTTCATATAGTTGAAAAATTATCAAACAAAAGCTTCAGTTCAATTTGTATGTCAACTCTGTGATGCTGTACGCAAGCAAGATCTCATTTTGTCTCCATTATCTTCGTAAATAATGTGGGCAGTCTCTTCAGGAATGAAATTCTCAGTCCTAACTTCTTTCTAGGGTAGTTACGAAGTGTGCGCCTACCACCACTGGAAAATTTTAGATGTGTACAAAAAATTGACTTATTTAATGTCAAGTCTGCTGCAACATGGCCTCCAATCATGTAGACTAAGAAATAGCCTATAAAGCCTTAACATTTATGGAAGTGATTTTTTTTATTAAGGGGCTGTATCTTTTCTTCATCCCAGAGCAAAAACAAGGTTATGAAACATTTCCCTTGCTTGTAACCTACACCTCTTGATAACTAGTTGTAAACAGCTTTCTGCAAACTGCCCTACACAGGTCCTCACCCATGCTCCTAGTACATTTAGTCTACAAAAGATCAGACTATCTCTTCTGAAAGAACATTTTGTATCTTGAGTAATACATCCTCAGCCATGAGTTGAACAAAGAGTATCAATAGCCAAATAAGCTCTTCCCCTCATTTGTCCACTTACAGGTTTGGCATTTTTCTAGATACTTAAACCACAGGTTTTGACATGTTGGACTGCTGGCAGGAGACATGGCTAGGATAAGACCAGAGCTCCAAAACATTAAATCCATCACAAAATAGCTCCATGTTTTTGTTAATTTGGTGTATATCATTCATTTAAAGACAAGTATTTCTGATAAGGATGGTTTTATACTATTAAGGCAGGATTTAGATACAGTGTTGTCGTTCAACCTTAATTTGTGTGCTTATCAGAAACAATGAACAATTAATAGATTAAGGAAGCAGCAGATAACTGTAATTTCAATACAAAGATAGCTTTAAGATGTCAGTAGTATATGGATTAGACATTAATAAAGAGATATCAGTGAACAAATATAAATGGTATTTTTTTTTTACTTACACATTTGGTTGGAAAAATCAAGACCAATAGATGAAATGACAATCAGTTTTTAAAATAATAAAAAAGGCAATACTTCTCTTTGCTTAGTTGGTAGTTACTGTATACTTTTTGAATGGTTATTGTCCTGTCCAGGTATTTCCTTAGTGTGTAGAGATTTCAGAATTAAATTAAGTATTGTTGAGACAACGCCAGATGAGAGTGCAGTTCTCTAAACTAGTCCCACACTATGCGACTACACATATATACTTTCCCCGTATTATAGAACTGTACACAACTGAGTTATGAACCTCAAATTTATAAGAAAGTCTCTTCAAGGCATCTTACACTGGGCACTGAAAAAAAGATTTTGAAATACTGCATTAACGTTTCAAGTGACTAAAACGCTTGACAGCCGCAGAAGACGACAATATGCTGATGCCATTATACATGGAATTAACTTCAGTTTCCACCTATCCCCACACTAGGACGAATGCCATCCCATCTACAGAGCAACCGCACAACGTTTAGAACTTTTCACCTTTTTTGTCTAGCAGGGACAGAAGCATTAATGTAATAAACACCTGAACACAGGGTGACACTGCCAGGATCTAGTCTACACAAGCAAATCTGCAGTTGTTTCTTTAAGCTGTTCCTTGTAAGCCTGCAGGGTGGGGTGCTTCTGTATGAAGGCTAACCAGATATTGTATTGACTTTAATCCAAGATGGGCAGTTCCCCCCCCCCCATTCAACATGGGGGAAAGAAAAATCTAGTCTTGGTTCAAGTACAAGGACTGGAGCTGCCACCACCCCTGCCTGCTACCTAGCCAGGGCCAGAGCTGGAACTGCCACACTGGGTAAGCAGCAAGGGGGCAGGCACTGGAGGAGGTCAAACAGCAGGGGAAGACAGGAGGCAGGAAAGCAGTCACCATGAAGGCGCACACTGGGGGTGGGGGTGAGTGTTAATGGGGCAGGGGGCAACAGGAGGCAGGTACTGAGGACATGCAGTCACCACGGGGGGGGGGGGGAGGGGGGGCCGATGCGAGGGGAGGCACGACGCCCGGGCGGGGGGGGGGGAAGCAAGTGGCAGGGAGACAGGCAGGGTCAAGTCGCCTGCCCTTCACTGCTGCTTCTTTCCCCACTGCCACTGCTTTCCCCACTGCAGCAGCAGGGGTGACTAATTCAAGCCCCCACCGTAATTACATTTTATACACAGAAATTATAATTAGCAAGTAGTGTTTGACTTGTACCCTTTATATTTCATACTAGCTATCAGAAACATGATTTGTGGTCTTATAAACATCATTTTATTAAGCTATTCACCTCCTCATCTTGTGGCAGTATAGCCAACTGTTTAATTTACAAGCTTTTGCTGCCCTGTAGTTCAGTTCTGCTTTAATCCACTCTGTAGTCTCGGCCTCAGTTAAAATGGACTTATCTCCATTTACCATGAGCACTCATGCAGAAGATATGAAGGTGTGCAGTTATCAATTCTTGAACCTCTGGATACAAAAGCACTACTGTGTTTGGTTCCTATGAATAGGTCAAGGCATTTACAGAAATACCCTTTTTGTGCTTTTGAGAGGCTGAAAGGCATCATTGTGTACTGAGACTAGTTCAGAATAGGAATGACTCAGACACTGTGTATAGCTGCAAGCTAATTTCCATGATCTAGCACAGGTATTTTACTGAGATTCAGAATGGGCATGCTAATAGTGAAGAAATGCAGTTAGTCATCTGAGATACAAAACTGGACTTTACTTCCCTTTCTTGGGGAACAGTATCTAAAATAAAACCTTTCCTTCTGTGTTGGAGAGGTATAGTTTCTACTGCACCTAATTATAAAACTTGGTTTTTATTTTAGAAGCCTCTCCAGAGGGATCTCTGAAAATGAGCTGGGGTTCAGTGTTGTGTGACACTGAACTGTATGTCCAGTAGAAAGTTTCCATTACCTATCTGTCCTCCACATAGACTGGAAATATTGGGAAGGAGCACTAGATCCAAGGAAATATTTGGTCTAGAGTTTTCAGGGATCCTGCCAAAATGGGAATGAAATAGTTGGTAGTATTAGGGATGTTTATTTGTAACCTGTGATGTTTTGCAATTAGTCATAGGAACGCTAGAGGCAGGGGAAAGGAAAACATGTCTTTCATCTCTGGAAAGACTGCAATTTTACCAAACCCTCTTTTCATTTCAGGTATACAAAATCCTCATGAATGAAGTGTGGCCTGAGTCTCTCTTAAACGTGCAGGACACCTCTGTCTCCTTGCTGAAAAGACTGCTGTCCTCAAACGATAACACCCGCACTATTACCTGCAATTCTATTCGGAATCTGCAAATGCCTAGGCCCCAAACAGCATTTTATTACTATAGCAGTCATCTTAGATTTCAAGACAGTGTTTGCTGTGTCTAATGTTGTTTGTAATGATAAACTTATCAAAAATTTGTTCAATTGTAATTACCGTAAATTATTCCTTGCTTTCCTGGGGCAAGCCATCAACACATCTAATTTATTGTAGTTAATAAAATTGTATTCTGTCATGAATGTTTGGTATCTTGTGATCAAAACGTATACACCCACTCTAATTTTTCATCCTAGATGGTCCAGTCATTTAGCATCTTTATCAAAAAGCACCGTCTGTGACTGACACTGTCTATTCCCTTACCTAGCCACTATGACAATAAGGGAATCCAAGACAAGGGCAAGAAAATACATTTCCCTCCCCTCTCCCTCCCCATGGAATCAGACAGTATTGTTCAGTTTTCCTGGAAGTGGTGGTAGGAGTATATACTACACCATCCCTGTAGGCTCTCAGGAGCACTTCATTAATACAACTATGATGTATGCCCAGTAATTTGGGAAGAGTTTAGTGAACCTCTCAGTGGAGCTTTTAGTGCCTTTGTATCCTCTTCATTAATTTTTGCAAAATTTAAAAATCTTTGAGATATATTTTCTCTCTGAGCCTTCCCTAAGGGTCCCAGTATGGCCACTTCTTATTATACATGCAACTGGAAAGTGATCCAATGTTAAAAACTACACTAAAACTTGGGGACCATTAATCCTTATATCTGGAACGCTGAGATACTCTGGATATCTCATCTTGACTAACTTTACTAGACTAAACAAGAGATACTATATTCTGCTACCTTGTGAACCAGAGAAAGAATAAAACACCTCTGAATCTAAGGGAAGACTTAAGGATAATTGGGCATGATGGCACTCCGCTGGCTAGCGGACAATACTGAAGAGAAATATAGGACTGATTATAGCATAGCTTCACATAACAGATTCCCCAACAGCAATGAGGATTCAAGTTGGCTAAAACTCCTCAAAGTCTGTCAAATTGTATCAGGTCAGTGCTGCAGATAGGACAATGGAAGTAGCATCTTCATTACGTATTACCAGTGATGAAGCATTTGCTGAATATGGCAGCTGTGCTTGGCCGTAGACTGATTCAATTATTCAGTACCGCCTGACTGAAGAGTAGCAAAAGGTGTCCCATACCAATAGCTCCAGCATATGGCCCTTAGATTCTAGGCACTGAAGCAGCATCATGCATTTTAGGAGCTTTAAGCATAAACATGCAAAAACATGTTTGGGGGTCTTTAAGAGGAGGCTGGATGAACACCTTGCTGGGGTGATTTGACCCCAGTACTCTTTCCTGCCATGGCAGGGGGTTGGACTAGATGATCTACTCAGGTCCCTTCCGACCCTAGAAACTATGAAACATAGACTCTCATCAGATTTGAACTGGGACTGAAATCTTGACCTCATTTTGAAAGATGGTTTTAAAGGTATTTTTTCTTCCCTTCATTATAAAGCAGCTTAGACTCTCTCCCCAGCATTCTCCTCTGGAAGAGACTCCTTTGCCAAATGCTTAAGGAAAGGAATCCTGGACTGAACTGATCTAAGTAGACTAAAAGGACACTCACTTCCTGGGCCCCTGGTAGACTACATCTGTAGGACTAAAATCCGTTAACTACATAAGGATTCTTAAGCCTATTTTACAACATCTTAGTCCTCTGGGAAAATGACACTTAAATTACATTTGAGAGAGAAGTACATTTTCCTTAAGCAGTACAAACCGGTCTCATAGTACTAGTTAACTGGAAAGAAACTCACAGTGCACGTAGTCCCTAAAACCTGGATGCTAATAATAATAATAAACAACTCACTACAAAAGCAGTGTGGGGGAGAGCTTAAGATAAGCTCCTTAGGCTATGGACAAACACAATTTGTAGCTGCTTTAAGAGAGGAAGGAGAGCTGCTTCGGGGAAGCCCATATCCATGGTTAAGATGCAACTCTTAGGTCCACAGATTTCTGTAGGCATGAAGTAACTAAATTGCTGTAACTTTAACTCTTACTGAAACAGCTGAAAGTCCCAACAGTGTTATTATTACACTTGCACAGACTGGAACATGAGCTATCACTATAGGAGGAGGCAGATCTAACAATGTTCGCATTAACAGCTTATATCAATATCACTGGATATCAGTGTATCCAGTGTAGCTTGGGCACACATGCAGACCATGTGGGCTGCTACATTCTCTGGTCTCAGGCGCATGGGGTGCATGAACAACCCCCAATGGAACAGCGACAAGAACTCAAAGAACTGACAAGCAGAAAAATACAGAAGAAAAGAAAGATTCAATTAACATTCCTTGCACAGTTTTCTGATATTAAGCCTCATGCTTCAGGTCTTAATCCAGAAGTCAGAGACAAGGATCGGACCTAATACCAGAGACACATTATCTCATCCCTCTCTGTAGTGAGATGGTACTGCCTTCTTCTGTACTCATGCTGGTCACTGGTGGAGATCGCAAGAGATGTCTGATGCAGTGTATCAACCCCTGTTTCCAACACTTTCGATCTTGATGCACACTGACATTATTCATCATCCTCTGGTTCAAAAAAATTCTTCAGAGATTTTCCCTAAATATTTACTTCAAGTTTCAGCCCATTATATCTTGTATTACTGCTCTTGACTATTCTTAAGAGTACATTTGACTTCTAGATAAACCAACTGCCACAGCTGAAATATGAAGACAATTAACTTTAAATACCTACTTCATGATTTTAACCTGAAGCTATGGATCCCTATCAAACTTGTGATCACATTGTTTAATCTGTTCTCCTTTCAAATTGCCTTCACCAGAGCACGTTATGGAAATTTCCATTAACCTTGGCATGCTAAAATAGTTTTAACAAATGAATAAAGAAAGGTCTCCCTCTTTTACCTTACTCTAACAGGAAAAGTCTAAATAAATTTCACACTATAAATTTAGACCAATCTAAACTTGCATACCAGGAAGACAATGAGGCAAACATCATGCTTACGCAGAGCCATTACAGAACCTACACACAATGGAATGAGTAGAGAATAAATATTAGATTTAATAAGGAGCCATACTCTTCTTAGCAAAACCACTAATATAAAATCACTTCTGGGCACCAACAGAACAGCCTCTGCTCTGCTCCAACACAATCACATTGTTCTGTCTCGAGACAATATCCAAATCTAGTGTATTAATTGAGGGCTGCTTGCAGACGCAGTTCTTACTCCTTCATATCTTAGTTTGTTTATATTAATACTTATACTTCCTAAATCTAATTTGCATGTTGGGTTTGTGTAAATTGTAAAACTCCATTTTCTTTCATCTTTCTTCCTTACAAATGTTCTAATGGAAGATTGCAACATAAGGTATGAAAAAGAAAAAGTATTCAGATGGATTTTTTTTAACCCTGTACATTGTTTTCATCCTGTCCTATCCCACATTAAAATACATTAAAAGAAAACATAAAAATTGTAAGCATGCTGTACATGATCATAACCTTATTTCCACAGAACCTAACTCTTTCAGTGCACAATTGGAACAAAAATAATGGAGGAAATTATAGCTCACTCAAACAGTATCTATAAGGATCAATTTAGTACCTTTTATGGCCTCTTCAAAAGAGCAAGGTTGTGCTGGGCTGGAGATTTCCTTCTTCACAATGACATTCAGAGTACCAGCTGTTGGGGCAAAAAATAGTGCTGAATTTCTAATATGCTGAAAATACTCTCATACAGAGCATGCATCTACACATGCATTTTAAAGTGCAGTAGACTATTTTACTGTGCATTAAAGCATCGTGTAAAAAACCATGACATTATGTTAATGCACAGTAAGAGTCTAATGCTCATTAAGCATCACTAAAAAAGCATGCAAATACTGTGTATTAGTGCAGCCTAATGACCATTGATTTAGTACTTCACATTTGAGGTACTAAATTTAACGCACATTACAAAAGGTGTATTAATGTATGTGTAGATGTGCCCAGGGAGAGAGAGTTATTAGCCTTAGTTCTCCGAGATGTGGTGTTCTTATACCTCCTAGCACTGCTGTACATGTACCCAGCACGCTCAAGTTTAGATTCTTTTGGCCTTGTTGGGGGGGGTCACGTCTGCAAACTGTGTCCCTTGTACACGAACAAAAGGCATAAAGGGCTGAGCGACCCCAGTGATATCTGGGCTACTGCCCTTATATAGGCAAAGTACTGGATAAGGACAGAAAAATCCACAAAATATACATCCCTTAGCTTTTTAAATGTACGTACACGTATCTGGAGTGTATGTAAACGGCTGCACATCGTGTGATCTTCCAGCATTGGTCACCACATATATCCCAACAGAAACAGCTGAGGTTATGTGCTGGTCATGATATGGTGGCACCTTCACAATAAGGTGATTCTGAATTGCAAGAGGGAAGAGAAAGTGTGTCAAAAAGTCTTTCACTATCTTAAAAGATAGTTTCTACTCAACCACTTCATAAGAAAAAGGATTTAAAAGGAAAACAAGGAGCTTGGGGACAGTGATGGCTATGATCCTGTTGAAAGAAGTGAACAAGCTGAAAAGGCTACTGGAATGTTCCATCTAGGAAGCCTTTATTTGCAACATATAGCATAGCTAGAGGGATAGGATGGGAAAGACACACATACAACACTGTACTATAACTATGATTCAATACCTCTCTCCCTACAAAACCTTCCCAAAACACTTAAAATTAAAACCTACCAATTCAATTTGCTAGCATTTGAGAACAGCAATTTTTATTTACACAAAAGATTCAAACAATTATAGCTAGCAAACGTGTGAAAATCCCAACCTGCTTGTAAATAATTTGTCAACAGAAAAAAGTATTCCAATTGTTAATACATGTGCCTAATCAAGAAACAGAATTACAGGATTGTAAGGATTCAGCTAACACCACATAGTAGAACAGCACATTCAGCAGCAGCAGCAATAAGGTCAGTCTACAAGTTAATGTTTGTGTCTCAATTTTATACAGCCATTAGAAATAAGGAACTGTTTCTACCACTGTGTTTGTAGGAAGTTGCCTTAAAGACACTATATTTGTCAGATATTGTTCACGTCAGTACTGTGAGCAGAAATGATTCAGCTTACAAGCTAAATAGCTGGGAGAGGTAATCTGAAACAAGGGAAATTCAGATAGCTACAAATCATATGGCAAATACAATGACTTTCCCCCCTTAGTACTAAATTGATAATTCCTTAGGTAAGTGCCAAGGGCAAAAGTTTAGATACTTATTTTTCACTAGATTACAGAAAAGCGCTTTTTTTTTTTGTTTTACCAATCATTCAGCATGGAAATGAAACTCCACTCTCAAAAATATGTAGAATAGCTGCACCCGTTATACTTGACCCATCTCTTCCTTGTATTTTTCTGCTTATTTTTAAGTATGAAAACAGACAGGTTCTTTTTCTGTACAAGCTATTCCTGCTAGCCTGGCACAGCTAACAAGGGCAGCATTCTAATTATTACACAGCAATGTAGTGTACCATGTTCTCATTCCATTCTATGCAAGTTTTTACATCTTGCTGTGGTATCTAGGAGTTAAACCTGAGCTAAGCTACTTATGTTTTTGAGGGCATCTTTGTATCTTCCTTTGCTAAGGAAAATGGATCAGTTAAATTTGATAGGCAGAATTTTTATTACTTGCAATAAATGTACAAGAAAGAAAAAAAAGTCTGGCCTCGGATCCTTGGTTAAGTTTGTGGTGCTGACTTTGCAAATAAAAATACGTGCTTTTTTTCCTGTAGTCATTGCTGACCTGGATTCAGCAAGATAAATCATTTCACGTTCAATAACAATAATAATCACTTTATGAGTAGAACTCCCCTTTTATTTTTATCACTGAACGATTAAACAAACTGATGCTAAATCTGGTGTTTGATTCAGGGGTATTTATTTCCAGTGAAGAACCTGCAGCTATGGCAGCGCAACAAAAAAGTTAATTCTAGGGTGGGTGAACTTTACAATCACATTATAAAGCTTCTCATCCTAAAGTATTTTATGGAGGATGGGTATATCTAGGGGTTTAATTTGAGTGGTATCTAAAAAGGTAGGTGCTTTACCATACAGCTAATCATAAGTTTAAAAAACTGAAATAATCAAAAACAAACAAACAAAGCCCTAATAGGAGAGGGCACCAAATGAAGACTATTTTGTCCTGGGAAAAGGGTGCAGTATGCCTCAAATATCACTGGGACAAAGCAATCCTGAACAGAATGTGTGTTTTCATTTTTTTGGTGTTCAAGATGGAGAAGCAGTTCCATCAGAGAACAGGTTTTCTGTACCATGAGGCTTCCTTAGTATGGTCTCTCTCTTTAGAGACAGACATTACAAAGGCCTACGGAAAACTACTAAGTTAGATATGTCTCTGTTCCTCTTGTCCATTCTTTTTCAGTCTCAGAATTGACTGTGTGCCGCCTTACTACTTACGTGCTGCCAAAGCTATAGGTAAATGCTTAGTTCTGACAGATATGCTTACATGGTTGAATTACTAATCTATTAAGTGCAAAAAAGCTGTTAGGGAACATTAAGTTTCAAAGTCTGAACACAGAACAATTTTAATGAGTAAAGTAAGCATGGAAAATTATATACGAAGCATATAAAAAGCAGAGTACTTTTGCTTAAATTGTATTTTCTATTTTTCCTCCAAGTTAGGAAAATACGCTTCATTCAAATAAAATCTCTCTAAACCTTAACAATAAGAATTACCACACACCTAGCATCCCTGCAGTGCAGTGCAGTATAGTAATCCTGATTCAATTTCCTTAATCCCGTCCTCTACATTTTTGTATTCTTGTTCCTTGCTCACAAACAATGATAGCACACATAGAACCCAAGTCTGTCTTGGGGAATGACATGAGAAGAGTTTCTACACATTTATATGCAAATACTGAACAGTAAAATCATAAATACCTGATGAAATAATTCCATGTCTATTTCAGCTTCTGCTTTCCAAGAGTTTTCATCTGAGTTTTAAAAAGACCAAAAAAGCCAATTTTATTGCACGTCTCTACAAACTAAAATTCTATTTTGTTGTCCCTGACATAGCTCCCATAGTATCAGTTACTTCATAAGCTCTCAATAAATCCAGCAAAAAACAACCAGTGGAATATAAAACCCAAACAGATTCTTCCTTTCCTCAGCCCAAGCCATTGTTGCTTTCATACTGACCAGAAATATTCTCTTGGAAGATTACTTTTGTTCCCTTCAGAAAGTTCTTGCCAATCAGAAAGACTTCCTCTTCTCCCTTTACTGAACAGCTGTGCAGACTTTTCTTTAGGATCTCTGGAATGCCTGCTGGCTGAGCTACATTGGAGAGACAAGCAGTTTGAAACAGAAAGAACTCCTAAAGCTGCTTAACAAAAGATCTTTCCCTTACAGAATTACAAGCTGAAGAATAAGATACCTCCCCCACAAATCTTCTGTCTTTAGTATAAAACTTAGGGACCAGTAGTTTCAATTTTTCACATTAAACATGGCAAAATTATCAAGTCTGTGAAGTCTGAGCAATGTGCATCTGAGTTTGACAAAAATTAGGTGCATCACTTCTCTTATTGAAGAGGTAAGTGCAAAACTCCTTATGATGGAAATTTGTGAATCTGTGTGTAAATAATGGCAAAGTCAAACAAGGAAGAGTTGAAATGGTTGCAACTGAAGTTTCTTGAAGCAGCCCACCAGCTTTGTAGTAAGAGGGACAACAATAGCTTCTTTTTAATCAACAAACAAGTTTCTTTTTAATTAATTCCAAAGGCCCAGTACATTCTGAATTTTTATAAATACCTTTTTGTGTGGATGCACGGAAAATGATTACATAAAATGCCTCAAATGTACAAATTAAACTTAAAAACAGACACCCACAGGAATCCTAGTGGTTATAGAATTACAGTAGTTGCAATGTTTTTTCTAAGAGAAAAATTACTTTACTGGCTCTTATTTCTGTCTTAAAGTCCTCTAGATGATCCACTAATATAGAAGCATGGAATTTACTCAGTTGTAGAAACCAAACTGAAGCTGTAGGTGATCATCTTTATGTTCTGTAGGAATCGACTCTTCTCGCACTGTCTGAACCAACTAAGGCAGTTTCCATTAAAAATGCACTGGAGGAAATTGGAGTCAGCAAACCAAATCCTCCTGATCCTTCTCTTTTCTACATGCAAACAGATGCATAAGAAACATACACACCTATAGGAACATCATAAAATAGTATATTTAAGCCCATAAAGATCTAAATGAAGCAGCTTATTCAGTTCTGTGCTTCTGAAAACATACATTTCAAACTAGTCATTTCCACAGCACTTCTCCTTTTATTGTGCGACAGGCTTCACTGACATATCAGGAACTAAAAGCAGAACCTCCAGAACTAAAAAGGTATAAGCTGCTACAGCTTGAGCCAGAGAGCCACTGCTCTGAGCTGTGAGCTAAAACAATTAATCTCCCCTGTGAATCAGCATGGAGGTGGCGTGTTATAGCATATGGGCCTGTAATTTTCTGCATCTCAGAAACCAACATTTATTTTCAATGGTTAAGTGCATATATTAAATTTTACCTTTCCTGCAATTTATTTCTAGGATGCTGGAAGAATAGAATGTTATCTTTTAAATAAAAAATTCTATCGTCTCAATTGAAAAAATAACAAAAATAAATCTAAATTATTATGTGAAAAATGTTAAGATTTTGGATAATTACTGAAGAAACCTAAAGATTCCACTCCCTGATACACAGAGAGCTAAAAGCAAATTTTAAAAGTAGTACCATTTGGCTTTAATTTCCACTTTTGAAAAATTCATATGAAATTCTGTTTCTCAACAAATGGAAGATTTCTTCAACTATCTCTTACTATCATGGTCAATAGTAGCAATCTTCCAGCTGGGACACACCAGACTGCAAATATTACTTCAGACTCAGAACCTAAAATTTACCAGCAAAACACTTTGATTATCAACTAGGTCAGGGCTGCCCAGCTGGTAGCCCACAGACTGTATGTGGTCTGCAAGTGGTTAATTCATGGCCTGGGGGCTCTATCTGGGTGCTCCCCACCCAAAAAAAAAATCAAATAAAATAAAAAAAAAAAAAAATCACTCCTCTAGCTGGGATCTCCCAACTTCCACTACCACCTCCAACTTCCACTTCCTGTTCCCAACCTTGGGTAATTCCCTTCTGTTAATCCCTTTCTTCAGTTCAGAAGACTGCCATCAGCATTAGAGATATCCCTTCATCTTTTTCCTTGAATAAATTACAAGAATTCCTAACAATTAGAAGTCAGTATCAGTCTGTCACTATACTCTGATGGATAATTATTTCCCCTTTTCAATTAAAAAAAATATATATCTCAAATACAGGTGACTGGAGGTGAGATTCAGGGTAGAAGCATTTTTTCCATGTTACACTTTGACCTTAAATTTGACAAGCCAATAAGAAGCTAAACAAAGAGGAGATTAAAAGAAAAAGGTAAAAAACTTGAAGGCTCAGACTCTCCATCTAGGTCTAGGGCTCTGTTGCTGCTGGAAGGCAGGAAAGAGAGAGGCCTTCCCAGTCCTGTAGCTGCCACCTCTGGTGGTAGCTCCCTTATTTTCAATGTCACCAGGACATTTTAAGAATCAGTTGGAAAACTTAATTTTGCATAATCAGAATCAAATTTCTTTCCAAGTTAATGAACTGTCGTAACTCTGCAAAGCTCGCATTCACCCACTTCAGATAAGTTATTTCTGCTAAGGAAAGCTGGGTGGCGACAACTGCAGTCTCAGTATGACAAAGATGTTAAGTGCCTGTGGCAGAAAAGTCACTTCACTTTGTGATCAAATCAGAGGAACATGGAAAAAGACTTCTGACCTTTAAAAGGCACCACATGGCTTAATTATAAACCAAGCATTCAAGAATGCAAAAGAATTTTTTAGAAATGTTTAAAGCACCTGCTTTTTAAAGAAACAACAAACGAGGAAGTCTCTGCTTCAGGGTGAATAAGACATACGTGTGGGGGACTGATCTGTCGCACACACATTAGAGCTGCATCAACTAAGCCTTAAGTCAGTTTATAGACACGGTGATCACAGTAATAGCAACTGAGACACGATTAAAACCAATACCCTTTTTATTCCAAGTTTTTACTTTGATGCTTACTGCACAGAATGGGAGAGGAAGGTGTCTGCAGGGTTAGTGTCGAGCCGTCTTTCCGAGGGATGTTAACACGGAACACCAGTCTTGCACGGGTGCTTTTCTTCTTTGAACCCGCAAGTCCTATTCGAGCTTCAACATCCGCATTCCTCAACTTCAGGATTCCCACACAATCAACCCTAGCAATGCATGAAATAGAAGTTAATAATTCAACATCGTTTTCCAAAATGTTAATTAGAACGTTTGCCAGTGTTTGGAGGTCAGAGGTTTACCATCTCCACAAATTTGCTTAGATTTGTTAACCAAGCTGCTAGTTCATTCTTGAAATTCTGAATTACTTTGAACTCTCCCTGAAATAGGAGTGCTACTGCATCTCTAAAGCAGATAAGGTTCTTTGGGTGAATCTGATATCTTTTATTAAACAAAATTAAATAAAAGATATCAGATTCACCCAAAGAACCTTGTCTGCCTATGTCCTTAGACCAACATGGCTGCAACCTACACCACCGCATCGCTAAGGGATTTATATCACCTTACCTTCAACTCATCCGACTGCTCTGTGCATCATGTGCTGAAGCAACGTAGAAAAATGTGAAACTATGAAGGAAGGGAAAACTAGAGCACTAAAGTTTATTACATGGTAGCTCTACTGAGCACTCAGTTTGCCTCCACACATCCCACTAAGTCCTGGAGCACAGAATGGTAGCTCTGGGCTCTTTACCAAAACTCTGGGCTCACTCAAGACAGCCGTGGAATGAAAGCCACATGGTTTATTTATAGTATTGGGACCTGGCAGATGCAGCCATGACTTGTAGAAGTACTCATACAGCCCCAGGCAAGGACTAATAGCACAGTGCAATACATCCACCAAGCACTCAAGAAAAAATTTATGACATGCTGTATAAACCTCTCATTTTTCCTCATTTGCTACAAAGAGATGGTAGTGATTATGAAAATCCTAGAGCTTTGTCCTGACAATAAAAAATACCTTACAGACCATTAATATGGGGGCTGGACTAGAAAACCTTATGAGGTCCCTTCCAGTCCTACTTTGCTACGATCTATTTAATGCTTTTATATAAAACCTTATAGATGCATAAGAGACAAGGAAGAAAAGAGGTAGGGGGGTAGGGAAGAGAGATTTGGATTCAGATAAAAGCTGAAACATTTAAATCAGCAATGCTCAAAATGTGGCTTAAAGTTTCAGAAAAAGTCCTGAAATCTGGTTGGATGGTATATGGAGGTTAACAACCTTAAACAACAATTTTTCTTAGATATTCCTAAAGCACTCATCTTTTCAGTACCTAGATAATAATATACACTAACTATAGTACCTGAGGGTAGCTACCAAATGAATGTTTGTGAAGGCAGATTTTGGACCATTTACTATAGAAAAACATTCCACATTCCAAAGCCAAGCAGATAACTTTGTTAGCTAACACAACATCCGTAAGCAAAATTATTTAATTTAAAATAATAGGTCTTGTATGCTGTTTGGGGAGGCTTCTCTTTGGATGACAAGAACATCTCCTAGTAGAAAAGGATGCAATCTGTACAAACAACAGAAAGAAAGTTGTCTTACTGAGAAGAAGTCTGAAAGACCTTGCTTTACTTTCTTTGAATCAAATAAGAACCATACAGAATACTGCTTCCTTTTTTTTTTTTTAAATGGGGGCCTCATCTGTATCAAAAATCCCATCTCATTTTGAAGCAGAAGTTGAGCGTGCTTTGGTCATGGATGATGTAGGACTAGCAATGCCTGGATACGTTGGGAAGAGCAACAGTTGGAAGCCTAGGAGATGCCCACAATGACTCATCTGTGGCAGGTCAAAGGAAGTTTTTGATGTTCTAGGCTTTCTGCCTCGTAGTGATACGAGGATTGTCCCTGAGGTTTTTTTAATAGGCTAAACCACTGGGTGTCAAAGATCCAGCCCAAGGGGCTCTCCACAGGCTGGATCTGAAGCCTGGTACTGTGTCATCTGGCTCATGGGGCTAACCGTAGGGTCAGAAATGTAGCTGTGAGAGGAATGGCAGCTGCTAAGCTCTTGAAGCTGCAGTGATCAACAGTTCTGCTGCCAAATGCCTGGCCCTGCAGAACTAGATAAGTTTGACTACCCTGGCTTAGAAAAATACTTGTCTAGGATGGCTTAGGTAAGAATGATTACACCTTGAGCAGGCAATTGGACTAAATGACCTCCTGAGGTCCCTTTCAGCCCTACTTTTCTATGATTCAAGCTGAAGAGTGCAAGCAGGTGAGGCAGTTTGATCAAGAAACTGCTATAGGAACAGTAAAAGACGAAGTATTTTTATATCAGTCCCAGAAATACTGGTCTTCCAAAATAGAATAGATAGGAAGCTATTGTCTGAACTTCGTAATGAGAGCCTGCCAGAATGAAATGGAAGATCCATTTCTTTGAGATGCCAATGTGCTTGTTAGGTATCTTCTATAGACCAAGCTACCTGGAGGTGAAGGCTTCTTTTATGGCCACACAATACTAGTCCAGCCACTAAGATAGCAGTGAAGTGAGGGAGGTGCGGGGTTAGGTGTAGAGAGGAGAATACAAAAGGGTATTGGGAAAAAAAAAAAGGGAAAAAATTTTTGTTAACATTGAAAGTTTTTACCCATAGTTACAAGAAACGAGGATTACACTATTAAGTGCTTAGCAAGGAGATAAATGACTAAACAGTCATTATTTTAGTGAATATTTATAGAAAGGAAATGGCAAGAGGAAAGGTGACACTCATCTGGATAACATGACATGTAAAATACAGGAAATATCTTTCTTGCCATAAGAGCCTTCATTAAAAATGGAAAGACAAGGAGCAGGTACAACCAGTTATCAAGAAGCTGGATTTTTTATAGATTAGATAAAGAGCCTAAATTAATAAAATACTGTAAAGATCCCTGTACAAACACAGTGTTTAATAAAAAGTTAAAGATACAGTTGCATATAATGCCATGAGTAGTTGGCCACTGCCTTTGTGTGTTATACAGTCTTCTCAGGCTGTCTTGAAAAGTTATTAGCTAGCGTGAGAAAACATTACAAAAATCCAGCATTGATAATGAACCTGACCCATTTTAAGAACACTAATGTTTCCAATGGCAAGAAAAACGTCTCTCGGAGGCATATAATCTTTAGGTCAAGAGAAAAAGAGCATTTTAATGAAGCAGGAAGAAAAAGCATTGACAACAACTTGAATGAATCCTCTACGGGAAAGTTTAAATCCAAATAGGGACAACTTTCTCCTACCAGCTTCTCTTCTTAAAATCTCTTTCGGGATAAAGACAAGATTGTTTCTGAGATCAGGATCCATCTTCTCTAATTCTAACAAGAGCTACTTCCCATTTTAACAACTTATTGAAACAAAAATTATTGGAAAGTGGGAGCCTGAAGGGGAATTGAAAGGCAGAAATAACCACCAGGACTGAACTCTATCCTGGAATCCCAATCTTGATACAACATGACAACTGTTTACCAGTCTGGGAAAGGGAAAAAAATAGGACAGGAAGAAAACTGAAGACTTCAAACCAATGATGCTGAGATTTACTTCAGTTGCAGTAACCTGCGGTGGAAACCACAGCAATCTCTAAAATGTCTCATTTGACACCTCCAATTCACCTCCTGCACGTCTCTGAAAAGCCCCAAAGCTTTAGTAGAGTTCAAGTGATGCTATAGCCATGACAGTCCAGGAATTATGAGAGGCAAGGATTTTTTGTGGCGATAGCTTTTACTGGACTAACACTATAGTTAGGATAAAGTTAGACAAGCTTTCAAATGAGAAGCATTCTTCTTCAGGTCCAAAGCTTTTAGAGAACAATATTGTAGAGCCCAAAGATATTAATCTTTCTTTTCTTGTTATTTGTTTGTATTATATTAGTCAGATACCCAGATCATTAGTTCATAATTCAGGACACAAATCTCACACTAAAAAGTACTTAGACACAGAATGGGCAACTGAATCTTACGCATCTGTCAAATAGTTCACATATTTACTTTTAGACATCTCTAGACTCTTGAGTGGCAGTACAGGATTATTTAGATACATATATCTGAAAAGTGAATGTTTTCATACCCAAGATGGCCAATTTAATTTGCCGTAAGTGCCTGAAGTTTGTTCATATTTTTAACTGCTTTCATACAGTTTGATGAACAAGTTCAAGAAGAGAATTTCTGGAACCAAGTTAATGATGGTGAACAAAATAAAAAGCTTATCTGAGAACAGACTTGCTTAAATCTTAATCTCCCCACAGTGCTTCTCTTCTCATGAATTCTTGTAGGAAATTATTCAGTGAAGAAACAAAAAAGCAGTTTCTTTCCATAAAATGTAAATGCCAGGCTATATAGTTAGTCAGTCTATCATTAGTCTTGCTATACATGTATAAATAAAAAAGATGAGTATTTAAGATAACATCAATGGTACTTTCAAACTTTTTTTTTCTGAAGTGCCACCTCTCCCCCAAATACCAGTCACTGTTTTATCCTAAAAATAATGTATTAAAAAGTAGTACTTACGCAAGTGTCATGTTGTTGCTAGGGTCAAGGCCAACCTCTATGACTGTAGTACCTTCTATGTCTACTTCTTTGCAGGGTGTTGTGTTTCGCCCGGTTACTCTACAGGCCTGATAGAACCCATGTGGCTTCACTCGACCAGAGTCATTCCCCACAAACACTTGCAGCACAACTGACTCATTGTGACCTTCCAGCTAGAACCAAAACAGCAGGAAGCAGATAATTAGTTGACCTTATGATGTATTCAGTTATAAATTAAGACACTTTAAAACATGCACCTGACTGTTGCACTGGACAGCCAGCCAACAAAAGTGACAGAGTAAACACTTTCTGGGGAGGGGGGAAGCAAGAGAATCACTTTATAATTTACAAACACAGCAGAAGTTTGAATCGACTGTTCTTCTTGTACCACATTCTTCCATGGAAAATAAAAACTACACAACAGCAGGATTGTGATCAATGTTATGATTCATATTTAAAGTATTTTACCCATATCAGAAAAGCCCTCTAGTGATAGCATGCTGCCCGCTCTCAGTTTGCAAGGTAGAACTGTTTTGAAACATTTCGAATCACAGAAACACACAGCTGGATGGGACCGCACAGGAGATCTTTAGTCTAACTCTCTGTTCAAGCAGGATCATCCCTGTTTAATCCATCCAGACAAATGCATCTAACCTGTACTAAAAAAATTCCAGTGATGTAGATTCCACAACCTTCTCTAGGGAGTCTGTTCTACTGCTCAAGTACTCTCATCTCATAGTTAGAAAATTCTTCATAGATCCCCAACCTAAATCTCCCTTCTTGCAATTCAAACCCATTACTGTACTTAAACTGTCCCATCTCAATATTGAGAATAACGGATTTCCCTCTTGTTCGTAAAACCTTGTTTAAAAATTTTTGTTGCATATGTAGGTTATTAACAAATCTTGCCTCAGTTTTCTTTTTCCCCAAATTAAACGAACACAATGCATCTAACCTATCCTCATGCATCACGTTTTTTAGACTTTAATTTTTATTGCTCTTCCTTTTTATGGACTTTCTCCAATTTGTCCCCATCTGTCCAAACGAAGAAGCTCAAAACAAGATGTACTCTGGCTCACAGACCACCCAGAGATCCTAATCCAGCCCACAGGGCCAAATGAGTTTGACACCCCTGCTATCCTCTCCGCAGACTGCCACCTTGTAGTTATGGAAAGGCTTGTATGTTCCAATGATCCTGAGAGCAAGGCCACTGGGAGCTTCATGTTCCCGGTAGGGTCACCCATGGTGGCAAAGTTGTGGGTGAGAACTTCTATTCACAGCTTGACACCATCCTCTCAAATATCCCAAGGGAAGATAAGATCAGCCTTCTTGGAGATTTTAATGCCAGAGTGGGAAGAGACTCAAAACTCTGGAATAGTACTATAGGAAAAGAAGGCATTAGAAATTCAAATGCTAATGGGGTCCTTCTTCTGATGAAGTGCACAGAACACAGACTTGTCATCACAAAATACCCTGTTCTGTCAAAGAAACAAGTTCAAGACATCCTGGAAGCACCCTAAGTCAAAACACCGGCATTTGATTGACTACATGATTGATTGTTCAGACTCGCAAAATCACCAGGATGTCCTGATTATGAGAGTCATGACTAGCGCTGATCACTGCTGGACTGACTACCACCTCATGCATTCCTGCATGTCCATTAGGTATGCTCCTAAACGAAGAAAGCAAAGGAAGCAGATAAGGTGCAAGTTAAACATTGAGTGCTTGAAGGACCCACTCAAGCAGAGAGAATTCCAGCAGCTCCTGAACAAGACACTACCAACAGAGCACCCTGAAGGAGTCAAGGGGCACTGGATGGGACTCAAGACAGGTATTCTCTCATCCTGTGAAAATACCAGAAGGATACAAGACCAGGAAACATCAAGACTGGTTTGACAAAAAAGACACTGAAATTCCAGGTCTCATCAACAGGAAATGGAAAGCTTTCCATTTCTGGCAGAATGACATCAACTCTGCCATCAAGAAAAATGAATGCCAACAACAAAATCAGAGGTGCAGAGAACACAAGAACTGAAGAACGAGTGGTGGATTCAGAAATAAAAAAAAATCCAACTCTGTTGACATCCGGTGACACTGGTGGCTTCCTCAGTGCTACCAAAGCTGTCTATGGCCCTAGCACTCAAGGCCTTAATCCTCTAAGATCAGAGGATAGAACAACACTCCTGAAAGACACAGAATCAATGCTCACTAGAAAGAACATTTCCAGGACCTTCTGAATCATGACTCAACTGTTAATGAAAATAAGATCAAGAACTTTCCGCAAATAGCAATCACAGAAGACCTTGGTTTGCCATCTACCCTGGCAGAGATCAGGAGTGCCACCGGGAAAATGAAGAATAACAAGGCAGCCAGTGTTGACAGAATACCTGAAGAGATTTTCAAAGGAGGAGGAGAACAACTTACATGTCAGCTTCATGTCCTCATCCTTAAAATCTGGAACAAGGAAGAAATTCCAGGCGACCTAAGGGATGCCTTGATTGTTACCATCTTCAAGAAGGGGGACAGAGCTGATTGCGGAAACTACCGAGGCATCTCTTTGTTGGCCAGTGCTGGGAAAGTTATCACCCATATTCTCACTAACCGCCTTCTCCCACTTGCAGAAGAAATTCTTCCAGAATCTCAAAGTGGCTTCAGACCATCTCGAGGAACTCTGGACATGATCTTTACAGCATCTCAAAGGCAGGAGAAGTGTCATGAGCAAAACTGACCTTTCTATTTGGCCTTCATCAACCTCTCTAAAGCTTTCAATTCTGTAAAGTGTGAAGCCCTGTGGAAAATCCTGTCCAAAACTGGCTGCCCAAGCAAGTTCGGTGTTCCGAGACATCTCCACGACAACGTGTCAGCAAGGGTCCTCAGCAATGGCAATTAAACAGAATCATTTGAGGTGAAAATGAGTGAAGCAAGGTTGCATCATCACTTCAACTTTGTCTTCCAGCTTCATCTTCACCATAACGCACCTGTTGACAGAAAGCTCCCACCTGGAATTGAAATCGTGTATAGGACGGACGGAAGACACTTCAACCTCAGACTCAAGTCCAAAATGAAGACCACGACAACATCCATAATGGAGCTCCAGCATGCGGATGACAATGCTGTCATTGCTCAATCTGAAACAGACCTCCAAACCATTCTTTATGTATTCTTGGAAGTCTACGAGAGTAATGGCCTAATTCTAAACATCAGGAAAACGCAACTCCTTTACCAACATGCTCCAAATGGAGAAACAACCCTTCCCCCCTGCCCTCCATTCAAATCAAAGGAGAATTGCTGGAGAACATGGATCACTTTGCCAATCTTGCAAGCCATCTTTTATCAACGGCAGACATCGACATGGAAATACAACACCGCTTGAAATGTGTGAGCACAGCCTTTGGACATTTGAGTAAGAGTAGTCTTAAATCATGACATCCTTGCTGAAATGAAGCTGTTGGTTTATTGAGCCACTGTCATTCCAACTCTGCTGTATGGCTTGGAAACTTGGACCACATACAGAAGAGATTTCAAGAACTTGGAAAAGTACCACCAACAGTGCCTTCACAAGATCCTTCAGATAAGCTGGGAGGATAGATGCACAAACATCAGTGTCTTAGCTGAAGCAAATTCCAACAGCATTGGGACCACGATCATCCAAAACCAACTTCGCTGGACAGGTCATGTTGTTCGCATGCCTGACTCGCATTCATCGTGACACACTGATCTTTACACTGCACATACTAATCCTCATCCTATTAGAGCTACTTCAGTAAATCCTAACAAACAGTAATATCACAGTCCAAGATAACTTCATATTAATTAGCAAACACACTTTACAAAAGCAATGTAGAGGACTCTCCAATACATGACACCAACGAAAAATGTTTTCAGAAAGGTTAATGGATTAGGTCAGAAGAATTTTATATATTTGGGAAAATACCTACTAACAGTTCCATGCATGAAGTGACTGAATTCTCATTTTTTTTTAACCTTATGTTTAATGGTAATTTAGTTGGAGGCTTGGTTTAGAGACAGGCCTACTAAGATCAAATGTTCTGGAAATACTGAAAGAGTTTCCATTAAGAAAAGAAGGACTTGTGTGTGTGTTAAGCTGGATCAAAAATTCATTCCAAGTTGTAGTCCTTGGTAGAGAAGTTAGTTCACCAGATTCTTCAGGTATAATTCTATCCCAGAGCCAAAATCCAGTCACAACTTCCTAAGTTTTCAAGTTCAGAAAAAAACTCATCTTCAAACTATCTGCCTGCAGTACTACTCAAACAGACTGTATTGGTAATTTTGACAGATTTTTCAGTATATTTAATTAGACATCAGTACATACATACAGTACAATTTGCCTGCTTCCTGACAAACTTCTTCACAAACAGCACTCTGTGCATTCATTTAGATGATAAAAGCTAATTGTACTGATCTCTCCATTCCTGATGCCTTTCTAAAATATATTCGGCACATCTTCATTGAGCAATAAAGACGTTCCTGTGCTACAGCATGAGTTTTTGTGGTATCCAAATAAAAAAACAAAAACAGTAGTACCCATGGGAAACAGGGACATTTTAGAAAGCTCCCTGAATATAGAATACATTTACTCATGGAACTTTTAGATCTGAATTGAAAACTTTTTTCCAGTCTTGTTTAGTCAGATACTTTCATCCTGGTTTTTAAGTTGTGTACATAAGTGTCTTAATATTCTGCTATATTATAGTTCTTTAAAGAGATGCTTGGGGTAGACAGAGCTGGCTTATTATTTTGTTTGGCTTTTTAATTAACTTTGAAACAAGGATCATTATGAAAATGTTTCAAATACAGTAATAGAAAAAAAAAGAATGTAGCATTTTTAGACTAATTACTCCTACTGTACCCAAAAGTCTGTAACATGACCATTTAAAAACAAACTAGAAATGACAGCATAACCAAAGCTTCAGAGAAAAGTAAGGTCACTGTGCATGCATTTGACCCAACAGATTTTAAAACTAGATATGGCTATTACAATTACCCACTCTGGTTTCCTGCATAACAGTCCAAAAAACATCTCCCAATAATCTCTGCATCCAGCTCATAACTTCTGTTCGAGCTTCAGCACATTTTGTGAAGATACCCAGTTTTCAATTAAAGAAATGAAATGATGAAGAATTCCTCACATTCCTGAGTGGTTTGTTAAGAAGTCAGTTCCTTTCATCACTTAAGATCTGTGCCATGCATCTAAGTTCAGTTTTATCTACTGGATACAGTTATGCTTCCACCTACTAAAATAAAAAGTGCTCTCTACTTTCAGAAAGTTTCTCCATGTGTAGATAGTCTGCACATTTCTCAGATCAGGACAATTAGATCACGCTGCCTGATTTACTGTGTAATCTTAGGCCTCAGAATTTTATGCAGTTAATCCTGTATTAAGTCCATTAACTTGGGTTTGACTAAAGCAAGGCTGTTCAACTGTCCCCCTGAAGGGTTAAACTTTGCTCCCTGGGCTCCTGGTCCAGGACCCACTCCCCACCTCTTTGCTTTCTGCTGCTGCCACAGGGTCTCCTCCTTTCAGCTTCTGCTATCTGTCTACACCTGGGGGCAGGGTGGGGTGATGTGGAGCAACACAGCCTGTGGGGCTGGTGAGCTCAGAGTAATCTGGGGAGCCCAAGTGATGTCCAATTTGGTGTACTGCAACAGGAGCTGCCTGCAGTGTGCTGGTGTGTGGAGGAGGAGAGGAGGGCAAGTTGTGTGGCATGCCCATGTGGTGCAGTGGGGGGGACTTGAACAATACTTTGGGGACTCACAGTAGGGCAGGGGGGGACTTGTCTGACAAGCTGGAGGCCTGTACAGAGTGGTACAGTGGGTGCTGCATGACATGGTGTGTTGCTAGGGGCACTGCAGCCTCTGACCACTCAAAAGCTGGACAGCCCTGGACTAAAGCATATCTTCCAGAAAGGGAATCTTGATTAGGAAAATATTATCTGTGTTTTAACTAAAATTTTCTTTTCTAAGAATAGCAAATGTCCACAGATTCATGGCTTTGGGTTTCTTTTATGTCCATCTTGGAGGCAGACCAAATTTGTCAGTCAGTGGCAGAAGAGGTGCAACTCTAGCTCTGGGACACTGTCAGCTGTGAGACATCCATACCCTAGAAACTCTCTGATGGCTATGTTAGTAAGAAAAATTGAGCATTAATGCCAAAGGAGCAAGGAAATTAATTAGAAGTATCCTGTATCTTTCTTCTCTTATTCTTAGCAATCTTGTATCTTTTTTCTCTTAACAGCCCTTAAGTGTGATAAGCTCTATGGACTGCATTGCTCCATATGAGAATTTTCAGGGCAGGCAACAAAATATTCCTGTTCTTCATGAGGGCTTCAGAACCACACCACTGGGATCTTCAAAGCATTGACTGAGGGGGAGGAAGTATAGCTGTGTATATATGTGAAAAAGTAACAGTTCCTGGGATGTTCCTGGGACATTACAGAGAGAAGCACCAATCTACCAAAGGCCACCTAAGAAAACCACTGGTCATCCAGGTTCAAGAATCTGAAGAAGACATTAATGACCAGACAAGCTGCTCTATAAGTTTCTTTATATGAGGCATATAATCCATCTGCCTTGAAACTGCTACAGTTCTAAGGAAACAAGCTCTAATTTCAACAGATGCAATTATGCTTTTTGACTTCTAAGTTTCTATAATGCATACAACAGCTTATCCTGGAAATGGACAATTTTGAAGCCTTCCATTCTGATGATAAAGCACAAGAAAAGCATTTGTCTTTCTGAGCTAAGAAGTGTAGTAAACAGATGTCCAAAGCACACCATACTTTGCCTATGAGGCACGACAAAAGAATGGATGGACAATTTCCTGTACTCTACGGAGCCTTGAGTTTCGCTCTCCTAGGAAAGCATGGCTGGTTCTGAGTACTACTCTGCCTTTTTAAAAGGTACAGTACTGAGCTTCTAAGGAAAGACTTCCCAGCTCAGGTACTATATACATTGCTGGGACTGCTATTAAATAATAGGCCACTTTAAAAAGCTAGGAAGTAAGGCAACATCTTCAGAAGTGGCTCAAATGAAGGGCTTCTAATGACAGTGACAACCAAGTGCAGATCTCATGAAAGATTTGTATGCAAAATGTAGAAATGATACTGTTCTCACTTGGACAACTGTTTAAGATGAAATCTACCTTGTCTACTGCACGAAGGATGCTAGACAAAACAGCTATTTGACCTTTGAGTGTTGGACTGTACGAATTCAACATAATCCATTCTGAAGAAAATAAAAGAACCCATGGTCTATGTAGCTTTGGGGCTGGGGGAGCATTGTTTGGTTATACCATCTTATTTTAATATTTTAGTCTTTTTTTATAAGCTTTAGTCTTTTATCGTAAGCTGCCCTGAGCTTTTTCTTGGGGAAAGATAGCATATACAGCTAATAAATAAATGCAAATGTAGGGGAAATGCCAGTAGGGAAACCTCACCCCAAGTCCCAGAACCAAGTTAGATCCTTTTGGAAGCTGGAAATATGGATATTACATTTTCTTAGTAACTTCTTGGACTTAAAAGGTTTTGTTCAAGAGCCTGACAGTTATACTCAGGCTGTGTGAATTTTGATGCACAATTAACTCCTTGTAGCATCAGATCCCTTTCTGAAAAAAAGGGCAAAAGCAAGATCTCTTTGCCACATCAACTTGGTCCGAGGGCTACGGTCTCCTTGCCTGTAATACTTGTATCATGCCCTTCCTGATTTCCTCAGTGTTCTAGTAAGGACAACAAAGAGAGGGAAGGCACACAAGCACCCCTCTCATCATCTCTGCATAAGGGCACTCACAGTTGGCCCAGCTTTGTGATCGTACCAACAAGAGAAGAACAGCGAGATCTCCTTATCCGAGTAGAAGCCGAACAGTTCTGATCCTGGGAAATCAAATTCCTTCATCAAGAAATGAAATGCTTCTAGCCCTAGTTCCTATTCTGTATGATCCAAGTTCTGCCAGTTGAACAAAGGTGGCTCAAACCTCCTCCTCTTTTTTTTGATTGTGCAGTCAGCTAATCACTGCAGATTCTACTCTATACAAATATCAGGCGGTGAGGTTCTCTTTGACAGACTGCAGATTTGTTCCCCTTTGCCTGCTAAAATACAGTATGGCAGAGGGGGGTGCCTGTCAATTAGCACAAAAAAGGTATACTGTGCATGGCTGGAGACCATACTGGATTGCCACAAGCTCTTGCCAGTTTATATATGCTTACTCTTGTTCAAAATGGATTCCTCAGACAGTCCATGAACCCAGGTGACTGCAGCACCCCTTAAGGCTTGCATGTGGTGTAATCACTGTCCTGACTGACTTGACTATGAGGAAGCCCAACTAGAATTTGCTCCAATTCAATGGGGCCTATAAATTTCTTCTCAACCTAGATATGAGTTAAGAAGATTCCTTCACTGTGTCTGTAAAGTCCAGTATTAGGGCAGTGGAACAGAGGCATGCTGGGATAGAGAGCTACTATCCCAGAGCAACCTTGATCTGTTCCTTGGGGTGAGCAGCAGCACAGTGGGGAAAACTCAGGGCTTCAAGGGTCCCCTGTGGATGGGTTTATGACATGACAGTTTTCATTAGTTTTCCACAGATCCACTCAGACTATAGCTCTGTCAGCCTGCCTGCAGTTCTTGATTGACTTGAAGTCTTGGGCTGCATATTCAACAAACAATACCATGAAAGAAATGTTCTTCCTTTCCTACAGTTTCTTGTACTTTGGGGAAGCACTCAGTAAGCTTAGCTGGTAGGATACTAGTATAGCTGGTACGGTAACCAGCAAATGATGGTTGCCAAACAAAACAATGCCAATGCTGCTATTAGTTTGAAAAGACACGCATGTTGTTCTTGAGGCCTTCTGGATAACCCTGTTTCCACATTCTCTTCTTTTGATAGATGCAAAGATTTGGTACCAGACCCAGAGTGCAGTGTATGGTTCTCAACTGTTCCACCAAAACTTGTTTTAAGGCCAACTGCCTGAGCTGGTGAGTAGCTACTCACCATAAAGAAAAGGGACCCCAATAAAGAAAGGCAAACACCCTTTCTCCCTTGCTCCAAATAGTAAGACATATAGCAACTGCAGCAGAGTAGATTTACACTGGATATCAGGAAAGACATTTTCACCTTTACTTAAGGCAGTAGAATAGATGCCTAGGGAAGTTGTGGACTCTGCCATGGAGGTTTTCAAGAAAAGACTGAATAAGAACTAGTCAGGGATGACTTATGCCTGGAGTGCCTGGGAAAGAGCAATGTTAGAAATCTGGAAGATGAAGACACAAACACTCACACGAGATCATGAGAAGAGTAGGTAGAAACCGGAGATAACCATACTCAGCAACAGGAGAATGAAGCAGAGCTCCACAACTGGCTTGGTTATGTAAGATTAAAGGAGCCAAGATGAGATTACAGAGAAGATGGGTGTGATGTATGGGAGCCAACTATGCAATCCTGAGGTTGCGGAGATGAGTGCAGGGTGCTTGGCTGTCTCATGCTTCTGGACTTTGCAGGTTGCTACATGAGACCAGAAAGAAATTCTTTCCCTCCTGTTTCTATAGGTGATGGGGGTCTCTTGGTAGGAAGGGGTGGGGGGGAGGGTTCACATTCCTCAAAAGCACTGGGTACTAGTTGCAGCCCAAGATAGCTTGTGATTGAGATGTGCTGATGCTCCTCTTGAAATGTACAAAAAGCACAGGGGTTTCTGGCTTCCTTAGCTGTAGTAACAAGATATCATGACTGCCTCCACTCCCATTAGTAATCCACAGATTACATCATTTCTTAATGCTCACATGACAAACTGAAGTGAACAGTCCTGATATGAAAAGCTTTAATATTTGTTTATATATATTTACAGAAACTGCATGAAGCAGTCTTATAAGGTAGGCATAATGAATGATGGTTGCATGGAATTTCCTCAATTTTTTCACTTTTAAATTGCACTTTTTTTTAAAGCAGTAATATACCTGAAAGCAGTCTACATCTAAAAATATATGTGCTATTTGAAAAATAATAAGTAGCAGATTCTATCAAAATTGTTTTCCTGTAGAGGCATTCCCTGATGTTAATGTATTGCTAAACAGCCTACCTTCACAGTTGGAAAACCTTGTTGTGTCCTGTCTTTCACTGAGCCTCGGCTGCCTTCAGTCAGGTACCGAGCTCTGTGCTGCGTCTCTGGTTGTACCACTATCTTCAGCTCCTTCCCCTCACTTTTAGTCGGATACTGTCCACACAACATTGGTGTCTTCTTCCCTCCAGGTCCTTTCTGGTTTTCTGATGTTCTGAGAAGTCAAAGCAAACCATTGAGAAGTGTTATAAGAAATTTTCCTATAAAAGCAAATCAAGGCAAGGGAATGCCATCAATAGTAGTGCAAATAATCAGGTAAGAGGCAAGATCAAATGTTTTAACTAGACTTATCTCAAGATATGGAAGGAACCCTAAGGGACAAAGGGAATGGTCATTCCCTGCCTCCTCCATCCAACGCAAATGATTACAAGTAAAGGAAGAGAAATAATTAGCAGTAAAATAAGTTAACAACAGGCAGGAGGAAGGCTTATGGGCTGTTATTGGTAAAGTATATTTTATAGTCAGAACATGGATGAAAAAAATGCTTAGACCAAGCTATTAGAGAGAGAGGGGACAGAAATAAGAACAAGGGATGTAATTTTCCTTTTCTACAGAAAAAGCATTCTTTTGCCTATCTCCTCCTGAATCTGTGTAACTATGTAACTTCCCAAATACTATTAAGTAGTATTTAGATTGGATATTAAGTAGTATTTCAGACTAGCCAAAGAGATGCATATTAAAATACTGTTTAAGACAAACAGTCAATAGAAATTTGCCATAATTTTACTAACTTTAAAACGCATGCTGTGCATGCAACCAGGACCCGAAAGAAATTTGGGGGGCCAATACATCCTGGTAGGGAGAAAAATAGAAAAGAGAGAGGAATCTGTTTTATGCTCTCCCATCCAGCTTGGGGGCCTGGCACAACTGTAACCTCAGTGTCTCTCCTGTCCTTTAGGATCTGCATGCAACAGGACAGTCTCTTCCCAGGTATGTTGTCATAAAAGTATATTGTCTTGCAATCAGTTCCATAGTTAAAACCTGAATGAGGAAGCCCATCAAAGTTTAACATTCCACAATCCATTTTTTCTGTCAACTTTAAAGGACCAAGAGAGAGTCAGCATCTCAGTGACCTTGCACAGCAGAGGTTTGTGTAACAATTATGAACCAAAGTCTGATACGTCCCTTTACCAGTAGCAAACAGAAATGCTCCCTGGTAACTGGGACAGTCAAAAGGAGGGCTTAACTGGCTCGTGCAGGATTTAATCTCTAACTTGACCAAAAGAAAGAGTTTTAAGCAAGTATAGCTGTGAAGGCGACCTGATTGTGACACAGATAAACTGTTGCCTTCTTATGTCTGAAGACAGCCTGAAATAAGAGAAAGGTTATGAACTGCCTAATACTTATAGCCCGTTTCAAGTGCACCACACCAGCAATGCAGCTGGACAATTTCTCTGAAGTTGAAGCAAAGAGGAAAACGAACCCACCCCTCCCTCAAAGCCATTGACTGGTGGCTGAACCACTTCACAGTTAGTTTGCTGGTCTTAAAACTGAAGCTGTCCGCATTGCTTCCTCTCTTATTTAGCAGTGGATTCACAGACTGGCAGGTCTACACAGCAGCCTCTGCCTGAAATTCTCACTGCACAACAGACTGGAGCAGGACTCTGCACATGCAGGAAGTGCATATTGTGTGTGCAGATTTTCAAACTCCCCTCCTCCACTGCTACTACATTGATCCTACTACAAGAGGCCCTCCCATGAGTTGGGGGGGAAGAAAGGTTGCTCTCTACCTGCCTGATATTTCACAAAATTAAATCCACCAGGTTCGCCATAGATAAGAACATATGACAAAAAGATGACAGTGGCCTGTGGGCCTGTTTATTCAGGAGTACAGCATGAAACCCAGTCTGCTTCACTGACTAAAGCAGACCTGTTTGGTATACTTGTTTTCAGATTAAATAGCAAAGATACAGATCACAGAGGTTATAAAAACATAAAAATGACAACAGTACCCTTATACTGGCAAGCTTCTTCATTATTCAGCCACAGTTTAGCCAGACAGGCTGTTACAAAAAAGCCCACTTTTTCCTTTCATCCAGTGGGTGATTTTTTTTTCTTTTTTCTTTTACAGAAACATTTCTTCAGTTGGAACAACATATAAAAGTCCAACAAAATACTATGCAAGACAAAGATACCAGCAGTATGCTGCACCAAAAATACTAATTGAATAAAAGGTTTTTAGACCTTCAGTCCTCCAGATGTTTGTCAGGACATTACTCCAGTACAGTAGCAGTTAAAGTATTAATCTTTCAGTCAGTAAATTTCCTTTTTCATGTCATTTAGGATTTTTAGTTGTGCGATTAAACATACTAGCTTCCCACAGAGAATCTGAAAAGAAACACTAAGCAATGTAACTATTATAAAGCAAAGGCATACTGTTTAAAGCAGCAAGATTTTTCCTGACCTGTACAGCTCACCTAGTCATCTATAACGTCACAAGACAATGCTTGATAAGAGATGTGCCATCACTTGCACATTTTGACATGCTCAGAATTCCAGCTAAGCAATTAATAAAGGAGGCTTTAAGCTGATAGGAATTTTGATGGGAAGAACAAACAGTGTAAATGCAGCCCATTAGAACTGTCACATTCATGCAACTTCTAAAAATAATCACATTTAATAGCTGGGACTTCTGATATTACCTAGACAGTTCCTTAAATAATTTGATGTTTGAACGTGATTTACCTTGATTGGGTATAGATATGCATATATATCGCGCTGTTTTTGTTTGAAAAGGCACTGCTTACCAAATGTTTAAAATTTTTTCCCAGAATATCTTGAAATTAGCAAATTAGATTGGAAATAACTGTTTGAGAGGAATTTTAAACAATCGACTGTAATCTCTCTTCAGTCCCGATTCTGAACTATAAAGAGATAGCATTTCTACTGTCCCTTTAATTTAGTTATCTTGTTCTGCTAGAATCAGCTGCCTTGACATTTTCCATGCTAGTACAAACAGCGACACTTATATTTTACCTATATGTATTTATTAATTGAGATTAGTCAGAAACAGAGCATTCTGAAGTAAAGTTAGCAAGCTCATTCTACTGGTTCAAAGAAAGAGTGAAAAATGAGATAAGGTAATTCAAAATCAGAAACAGGAATTTTTCCTTTTCCCCTGGACAATCATTTTGACCCCTTTTTAACAGGCTTTGCAAACTGACACCTTGTAAAGAACACCTCCCCACCCATTTTTTTTTTAAATTTATAGCCTTCAGAGAAAACAATTAGTTTCTTCTGAAACTAATGGTGTGCCCATTTTGCAATCAGGAAGAATAGCAAGTGTCCTTTCTGTCCCTTTCTCCAGATGCCAGTTCATTTGCCTGAGCTCCACTAAGCAGAAAAAACAAAACTAAACAAAAAGTAATTTCCACAACCTGGATTTCTAGTGCTGAACCTCCACAGTGTAACTACAGAAGGGTTTTTTGTTTTTTTTTTTATACACATGCTAGTCATTTCTGATTCCAGAGCCCCTCTCAATACAAATCTACTACTTGGAACCGCATCCAAAATTTAAGGTTGTCCTTAGAAAACCTCTTTTTTTTTATTGATATATGCTGGTTAGTTGTTGCTACATTAATACTGAATATTATAGTTGTAACTTCTTACTTTTAAAGTTGCATAGGTCATATTTATTAGTCTGCACTTTCTAAGTCTGTCCATCTTGTCTGGAGATGACTTCTATGAGCGCACAGCTCTTAACTTCAGGGAAAGTTTCTATCCATGGTAACTGATCATTAACTGGCTTCTTTTAAGATTGGTGTTACCTGTTTTCTCTCCTTCCAAGGAAATGTCTTATATCAATATGTATTCCGTTTTGAAGTCACAAAACAAGTTATAAATATTTAATGTTTTACTTAATTATTATTTCACCCCAGTAAAAATACAAGAGGTTGGATGGTCTCACTCAAATGACTAACATTTTTATTACCCGTTATGTTATGTATTTTTGTTGGAGGATGAGTGGGCACGTGTGTGTATTCTACACCCTGGTTCCCATCTTACTAAATGACTTCTCTAAGATACTACAAAGCAGTAGCACACTCTGGAGAGTTTCTTAGTATCATTGGTTTTAGTGGCATTTTAAGTATGGAACTGCAATGACCCTGGGAATACAGACTAAAGGGCTCTTTCCCTTTGGAATATGAAAAAATCCTCATCTTTCCCTTCAGTCTTATTTTAATATTCACCACACCAGTAGTGAACATTAAAACATACTGCAAGCACATACATAAAAGTAAAAACAAATGTACCCACTGTAGACTGTAGCATAAAAATAAGTATTAAAGAAGCCACAAGTCAAAACAAAACAAAACAAAAAAAATCACACTATTGTAAATCGACGTACAGTTTCTCTCTAAAGCAACTACTGAAATGTATATAGTGAACAGTGTGAAGTGGAGAGATGAGAGAACACCACCCAGGCGTGCCCACATACAAACACACGCATGCACACAACCCAGAAGCACAGAGAGAAACAGGATTAGAGATTTATTTCTGAAAAAAATCAAATACAGAATTGAATTAACACGTAAAACAAAATTTGGTTCAGCATATAATCTTAACATTTTATCAAAAAGTGGAAGAGGTGTTAATTTAAATGCTGAGAGATCTTAACAAGGCATTAATTTCTATACCCATGGCTCTCTCTATTTGGTAAATAGAGAAAAAGACAGACAGAGGTAAGTGTACAGACTGAGATCCTCACATAAATATCTAACAAGGTAATTTTGGAAAAGCAGTACTGAACAAATGTAAGATCTGTATAAAACGTATGGCTTTCTTAGTTTCTTTTCTTTTATTTGCAGAGATGGAGATATTGGCTTAAAACTTCCTATCTTTTAAGAACTTCAATCAACTGGTGAAAATAAATTAGCTAATCGCATCAGTGCTGGAATGAATAATGAAATTCAGAATCTTGCATTTCAAAAAATCTTAGCTTTGCCTTTTTCAGTACAAAATTTATCATAGATTAAGAAACACCATGACAGGACAGGCTCTGTTTATGTGAGAACCCAAGCAAGACACTTGAGAAAAAAAATAAAAATCAAGAAATGTTTTATTAGTCTGGTTTTACATATGCTTATAGAACTTTAAAAAATGTAGATACCAACCCATTTCCTGCTTTTGAGTTGCCTTTGCTGTCCGTGCTGAGCTGAGAAAGGACATAGTGAGGCGCTTTGGCACTGTCAGCATCAAAGATATCCATGTTGGATTCTTCACAATCTCGGCGTTTGATCCCTGGCCTCTGCTTTGGATTGCGTTTGCGTGATTTACGTGGCACCTCAGTGTTATCATTGTAGGAACTGGTGCTCATGTTACTGAAGTTGGAGGGGGAATCCTCCATCCACATACTGCAGCTCTGCTCTGACTCCAATCCACACCCTTCATCCTGGCAGGACATCCGACTGTTATCCAGCAAATCCTCGGGTGGTGGTGAGATGTACAGGACTGTGTGTCTCTTCGGTGTTGACTGTTGCTGCTGGACTGTGTTACTGGTTAACTGCTTTTCACTTACCCCTCGGTTACTTACCCCCACGGCTGAGGAGCAGCTCTCCACTTGCATAGCCTTGCTGTCGGTGACTGAGGTAGAGTAAATGGTAGGACTGGAAGAGGTGGTAAAGGAGCTGCAAGCACCGCCCATGGAGGAAGAGGAGGGAGCTGAAGAAGCATCTGCGGTGTATAATTCAGAAGTAAATACAAGATACCTATTGCCATCTGTGCTGGCTATAGCAGTCCCACTGAAATAGTATGATTTGTAAACTGATTTTTCCCCCAAATGCATATTTGGAATTTGGTAAGGTTTAAATATAAATGCTTAAAGCAACAGAAGGCCTAAGCAATACAATATTTTTGAAGTGTCCAAATGGTACTTAAACTTTTGTGCTGTAATCAAGTAAAAAAAAAAAACAACAACTTAACTTTAAGTCAGAAAAATGGCTGCAAGTAAACAGTATTTGCTGCCTCAACAGGACTAATTATTTGAATGTAAGCCATTTTATCAAAAATAATGGAAACCCCAATGCAAAATGCTTGTAGTCCACATTCAATGCCAATTAAACCATTAATAGAATTTTTTGAAAAAGATGGGACTGTGCTTAGCCACAAAATATTAAAATAAGTTTCTAACCTATGAAGCAGAGAACTACAGGTCATTTTTAATGCAGACACTCCCTGCTTCAGAGGCAAATCCTGGAATAAAAATATGAGAAAATAAATGAGAAAAGAGCTGCTGATTATTCCAGATATCAATTATAAAATGAGAAATAAAATAGAAAAATCAACTGAATTGTAGGCAAAATGGAACTGGTACCAGTCACTATACAACTCCTGGTTGCGTAAGGTCAGAATGGAAATGAAATATCTGATTTGGAGCATGCTGGGTACAAAATGTAAGAGGTTTCTAATCAAAATCTGAGGTTGGAAGAGGCAGCCTCAGGCAAACTCCCCCAGAATTTGTTAGTTCCCTTATACAGAGAAAAAAGCAATGTGGGACAGATTTCTTAAAGTTTGCTCAGGCTTCAGTGTCTTCAGGAACATTAATTAATAGGATACTCCACCCACCTACTCCCAAAGATGATTTGACTGACTAAACCAGGCATTCTACAGATCAGGCTGCTTTTGAAACGTGAAAGCAGGATTAAGAGGTTAAAAAACACACAGAAGAGAGCAACATAATCATTTCTATTAAAAAAGACTTTCTGGACAAATCTCTCTCAAACCTTTTACCATAGGCATGCAAGTGAAACAAACAAAAATGACTTAAAATTAAAGTTGATATATTTTTAATTGAGGTTTATTACAGAACAGTCCACTGGACTTATTATAGATTAAATGATAAGATTCTGGGAAATAAACTATTTTCTTCTGTTTAAATAGCGTTGGCCACACAAACAAATCAAATAATAAATAATAGGAATTGGACACGTTTTAACAGAATAACTTGGTAAATATCCATGGCATGATGCTGCACACCTTGGAATATCATAGCTAAAGATATTGTCATTACTGAAGTACAGTACACAGTATCTATCTTGCAAGACGACAAGATTCTTTCAAATTAAAGAGTTAACAGATTCTTCATGCGTAATTGAAAATTGAAGGAATCATTTCTATTAATCCAGGTTGAATGACAGAGGAAATCTCGGAGAAGTAAAAAAGAAAAAATAAAGCCTGTGTAGCTGTGAACTATGGGCTTAAACAACAGTAACAACAAACTTAAAAAATAGGCAAGATTTTTTGTGATATCTTGTATTAGACCAAATGTATAGTCAGGAAAGATGGTTGACAAGCTTCTGGACAAAGTGCCTTTCTTCAGGTCTGAGAAAGCAGACACAGGCTTAGCTAAATAACAGAAAAAAATGGTTTCTGTTTACCTCTAGATAAATGAAAGCAGCTGCTTAAAGGATGGAGAACAGGACACCCTTTCTATATAATTAGGTTATCCATTCAACCATATTTAGTTTTGAAGCTACTTCTGATCATCTCTCTTTGCTCCTATACTTCACTGCCATTCTCCCTTCTCTCACATCATACATTTCCTGGACCCTCATGGCTATGGCTACAACACTCCAGCTCTACTAAAAATAGTATATTTGCAATTAAAATGGAAAACATTACTTATGAAAAGTCCTTAAAACAGGGATTCAATTGTTTCTTGTAAAAAACCAAAAAAAACCCATCTAATGCTTTTCTTCCTTAAGTGAAATTAAATATTGCCCAACCTGGCACTAGTAAGGTTTAAAGAGAAATGTAGTTGTCAGTACAGTTTATCAATAAATTACTCTACTTTCAGCCATGTAGAAAGAAGTTCCTTTCCCCCATCTCCTGGAGAATCTGGAGCAGTTGAATGATACCAGTTCCATTTTCCAGTTTGTTCTTTGGCAAATGCAGTGGCTGAAATTGGAAGATTCAGTCACTGTGAACTGCATTCCAATTTAAAGGCAAATTTATCTTTTTTGTGTCATGCATTAATGCAATGCTTTTCCTTAGGAACATTTACAAAATTTGTGAGAACTATTCAAACTAGATATTAATTTCAATGATATATTTAGAAGCCGATTTGCAGCCACTTTGAGTTGAGACCATTTATTACCATACGCTGATTTTTAACTTGTTTTGCTAAAATAAAACATTAGTTTCCATTCAGTATTTGTGTACTCCCTAACAGGAATACAAGTATGCAGTGTGCATACATTACGCATGCTGCATGCAGTGTTTGCAAGTGGAATACATGAAGCATATAATAATCGCTGCAGATCTGTATTCCTGCACAAGAACACTCTCTCTCTCTCTAAGGCATTCATCTTTTTACAGATGACTAAACACCATGCATAATACAAACAACTCTTGGACCCTGCAAGACCTTAAGTGAAGTAATGATTATGCACCTGACCTGTGAAACAGGTAGCAAGTTTCTAGATTTGAAAAAAACCTAAATCTTTTTTCTACAGAACAGTTAGATTACTGATGTAAACTTATTTTGTAGCAAATAACAGATGTAAAACATTAAGAAAGTTCTTTTAAAGCAACACTTTACACATGATTCTCCACTGGGACACTGTGATCCTATCTTGCGTATAGAACGTTGCAGAGTAACCCATGAGTTGCTTTTTACCTTCAATTTCCTGTACAAATTCATTGAACAAAACTACTTATTAGCATAAAACTAAATAGCTGGTAAAGGACATGCTGCCTTAGGGTTATTAGTGCAGAGTGAAAACTTATTTGAAAATACTGTTAAGGCTCCAAGCCAAAATTTCTTCTTTGTTTTTTTAAGCAAGTTTGTGGTCTTTCAGAGATTGATTATATTGTATTCCTGCTGTCAGTAATGCAGATATTTAATTGAGGGAAATAATAATGACAAACTAAACAATTTTTGTTTAATATACTTCAAATATCCTTCTCCTCTCAAATGCACAGCAATACCATCTACTAGCACGCAACTGGCATAAAGTATGTACAAATCAGTGTTGTAATAATTTAAAAAATATGAGAAGCATGAAAGTCATTAATGCCAATGAAAGAACCAGATTGCTTGCTGATATGCTTTTGTGCAAACAGGAAAATTTGAAATTCATTTCTCAGAATAAATTAATGTCACTGGTGATTACAAACATTCCATCTTACGGTACCACTAAAAGAGCAGCAGTATTTAGTTTTCACAGGTAGAGCCAATAGGCCTCCTGCCAACTTATCTTCTTACTTCAAATTATAAACAAGGAGGGTCAGCCAAGTATGAATTCATAAAGTTACTATAATGAATAACAAGCTTAAACAGATTTTATACAGTTCCCATCTTGTTTTTAAACTATTTCAAAGCTTCTTTTAATGCACACATCCCCAATACATAAAGGGGATCTCTTGATTAAGACATGCTCTTTATTCCAAGTTTTCAATTGTTTAATCCTTCACTGATATTATTTCATAAAATGAAAACATTTTACTATTTCAACCTTTTAAGAAATTCTCAGAGGAAAGGTACTGTTCCCAACAATACAGAAAATGAGCGTAAAAACCACCTGAATGTCAGCGGCATTAGTCAATAACCCTCTTCAGGTTCTGCAGAGTTAGAGCACAGGCACACATTTTCCAACGTAAGCATTTCTTTTTTGATTTGGACCATTAGTTATTCTTTAGACACACATTAGGGAGCCTCTGTTACTGATGGCTCCACTACCTGTGCTTTAATTAACAGTGCTTGCCAATAACAACAAATGGAAATATCGTTTAGATGTTATTGTTACTATACTTATATTTGACATACAAGACTAAATATTACTCCATATTTCAATACCACCTTCTTAAAATGAAGTAATTTTAAAATTCAAATTTATAAAATAAGCCAAGTGCAGTTCATGAAGGGTGCATTACCACAGGACTATAAACATGGCCTGCACAAGCCCTGCAACTGTACTTTATATTCCATTTTTTTTCCTGTCAAAGCAAGTTGTACCACTGCTGGAAACTAAATTTATTCTGATGACCTCTTCTACTTTAGATGAAGCAAGAAGAAATTACATATGCGTTTCTCTTAAATTTGTTGCTCCTCCTTTGCAAATATTTCTCCGTAAAACCAAGCAGATTAATACAAAACAAGCAGTTTAACACACGTCATTTCCTGTTTAATTTTCAACAACAATTTACTCACTAACAAGATGTAATTCTGTGGTTTGAAAATGCAAGAACCTAGAGTAAATTGAGAACTGTAATTTATCGTAATTGTTACTGTTGCAGTTTGTAATGCAAAAGAAGGAAAAAGCACCTTTAATTTGCAGTGTACCTAGGACTGATGTAGAATTCTAGTTGGTCAGGACATCAGTTCAGCAGCTGTATGTTCACTTCTAAAAGCCTGAAAGCTGCCTATTAGTCCCAAGTGCCTATCTCACTTTCAGGACAGCAAAGTAAACTAATTCCCACACCCTCCTCTACTGACTGGAATAATTTAGGTTCACTCTGAAAATAAAAAGCAGCCAAAAAAGGAGAGAGTAGGATGGGATGCAGTGCCATTATGGCATAAATGCATGCTTTCAAGCTAATATCAGGAAGATCAACCACTTTAAAGCAAAAGTGTTATTATCTTCTGAAATTATTAAGTAATTTGTGTATACATATTTCTATACTTTATAATCTTACCAAATTAAACAGACTTTTAGCTTTAAAAAAAAATTCTAAATTAAAAATGATCACTGCTTGCCATTTAGGGAGTTGCTCTCATCAAACAAGGCTTAAATGAAGCCAATCCTGAAAACCTTGGTATCTCTCCACATAAGTTATTCAGTACTACAAGGATGCTCAGACTAAGAAAAAAAAACAAATGCCACCCTACCGGCATTTAAAGCTGCAGTTTAACTGCAAAGCAAGTTATATCCCAAAGTGGAAAACTCAAGATTTCAAATGTAAATACATTAGAGAGGGCCCTTTTTATTTTTTTTCCATCACCTGTGTATGAACAGCCACAACACATGATAAACGCTTAAAGAAATCTCATTTCTCATCCATCCCACGTGGTCCACTACTGGCTGTTCAGAAAACACTTAGTGAGAAAAAAAGACTTAGCACCACACAGAGTGAAACCTGGATTTTGTACAGGCCTCACACAATGGAATACAGCCTTTGTGAATGTAGTTTATTTACTTTATGTTTTATATGTTCGATAATTAAATGTTCAGGCTTTCAGTGAATATTTATTTGTAGAACCATTGAACACAAAATAACTGTTTCAAAATAAAACAAAGATTTCTACACACAATTTTCAACATCAACCTTGTGTTGCTAAAGTTTTAAGAGGTCCAGAAGTTTTAAGAGAACCAGAACTTACAAAGTGGCTGCAAAACTGCTTTCAACACCTCACATGCCAACCTTGGATTTCTACTTTTCTTCTTCTGATATGTAAAGTCAAAAACTTTACAAAAAAAGTTTAGTTTCAATCAGTATCAATCCACTATTTAGAAACAAAAAAAGAAAGAAAGGAAAGAGACTTATGAAGAAGTCTGAAAACAAGACCGACCTATACCCTGGGTGAGATTGGATGGGTTAAGTGTCTCTGGCACTATTTGTCTTCACTACTGACAGACACTGTCACACAACCCACCACACGATGCCTGTCTCTGAATGGCGGAGCTAGAATGCAAGTTAAGTGTATTAATAGAGAAAACAACTAGCGTCCCAGCAAATATATCAAGCAATCCAATTCACCAGTTATTAAAAAATAGTCACAAAGAGATCTCAGGTAGGTTTGTTAATTTAATTTACATTAAGCTAAAAACAGTTTCAATTCCCCTTACATTCATATGCTGATACAAGCAGTGCTTTATACTGAGAACACATACACAATTCAATTCATTTTTATACAAATAATATCCCTTATTAAGTTAACACGCAAGTTTAGAAATAAATAACTGGTAATTTCTTACCTGGAACTTTTGTTAGTGACTCATATCCACCAATTCAGTTTAGTAGGTTTTCCCACTCACAGCGGTAATCAGATACAATCAAGCAAGTCAGAATTTTTGGATCCCTTCAGCTGCTCTCTCCTTTCATCTCTCCAGTTTCCTTACTATCCTAAAGGAATAACTGTGAGGTTTCTTGACTGGCAGATCTATATTACAAGCATCTCCAGATGGGACATTATCGCTGTTTCTCAGATCCACTGGTTCCTTTCAAGAATACAACCACGCTGGCCTGGGAGATTTTTTATTTATTTATTTTTAACCACCACTATTACAAGAAATTCCTTCTGAGCAACTGCGCACCAGGTTTACCCCTTATTTCCAGGGTCTTTTGCAACATGCTAAGAATGGCATAATTTCATAATTACCAACTGAATTCCAAACCTGGCAAGAAACAGGAAGAAATACTTAATATAAGAAACCTCCATCAAGAACCTGTTTATAGAAGAAGAGGGGGTCTGACTCAAGAGCTCTGGGAACTTAAGGCCCTACTGGCTGGACCTCAAATCAGAAAGAAAAGGCAGAAGGCTACTTGGGACTATAACAAAGGCAGCAATGAGAGAATTAAAGGTCTACTTTTTTCTTCTATTGAAGAGGGAGAGCAAGCACACTGCCAACTGCAGCTTCCACCCCCCAAAAAGTCTATTAATAGGACTTTTACTTTGCATGTCCCAGAGCATGAGTTCTCACCATTAGACAATTTCAGATGGATAAAAGGGATTCCCTCCCCTAACGGTCACAAAGCTAGTTTCAGCTTGGTCTCTCCTGCACTACCCTCATGATACTGCATGCCCAACAGTGACCTATTCAGAAGCGCAGTTTAAAACATCTTGCTCACGAGTTATTTATAGCATTAATGCCCAGAGGCCCTAGGATGTTGTACACCATACTAATACACAGAACCACACAGGCCCTGACCTAAAGAGTTTTAGTATCTAATTTATATTAATCCTACAAAGAGATAGAAGCAATTAAGGTTGCTTGTTCAAACACGTGCAATAAACTGATTTTCCTAGATGTGCCTAGGTATAGAACCTCATTGCTATCTTGTTCAACTATTAGCTGGTGGGACTTGTTGCCCAGTGGCCCTTTAACAGCAAGAAACCAAAGCTTGCAAAGGCTTTAGCCACCAAATTGAAATGCTGATTGAACATTTCATTTCTAATAATCTGGTCACAATATGACCTTAGAAACTCACAGGGTCAAGGCTGTCATTAGCATTTGAAAATTCTGGTAACTGTTTCCTTACCAGAGGAAACGGATTATTGACATGGGCAACTTTGTCGAGCTAGAGAAATATGACAGATATTTATGACTGATGGGATAAGATGGCAGAGTAAGCCACAGCTTCAGAAGCATAAGCCCTGCTCCAGACTCATGTGAAAGGCTTCTGCCAGGTAAAAAAGAAGAAAAAGGGGGGACAGGTACTTGCTCATTCAGGGTAGGGAGTGAAAGGTGGGCAGATGTGCTGCTAGATGCATGACTCCTTATACACTGTTCACAAGTACCTTAAACATGCTGGCCCAATACGCCATTAGGTTTGGACAGAACTATGCCTTTACTTCACTATTAATACATGGGGAGGGGGCAGGGAGGAAGGTTTAAAGAAAATGTGACACCCTAGTTCCAATTATTCAAAATCCAAGTCCCACTGCAGATAGGATGTGGACAAATTGGGGAGTCCAGCAGAGGGTATGAAAATTGTTCAGGGGCTGAGGTACATGACTTGTGAGGAAAGGCTGAGGGAACCGGGCTTTAGTCAAGGAAAGAGAAGACTGGCGGGATTGAAAAGCAGCCTTCAACTTGTTGCAGGAGGGCTGCAAAAAAGATGGAGCTGGACTGTTCTCAGTGGGGGCAGATGACAGAACAAGGAGCAATGAGCTCCAGCTGCAGCCAGGGAAGTTGAGGCTGGATATTAAGGAAAACTCTCACAAAGAGGGTAGTAGAGCACTGGAATAGGTTATTCAGAGAGGCTGCAGACTTCCCATCCTTGGAGGCTTTTAAGACCTGGCTAGACCCCTCGCTTCTACCCCGGGGGTCTTCAAAAGGAGGTTAGATGATCACTTAGCTGGGGTCATTTGACCCCAGCATTCTTTCCTGCCCATGGCAGGGGGTCGGACTTGATGATCTGCTCAGGTCCCTTCCGACCCTACCTACTATGAAATTATGACAAAGCCTTGGCCAGGATAATTAGGCGGGGCTGGTCCCGCTTTCAGCAAGGAGCTGGACTAGATGTGAACTCCTGAGGTCCCTTCCAAACCTCATTTTTTAATGATTCTAGGATTTTGAGGTTTTATTTGCAGATAAGTTTCAGTTACTTAAGTGCAAGTACAATTTATATAGCTTCTTCAGCTTTATGGAGGAAAATAAAATGAACTAGTTCCTCTAGTCTACGGTCTCAAGACTGGAAAAATAATTATCTAGCTTTTCCACTGGTTAACAAGTAGATGGCAAAATTCAATTTTCACAGAAATGTGCAAAAATGTATTTGAGAATTTGATTTGTTGTGGGTTTCTGTTTTGTTTTATAGAGAAGCTTGATTACCTCTGTAAACCTGCTACATACACTTTTTAAAAAAGAAACAGTCCAGCAGCCCACAGCAGTGGTATAGACTCAATTACTTAGCAAATACTACACTACTGTAGATTTTCCCATTACCCTACTTTCAGAGGGACAAACTTCTGCATAAAGGAATGCCATAATGCCTTACATCACCAGGATGGCAACTAACAGCATCCCACAGAAGACATTTTTCTTTCTGGACAGGAGAGGGGATATGAGAAAGTGCAGGTAAGGTTTGTATATGCAAGTCTATGCAATGCTCTTTCAAGATATTAATATTTTTTTTTACTGGATATTGTTAGCAGAAAAATACATCATGCAACACGCACCTGATTACATTTTACACGTGCAGATGCAATTTAAAAGGATGAAATGAATATGGTTCAGTGAGTGTTACCCTGTGCTTACAGGGTGTGCTGTTTGATTATCATTAGAAACAAACACACTGAGACGGGAACTGGAAGCTAACAGAAAATCAGCTGTAGGTTGGAAGACTTTTCTTAATGCCGGGTGGGAGGGGAAAACATGGAAGCAGGACCCAGTGCCTACTGTGACAGAATGGTAAGAGGAACAAGAACTCTAAAAAAAAAAAATAATAATAATAATAATAATAATAATGAGATATGCTGGAAAGGAGTCATTCTTATTTATCTTCAACACCTTGCAAACTACCCTTGTAAAAATTATTTTGGAGGGACAAGAAAAAGGAAGACAGCTCACAACCAAGATTCTCTTGCAGTTTTCTATGTAGTGGGTAATTATCACACCTGTTAATTCAGAGGTAAGGTTCACACACCACATTTATCTTTCAAAAAGCTTAAAGTGTTTCAGGATAGAGAGGCACTGGCTTTTGAAGCATTCCAAATAGAAGGCAGAGGGTTTACTGACTTGTTTCTAGTAATATACGCAGTTAGAGAGACTTAAATTAGCATTCTGAACAGAAAGATGACAGTTTGTTTCAACCAACGTTGCAGAACAAAAAGTATCCTTCAGTGCAAAAAATCTGGTCAACATTTGAGAAATACACCTGAAGAAGCAAGCACCACTTGTTACAAAGGAATGAAAATTATAAATCACAGGCAAAGGTGGAAAGTAGGTTACGTGAGCTCCAGCCACACCCGTCTCTGTAAACGAGAAATCAGAGTGTAGCCAACACTGGAACTACTTGGTATAAAGCCTTCATCTCTATCATCTGCAACTGAAGAGCCTCACAAATGATCCATATTTACTCTTGGGAATATGCTCATGTTGGTATGTGAGGGACATACTTCATTTGCATGTTCCTCTTGTAACTGCTCTCTGAATGAAGACATGACAAAAGGGAGTAATAAACAGAGAGCCCACAATGTTAGTCTAATGCTATCTCCTAGGGAGCCTCTTTGCTGTCTTCTGTTTTCTGGAAGTGCAACAGATCTAGGTGCCTGAGAAAGAAGCTGAGGGCATCAAATGTTGCAGCATAAAACTCTGGATTCCTAGTTGGTTATACTTGCCTGATTAACATTAAAAGAGTGGGTAAAACCCCTTCAGCCTGGATTGATGAATACGAGATCCTGTTTTATTATTAAAATAATCAAATAAGTTCATGAGAACCCAATTATCAACCTTTATTTTAGTTTTAAACAGTTCTGTAAATTGTAAAACAAATCTTAAATAGAAGAAACTAGAAGTCTGCTCCTGCCAGGCCCTTATAACAGAAAACAGCTAATCCCGCTCCTTCAAAAATCTGAAGAATTAATTGCAGCAAGACCTTTATGTAACACATAACTGTAAGGAACAAAACCTTAGATCAACACACCTGACAGAAAAAGACTAAGCTAACAGTTTTCTATGCAGATACTGTGCTACCTTGTGGTGAGGTAAAGAGAATGAACTTATGTTAAATCTTAAACGAGGTGGTGGGAAAAACCTTTGATCACTTGGTCATTGTCTATTATTCAATCCTCTCACTGCCACTTAAATATGTACCTGCAGCTGTTTTCTTGACACTTGACATTTCTGGTTTGCTTCATCTCTTAAAATAATAACCAAGTCAATTTCAATTAGTTATTCTACAATAACAAAAGTTTGGCCTCCTAGCATTTCCATAAAACACTGTAGTTTCAGGATAAATACGATCAGACACAAAAGATTTACACAAAACAAAGGAAAGATTCAAGAACAAACAGACTGGAGCTCTAAGCTGCCAAGGTCACCTTCCCTATCAAATCTACCACCCACACAAGTGTCAGCCACATGAAAGTGTGGACATCCTCTTTTTTGAAGGCCTTGTTTTGTTATAAGTGATGGTCAGGTTGAATGGAGGTCATCACCGTGAGACATATGGGCACCTTTGGAAATTGGAGAATCAAGTCCTCCAAAATAGAGTTAAAGTGGTTATTAACTCATCTCTCAAATGCCGAATTCCTTAGACCTCCCAGGCCAGCTGAAGTAACATACACCTCTCCTTGTGGCCAAAGGGAAGGGGGAAGGCAAAGCCGAATACCTCTGGTCAGAACACATACCTTTGGATAAAATAAATCCCAAGTTCTCAGTGCAGAACCTTTACTGTACAACTCATCTCACCTCTGAAGATCAAATAAGAAACGTGCAGCAGGACCCAGTGGTCCTTCTGAAAAAGCAGCAGGAGGGGGTTGAAGAGCTCACAAGAGTCTGTACCGCATCTGACATGCCCAGTACATTCACTCATTCTGATCACACCAAATGTCAAAAAACATGGTGTAACCACTATTAGAGCAGCCTTGGGAATGCACCGATGTAAACACCAGAAGCAGAGTGCTGCTAAGCACATACCCCAAACTCCAGCTATGCTGCTTTTTTATTCTGACTTTGATGTGCACAAGGAAGTGAATGGGAAAGTGTTTTTACAGTAGTAATCACTTGTATGGTCAGGGAAATGCAAATACATCCTTTGGGTGCAACATCAGTAACCATCTGCTAGAGTTCCCTGTAGAGCTCCACACTTTCCTCCTCTCCTTACCCTCCACTCTTCTGCGGAGAGCTGTTTTCCCAGTTTCAGATTAGGGTTAACATAATCAGGCCTCAGACACACTCAAGCAGTTCCTGAGGACATAAAGGTGTTTTTCTCTCCCTCATCTTCCATAACAGTTCCAAATTCTTGGGGAGGAGGAGAACAGATTCTCTTTTTCAGCCCCAGCTCTCACTCTGTGGGGGGGGAGGCGGGGGGAGAAGAGGGGCAAAAAGGGGGGCAAGTCTCCCCCCGTTGTCTTCTTTTCCAAGGGAAAGTTCTTCTCCTTAGATGCACATCTTTTTCTTTCTTTCAAGGGCATGGTGAAGGCAGAGTAAAGGAAAATATACTAACATTATCATTAATTTCATAAAATAGAAGACGGACTTGTCATTTCAGCAGGTGACACAAGTGAACAGTGGATAAAACTGACAGGGTACAAGATGGGATTTTCAAGGTGCTTAACTCCCTAAAACCCTGAGCTTCCATTGAAAAATCAACAGGGTTGCATCACTTAACTCCTTGTATGTTCCTTTGAAAGATTCTTCCAAAAAAGCTTTGGCTTAGGGTTCATCACTGTTATACAACAGGGGAAAGGGGGAAGGCTGATCAATGATTTAGGCTTTGGGCAATGTTACAAACACAAATATAAATGTACTGAAAAGATTAAGACTCCATCATTCTTATCCTCATTTTTAGAGGAATGTAACATTAGTGATGAGAAGAAAACTTAAAACGTTTCATCCTGCTTTTTAATAAAGCTTGGAATGTCTAAATCTCTAGGTCTCTTAGAATCAGGGATACTATTTTTGACCCAGCTTCCTAACTGCACCTTATAAAACTGCAGGCTCAACTGGTTTCTCACAGTGCTGATTAACATGAATCTGGGTGACATTAGAAAGTTCTTTAGGTTCAATTAATATGGTACTTTCTTCCACTGTTTAAAAATAAACCTCTAAAGTACAATAGTTTTTTAGTTGTTTTTTTGTTTGCTTGTTTTTAAGGAAAGAATGGTCTGTGCTGCAGTGAAACTAAAACACAGCTACCGTATTTCCAGATTTTTTTTTAAAAGGAACTGGATTGAGTATCAGTATTGGCAAAAAGCCTAGAAGTAACAGACATTTAGTTCCATTTATCTAAATTCATTACTTAACTTGTCTCAGGAAAAAATAAAGAAATAATTGGCAGTCAATTTTTATCTGTGGATTTAAAAATGTAGCAATACCTTTAAAAAAATTATCTGTTTCTGAAAAAATGCTCAGTTGCTGCTGTAACATCAAACCAGATTCACTATGAAATACTGAGCTAAAATACCTTGAAATTAAGGGCGCACTAGACTATTTGGGGATCAAACATTACAAAGAATACCACATCTTATAAAATGTAGTGACTAACGAATTCCACAGGACACAATTAAATCCACAGATTCTTTTAGAAAATGTCTGGCAAAACATGAACGGTGATCCTTGCTGTAAAGTTTCTCTACCAGGTTTAAACCATTTAAGTGTCCAGCCAGGAAGACTGCTTATTGCACTGTGCAGTTCTGGGGAAATGTTCTCATACAGGGTTAATGTATATATGAACACACAGCGAGTGCTTTCTTTATAATGCAGCTCTCAGCATTCCCATTTCAAACATTAATTTTGTAGAATTTAAGGCCAACACACTTCTTTTTTTACAAGCTTGATATTACTTTTATAAAGATTGCAGGGATCAGATTATCCCAAAAATCCCAAATCATGAGAAGATACATTATCTGCAGGTGCAATGATTACTTTGCTTTTTTGCTAAAGTGAAAGTCCTTAATAGTCCATACCAGCTGACTAAAGAGGAATTACAGCTGTGCAAGTCAGCAGTGAATTACACTGTTGCCAACTTCAGAAATCAAAATTTTGTTCTTAGCAGCATCCTACCTCTTTCTTATTATTTTTTAAAATGAAGATCAATGAAAGGGGCTTTGTGATTTTACTCTAAAATATGCTTTATTGGGAAATAAAGTAAGTACAATGTACTAAGACTAAACAGCATGCCTTAGATTTTTCCCCCAAGGGGAGCATAATTCTTTTTGTAAATTACAGTTTAGAATTAAAACATTAATTCTAATTTTATAGTGACTAGTAAATTACATTTACATTTCAGTGTAAAATAAAAAGCTGTAGCATGTACTACAAAAGCAAATGTGATTTAACCCTGAGAACTTCTTCAGGCTCTGCAAAAATACCTCCAGATAACTGTATTTTTTATTTCTGTAGCCTGATAAAAGCCTCATGGCCAAAATATGATCTCATATTCCATTTTATATCCTAGTTGGAATTCACTGTTTTATAAACAGTCAATAGACTGATTCGGTTCCAAATTGGTGCTTTCTACAGTTAGAGACAAGAGTACATTCTAGGAGTTGATACACATCTATAATGTTGAAGACTGTACCAATCAAAAAAACTACTAATATTAAATCTTTCTTTTAAATACATTACAAATGCAATGCTGGTGTTATTAACTTAACTTTTAAGATGGCATATATAGTAACTTATATAATTATACTTAGTTTCATTATCAGAAGTCTCCTAGAATGAGCTCTTATTTTTGGTTCAGGATGTTTTCTTAGACACCAAAACTGTCATCACTGTTCATGTTGGCCAGAAAATTATAACCTTAATATCATAATAGAATAAAATGGAATCCTTACCAGCAGCAACGACAGCTGGAGGAGGCGAACCTGCCTCACCACCACTTGTTTGGCTCATGGATGCTACAGATGTTTCTCTAGAGGGTGGTAACTGCAGCTCCTTTGGGAGAAGGTCATAGACAGATTCTGTTGGAGGTAGAGAGAAGACTGTAATACACACTTCTGCATTTACAAATTGCGACACCTGGATCACATTTAATATTTTAGCCTAGAAATGTGGGCCACACATGCAATATCTCAAGAATCTCTACAATGCTGTATTAGCAGAATTCTTGAAACATGCTAAGGATTGGAATAGCATTTATTTAAAAAGATTGAAGTAGAAGTGTCCACGATAGAGCAATTTTTTATTTTCCATTTCAAAGCATAATGGGTCCATATGAGAACCTGCAAGGCAGCTGCAATCATCTGGAACAATGCAGAAGACAAAACCCAGAATAAGACATGATAGAGGTGACAAGAAACCTGTAGTCCAGAGTCAGGTTGTAGAACAAACTTCCAGAGTAGAGTAGCACAATCAAGTGTGATCAACTTTAGGCAAGGCTATAAAGATTTCTTATTAAATAACTTTCCCACCATAATCAGAATGACATTCACAATGAATCACTGCTTTTCACACATCCCCAGAAAAAAAGAGGCCTATTCCAAACAAAGATTTCTATAAACTGAAAAGGTAGAAGAGAGCCAGAGACAGCAGAGTCCACTAGAGGCAACACTATTCCCAGTCTATTGAGTGTGGAATGCCTTCAGACATCACAATAATGTGTAGCAGTACAAGACCTTAAGTTATTTTGAATTAATTTATTGTGTATATAAGCAGCCATAATAATTAAAACACAGCACAACTACAAGGGCAAGAACACAAAATGTTACTCCTAACAACATATTCACTCAGCTTTTCCACACATCCGTTGATGGCTCAGAAGCTATTAACTGCAATTAAATTACTATTTAAATACAGCCCTGAATTGCCCATATAGTCAAAAAAAAGAATTTGCCATCAAGTTAGTTTACAGTATGTTTTACTAGCGCATAACATGAAGACCAAAACATGACTATTACAAAATTAGTGCACAAGTACACAGCCAGCTCTTCCAAAGTAATGCAGAAATGTTATAGCTGTTTCCAGCACCTGAAGCTTGCAAATGGAGTATGCTAACAATTAGAGTTGCAAATATAGGTGCGTACCAAAGGCTTATGAAAACTCTGCTTTCACATGTATCTGAATATCTACCTGGCCATGCCAGCTGTGCACATATTTATTTGTCCAGTAACAAATAACTGGGATGTCCAACAAAAAGTAAGCTAGATTTGCATGGAATTCCTTTTGTAAAAGGAACTTTTTGGAACTGTACTCAGGCAGGCAATGCAACGCCAGTAAAAGCTTAATACAGATTTAGTACTGCAATGAAGAAGCTGTATGCTTAAGACAAAACAAATACTAAATAATTATATTAAAAAGTATAAGACATGTCTAGGTCATGTTTATATTCTAAACCTCAAAATCTCCCTAAAATGGGACAGAATAAGGATACTCTTACTGAGGTTTTTGGGACATATATGCCCACAAATAGCAGACATTTCGGTTTCTAGAGTACTTACTTTTTATTCAACTCATTCGCAAGGAATGCGAGTAAAATATGTTAGAGGGAATACTTGCAAGCTGGAAATCAGATGTATTTTCATAGATTTCACAGACATTAGGGGCTGGAAAGGACCCTAAGAAATCACTGAGTCCAGCCACACCGCCATAGGCAGGAAGTGAGCTGGGATCAAGTAACCCCAGCAAGGAATATATCCACCTGTTTTTTGAAGGAAACCAGAGTAGGTGCTTGCACCACCTCTGGGGGGAGTTTGTTCCAGACCCTGGACACACACACTATAAAAAACTTTCTCCCTTTGTTTAGTTTAAAATCAGCCTTCCTGGAGTTTATGGCCATTAGACCTTGTTATCCCTTGGGGAGCTCTGGCGAACAGGTTTCATAGTTTCTGGGGTCGGAAGGGACACAAGTAGATCATCTAGTCCGAACTCCTCCCATGGCAGGAAAGAGTAATGGGATCAAAAACGACCCCAGCAAGGTGTACATCTAGCCTTCTCTTAAAGACCCCCAGGGTAGGAGCCAGCACCACTTCGCTTGGAAGCTGGTCCCAGATCCTAGCCACCCTGACTGTGAAGTAGCACCTCCTGATATCTAGTCTGAGTCTACCCTCTGCCAGCTTGTGACCGTTATTTCTGGGCACTCCTGGCAGGGGAACAGGGACTCCCCCAATGCCTGCTGATCTCCCCTGACTAGTTTGTAACAGGCCACTAGATCCCCCTGAGCCTTCTCTTCTCCAGGCTGAAGAGTCCCCCTGAGCCTTCTCTTCTCCAGCCTGAAGAGTCCCAAGTCCCTCAGCCTCTCCTTGTATTGTGGCCTTCCCTCCAGGCCGTGGACCATATGAGTGGCTCTCCTCTGGATTCTCTCAAGCTTCTTCACATCCTCCCTAAAGTGGGGAGGGGGCATAATACTAGACACAGTACTCCAGCTGCAGTCTCACCAGGGCCAAGTAAAGCAGGAGGATGACTTCCCTGGCTTTGCTTGAGATGAAACGGTGGATGCATGCCAGAGTTTGGTTTGCTTTGCCAGCCACAGCATCACATTGGTGGCTCATATTCATCTTGCGGTTAATCAAGACCCCCAAGTCCCTTTCGGTCGTGGTGCCAGTGAGCGTAGCAGTACCTAGCCTGTAAGTATGCAGGGGGTTCTTCCTACCAAGGTGCAGCACCTTACGCTTCTCTGCATTAAAAGCAATCAGATTTTGGTCGGCCGACCTTGAGACTGTGTCCAAGTCGGCCTGTACCCCCAGCCTGCCCTGCAGTGTGACCGTCCTCCCCCATAATTTGGTGTCGCCCACAAACTTGGTGAGTTCACATCTGACTCCGAATCCAGATCATTAACGAAGATGTTAAAGAGTACCGGCCCAAGTACCGAGCCCTGAGGAACTCCACTGGTCACCCTGAGTGATGTTGATTTGCTCCCTTCAACTAGTACTCTTTGGGTCTGACCCCATAGCCAGTTGCCTAGCCATCAGACCATATGATGATCAAGCTCACAGTTACACAGCTTAACCATAAGGACATCATGGGGAACTAGGTCAAAGGCCTTCTTGAAGTCCAGGTATATGATGTCCATGTAATCTCCCTTGTCCAGGGCACATGTTACCTGGTCATAGAAGCAGATGAGGTTGGTCAGACATGACCTGCCAGTCACAAAGCCATGTTGACTGGCATTCAGAAGTTTGCCTTCCATCAGTCTGGTGTTGATGGATTCCCCTGACAATTTTCTTGAGGATTTTTCTAGGGACAGATGCAAGACTGATTGGTCTATAGTTCCCCAAGTCATCCCTCCTCCCTTTCTTGTAAATAGGGACCACGCTGGTTCTTTTCCAGTCATCCAGAACCTTGCCCAAGTGCCATAATTTTTCAACTATCTCTGCCAAGGGGGATGCAATGATGTCTGCCAGCTCTTTCAAGGCTCTTGGGTGTATTCCATCTGGGCCCACAGACTTGCAAATGTCCAGTTCCTCAAGGTGTTCCCTCACCTTGATTTTAGGCCCATTGCCCACTCCCAAAGCTTTTGAGTGAGCTCCTTTGAGTGAGCTCTTTTGTTCTGTTTAAATGATACCCACTTTTTAGTGCAAGGATCCTTTAGTAATATGCCAAGTACACAAAGACAAACACAACTGACACAACCTTGAGTCAGTTTATCAATCCTGACTGACCTAGTCAAAAGACGGATACTTTGTAGGCTGTGCCCTTTTATGGTCTGTATGACAACCTGATAGAGAGACTCCCTATGAAACAACAACAGAAAAATGACAAGAAGTGAGGTACTTTCCAACAGCCCATTCAGTTAGTTGATCAATGATCATAAATTTGACGTCTTCTTCTTTAGGAAGAAGGATTAAGGATTTCATTTTGATCATGTTCACTGAAATTCTTAAAAGTTAACTGCAAAAGCAAGCAAAGAAAAAGAAAGGTGCTCACACCATGTGCTGCTGCTTTATTATATGCAAAAGTGGGTAACAAAGGTCAATGTACCCTTTTATTAAAAAAGGAAAACAATTAGAAAAAGTTAGAGCCCAATTTCTCATTTTCCTTAACACTACAATATTGACTTCATCTAAGCTGCACTTCTCCCATCTCTTCAAACAACAGTGTAAGAGGTTGAACTGGCTGATTCAGGCAGAGTGACTTAAATCAAAATTAGTCAAATAACTAATTTTAATCATGATTTAAGCCAGCAAGCAAGAACCCTTGATTCAAACACCCATTTTAATGTTTGCTATTAGTTATTTTTCTAAAAAAAAACCCAAACAAATCTCTTGGTATAAGAGATACCAAATATAACTTGGTATTTCATTTCACTAACCAGGAATACAGTATATCTGTATGTGCTTACAGAAGTAGTTATGTTGCTTCCTACATTTTTATTCAGCTTCTTAAATATTTACATTTTTATTATGTTAAGAGAAAACGTGAATAAATGCTTTGTTGTTTTGTTTTAATTCACAACATTTTCAGGCTGCATGTGGATGTAAAAAAGAATTTAATTAAAATGCACAAAATCTGCATTTTAAAATTTGCTTTTATTAGCAAACTGAAAGGAACTTAAGTGTGCTGAATACAAAAGAGTAAAGTTTATTAAAATATATTTTGCATTTAAAATTAAAGGAAGAGGAGAAAAAAAGACAAGCAAAAAAAGAGAACTTGAATAGTGATTAATTAACTTGGTAACTTCTGATGGAAAGAAAGTTAAGAGGGCACTGAAAAGGAAAAAATTAGTATTTTAATAAATGCGATGCTTCTGTTTTTAATTTGCTGGCAGAGTGATGTTAGAGTCCAAAATACAGGAGAAAGAGACAAGACTCTTGATACCATTGAACAGACAGTTATTAATCTGGTAGATCTCAGGTGTTTATTAGCTCTAATACAGGCAGTCCTCAGTTTACAATGTTTCGAGTTACCACATTTATAAATTGACACCCTGTTTCAACTGTGATGTCCGTTTCGACTTTACAATGCTTGATCTGATGTGAAGCTACGCCAGGGAACGAGTTCACTGCATCGCCCATCTCCCTGGAGAACATCTGTCCAAACTGCCTTGGAGACTTTCTTTAAGAAAGCAGACAAGACTCCAGAGAAACCTGGAGCCAAGACTCCTGAGAAGACTCCAGCCAAGAGCCCTTCAAAAAGTCCAGCAAAGTCACCTCAAAGTGCCTCCAAACTAACAAGTTTGCTATTTACAATAGAAACACATTAATGTAGCTAATACTACTCTTCTATAATTAATTTAGCATGAAATTCTGGGTTATTTTTGGTGAAAATAAGTTATCAGGCCTTGGTTCAGGAACCAGTCCCCCATTTATAACATTGTTTCCGATAGGAAAAATCAGTTCCAAGTTACAACATTTTGACTTAAGATGTGGTTTTCAGGAACCAATTGTGTCATAAGTCCGAGGACTGCCTGCGCTCTGTTCTTTCATCTTGGTCATTTGACACATCTTCAGTCTGGATCTAGGTCAACATGCTTTATGCAGCAGTCTCTTTCTCCTTTAGGGATACCTAGAATTTTCCCTATTGGTTTTAGGAGTTAATATAGAGAAAATAACTATATTTATGTCAGCGCACTAAAGACCTTTTGGCATACGGCACAAAAAGTTCTTAATTTTTATTGACTGAATACACAGAAAAGAGGTGAAAGACAGTGGTCCAAATGTTTCTAGATTAGAAAATATATTTCCAAGGACTGTTTATATAATTGGTTTACATTTTCAATTATTTTGCTTTGCTGCAGTGATTAGGGCTCTAAGGAGCTTGCTCCATTTAAAAGGGTAGCTTTATCAAATTGGTATGGCTGTGTTTTCATCACTTTATTCTATAGTTAATGACCATCAATTTAAATCTATTACATCTGAAAAACTGTCAAAAGAACACTGTCATTAAAAAGATGCAAAAGCCAGGAAATGCCAAATTTACGTTTTCCAATGAAAACCTAATTTGGCTTCTTGAGCATATATACTACAATAGTCTTTAATTACACAAGAACATTCTGTTTTCTTCACAGTGCTGTTATCACAAGATGAATAATGTTCCTATAATGGGTAACTCTTCAATATTCTGTTTTAATCTCAGTTTTACTGTATGAAACTTGTCCCTATTTACAGCACGTTGTTCAAGCTTGTTCCGAACAAAGACTTAGTAATTTCTTCGTGGGATTTTCTACAGCTCTCATCACTACAGTAGTGTGCCTCACAAATCCCTGAGAGAGGGAAGGTTGAATTATGCCCATTTTACACAAATAGGGAACTAAAGTGCAGAGATATTAAAAGTCAGATGTTTTGCTACTTTTGAGTGCCCAATCTGAGAGGCCTAAGACCTACTTTTAAAATGTGAAAAATACTATACAGCATTTCATATGTTCAAAGTACTTCTGCCAAAGAGACCACAGGCTTAAGTTAGGCCCACAGGAAATATGGAATATAAAATTTGTGGCTATTTGTGAAAAGTTTCCTCTAAGTAATTTGCATTACACAGCTAATCCACAACAGAAACAGAGATAGAGTCCCTTTCCTCAGGGTAGCAGCTATTGCTTTAGCCAAGCAGACCTCTTTCTCCAACTCCCTGCCTCATTCAGTATACGCTAACTTCTGCAACAAATGAGGCAAGGATACTCAGGATGTTTTTCTTCTCCATAATGCTGATTCATTTCCAGGGCAGGGCCTTCCTGGGGACTGAATGAGGCAAAAGATGGTATGTAATTAAAGACCATACCATGATTCAAATGCACAAAGGAACCAAATTAAGACTGAACACACAATCTATATGCTGGCATTTTCTAATTTTCAAGCGTTTCACTTTGAAACCTTAACATTTGTTCAGCATAGCCTTTCAGATGCAATAGTAGATAAAAGTTGTTGACACTAGGGGACTGAATTCCCTGTTTCAGCATTTGAGGAGAATCATGGGCAATATTCTTGCATAATATTATCAATGCTGGAAACTGGTCCCAAAAGTTAACTATGCCACTCTATGCTGGGAATTTTTGTGTTTTACATTACTGCATTCTTTAAATGTTTCTATTCGTAGGACAGAGTTAACTACAAATAGCCCCTATTGTTCTAGTTATGAAACAACCTTATCTGCTGTAAGTTTTCCCCTATTGGTATGAAATGTTAAGTGCCAGAATAAGAGTGAATTTAGAATGAATCCTGTGAAAGTTAAAAAAAGTTGACTTGACTGAAATGTGTTTTGTTAAACTTGTAAAAACCTTGAAAGACAAGAGAAGACTTTTAAAAAAGCATATATTTAAGGTCATAATTATTGAAAACTTTGCAGGTAGAAAACAGGTATATATTCAAGACAAGAAGCTATTGGTTTGACCATACTTACACAACCTTAGAAGGGAAGATGGTAGTATTTAAATGAGAAGTAGGTACCTAAGCATACTTCATATGCCAAACTAAATGTTACAGGTCCTTATTTATTTACTCCAAGAGTGCTGGTAACAAGAAACAATTTTGCAGCCACCATTTTTTAACTAAATGTTGTTAGTCCTCATACAGCACTTTGCCCTTGTAGATGATGAACAGATGATGACTAGTCTATTTTAGTGTTTACTACTTTGATCGCCTCAGTTCATCAGCTAAACTGTACTTAAGAATGGGGAAGCAAAATTAGACTTTGAGCTTATTTTCAATTATGAAGGACTATCGGTAGAAGCTTTCCAAAAAGCCCAAATTTCAAACTTAACATACTGCACCAAAAGGAGCATATGCTCACCTGAATATTTTGAGAATTAAAAAGCCTATCTAAAAGATTTAAATACGTAATTTCTATTTCTCAAGCCAGAGTTTTAAAGTAACAGTATTTTTGTACTTTTTTTTTCAGAAGGTACAAGCTATAACACATAGATAAAAAGAAAAAAGGGAGCTCAGGGCCCACATTTAACCCATCAATCAACGCACAGTAATGGGAATCATGTGCACAAAGCTAGACGCTAGTTTAAATCATGCAATGATTGTTTTCTTATATATACCATCATTGTTTAGTATGGAATTTTACAGATAGGCAAGAACAAAATTTCTCTGCCCTGAAGAGGCTGCTATCCAAAATTATGAAATACAGAAAAAGAAAGGGAAGGGATAAAACATGAAAGTGAAGTGACTGGGTTTCATTTAGCACTGTAACAGCTTCACCGAACCAAAGTTGAGATGACAACTGCTGTTTCAACATCCCCAATGCAAAGTCTTCTACAGACTTGTAAGATTAGTGGGGCAGTTCTGGCCCTCCACTCAAAGCAGAAGTATACCTGCCTAGAGTGACAAAAATCCCAAAATAAATAAGCACAACTCTTTTGTCCACCTTCCTGACTGGGTCCCAAGATAAATAAAGACTGGCCAACTGGGCCAAAATTTTCCTTTACGTATGGACAGACTAACACAGACCAGTCTCAATAATACTATATACCTAATTCTCCTCTTCCTTTCACAAGTGTAAGTAAAGACTAGCACCACAAAAGACAGGAGTAACCATGCAAAACCACTGAGAAAGAATGAGCCCTACATATTTCTTCTTTCTCTTTTTACAACCGGAACTGGTATTCCCTGGTACACTGAAATACCTTATCTGGGAGACCAGAAACAGTATGAAGAATGCATGTTATACAGAGATTTCTGCTATTTGTTACAATGTAGTCTGAGAAAACTTAAATAAATCAAGAAGTTCAAAATAGGCTTCACAGAAAAAAATGCAGGCAGAAAATGGGACAGGGTGGCAATATCTGTGCTGAACAGTCATCAAAATTTGGACAAAGAGCCAACACTAAAAAAAAAATTCTCCAAATACGCTGTGGTATCTTTACAGCCAATGTTTTCCGGTTAATTGCAGGCATTCACATATGAATATCTTAATTCAGGAATTCAAAGAGTTGAGGATTTGGATTCTCATCCAAAGATTTGAATGAACGCAATCTTTAGGAAGACTATGACAAAATAAAGCTGGACAACATAAAACTCAATTTTATTTTGTCCAGTTTACTTTCTGGTTCTAATGCAGCAGACACAATGTTTTTCTTCCATGGACTGTAGGCGAATGCTTAAATCCAAAATATAAAGTAAAAACTATCTATTGGAATAATATGAATGAGATGTTTCATAGTCTTACAGGTCACAATAACACCTTAGCAGTGGATTTTTTAACTTTAAATATACAGATATTTGTGCATACCTACATTACAGGTGCAAACCCCAATCAACGTGGGTGGAGAGGTATTAACTAGCCGTGCACATATGCAAACCTCAATATATTTAGTAGTGGAAAACAGAAGCAGAAGAAGGGAGTAGGCTGCTTTAGCTGTCCACAGCTCTGATTTTATCTTTAACCAATCAACCACTTGTGTTTCTCTTATTAACTTTCAACAATAAAATTACATCTTTCTAGTACTGGTCAGGCCAAACCAATGTGTGATCCTAAAGGTACAGCAAGGAATCAAGCCTTCTGTTTGCCAAATGCATTTAGACTTGAAGATTTACTAGGAGCTGTGATACAAAAACTGAGTGTGCACCAACTTTAAACTGTAAGCAGATACAAGGAACATTATTTTTCTTTATCTTCCCAAGGAAGCAAGTACAACCTAAGGCTGCAGTTTCACTTTAGACTTTCTGAAAAATGAATGGTTATGCACCTTAATTCTGCCAACATACTGTATAGTGAAGAGAGACAGCATGCACTCTGTCAGCAACACTTTAAGCCTAACAGTCATCATGGCTGGCTGGCATCCCCGCTGGAAAATGTATTGATTGCATGTTTGTAAAGTATTGTGTTTCTAAAAGATTATGAACGGCAAGAATAACTAGTAGCATTCTCAGTATCATCTAGTATGCTAGGATATACTACAGATTGAAGGATTGTTTGGCAAAAACATTACAACACAGTCTATCCCCTTAGTACACATTTAAAAACGTATGGCATGAAATACCAGCAGACTCAAAGATGGGCAATTCCAAGTTATACACTTGATATTTGAGCCACACCACACTTTCATGGATACCTACCCTACTCCCAGACAAGTTAAAGCGCTGCCAAACTATTCTCCCTCACTAGTCTAACATTATCACTCCCTCTAGCAGCTCAGCAAGACTTCTCACAAGTTTCACACGCAGTGAATTTGCTTTTAGATTTCCATGTAGCACTGCCCTAACAATATTTAAGTCACCTGCCATCTTGCCCTCTTCCTTTTCTACCTTCCTTCACATTCCTTCTCCCTCCATGTCCCAGTCTCTTAATTCATCATGCCCACAACAGACTGTACATCAGCAGACATTCCCCAAGGCGTGCGGGAGGGGGGAGTGCTCAGTCAGGTAGATTAACTTTTAAATTGCCATCCACAACATTTTTTATCAAAGTACTGCTGTGTGCCTGAGAAACATAATAACTATGTGGGTTTGACCTCAAAAAGATAAGAATACCACACTGTTGCATTCCAACTTGCAAGTCAACATACTTATCATGATTATATACATTTTATACATGTATGATAAACAAGCCAGGACTCTAAAAATCCCTATTTTCTACTTCTGCTTCTTTCTCCTCCATCTTATTTAACATCTAGTGGCAAGGTATGATTAAACTTGAGGTCAAAACAGTCACAAAAAATGGATGACACCATCTCTCATTTCTTTACATAAAAGTGCAAACAGCTCAGGTAACCAGGGCTCTCAAACACCTGAATGAAAAACACCTGGCTCAAGGTAAACTCAAGAATCCAGACATAAAGAAGATACAACCAAATTAAAGACGCTTAACTTCTGAATGAGAATGCTCACACTGAAGTTTTCATGCTTTAATTAATACACTCTGAATTCACACCTTTAGTTAATTTGACTTACTCTTCCCTGAGCATCTCTGTGTAGGCTTGCCCTCTTCCCTGAGCATCTCTGTGTAGGCTTGCCCTCACACTGAACAGTATGGCCTATTTGCTCACCTAGCCTTCCAATATGATCTATGTGAAAGTGTTAATTAGCAGTGGCAATTATCACTTAAGAGTGATTTCTGTTAGGGTAAAGCAGTGCATATGCCCAAGAAAGCAATGGTTGAAAGAATAAAAGAAAAACCTCTTGAAATTTCCAAGAAAAGTTAAGGGCAAAACACAGACTGCACCCTTATTAAACCTAGATTATAGACCACTGCTTCAAAATTCCTTTGAAGTATCTGGAGTACATTTAAGAGAGCTTTCTGTGCTGAGCCCAATCCCAGGCAAATTAGATTTCAAAGTGAAATTTTCCATTGCTTGTTTCAGATAAAAAGTGATTTACTCTTACTACACTAGTACTATGCATACAGTGCCATAAACAGCATTAAGCAAACGAATCTAAAGCTGAAACAGCCCAGAATTGCAGACTCTAGAATTTCTGCAATGTATCTGTGAAACTCAAAGCAAACAGCCCACATAAAGCATGACTCTGATAGCCCCAAACCTTACTCAAATCAGCCACATTTAGATCATTGTAGCTCCATGGAAACTATTCCATATACTGTGTACCAGTCACTACTGTATTCTCTGATTTCTTATTTATGTAGTAAGAACACATTATGACTTTAATCAGCAGGCAGATATATTGATCGAGGACAGTGATCAGCACAGGCTCAGAGCACTGTTAGTTATGCATAAAAGACATTCATTTCTACAGCAGGTTCAACAACCCAACCTAATGCTGACCAGGAACCAGGACATTACAGCTGCTCAGATGCCTGTGTGTAGGGAACTGATTCTTTCTTTCCACTTCCCAGGAAATGTAGAAGTATCATCTACCTCTGTTACTGACAGTCGGAACAGAAACCAAAAAATGATGCATACAGAGAAAACACAAACTCACTTGCTCATTAGAGGCATACCATCAAGCCTGGTACTGATGCTAACACTGCTGCTGTTGGAAATGCCTGCTCTCAGGTTACACAGATTTAAGTCTTCACAGCTGAAAATCCTATAGCATTTGTCAAGGCTTACTTCATTTCAAATATTGGTATATTTCTAATATACCATTATTAGAAATCATGATGATGACACCACTGATCATAAGTATACACAGCTAGCAGACTTTTGTAGCTGCATATTCCAAGATCAGTGGGTTGCACTCTGTGTTGCTCCTGTGGCCTGAACTCTGTGCACCCACCAGGAGTTGCCAGCATTCATCCATGTCCCCCTAAAACCTCTTTGCATGCCATTCCCACATCTTCCTCTACTTTGAAGCTTACTACAAACCCCTTCTGCCCTTATGTCAGGGGTGACATACATGTAAGACTGTCCCATTCACCACTCAATGCCAGAGGCTGTGTGTGTCCCATGCTGAAACATGCTCCTATTCTCAACCACCACCCCACCCAGTCTCCCTCACAAATGTCCCTCAATCTCCTTTCAAGCCAGAGCCTCTGTGTATCCCCAATCTCTAACCTTTCCAGTTTTTTACTTGCTTATTCCCTGTTCTTTACCATTTCCCTCTTCCACACCAAGTCAGGATCCACCATTGCCTCCATGACAAGGTCTTCTGCCCACCTAAGAGGCAGAGCTTATAGGTATATTTGCCAGGTCTCTTTACTAAGGACGTCTTTGCTTCTCTCATGTGGGCTGCCACTATTTTAAATTCAACTGAGAGGATGGGCAGAACTAAGATGCGAGGTACTGTCATGCTGGACAGTGTTATGGAGAGTCCCACAACCCCCAGCATGGGTGCCACAGCATGGCACACGAAAGAATTTTGCTTGGCACACATGCCTCAGAGTGGACGGTGGAGAAGTGGCCAGGGCTGTGCTGCCCCAACAAGGATTGAGCTTCTCACTGCTCCACAGCCACCCACCCCTGGCATGCCAACATCTTACAAGTGGAGGTTGCAGGTGTTTTTGGCACTCTGCCCAAAAAATGGGGCACAGTGTTCAAGTGTTACCTCTGCTAACCAGGTGAGAGGAGCGCTATATTTCCTGCTCGCTCCTTCCAACTTTCAACAAAATCAGTAAGGTTTTGCCCAGTGGCTCCCAGAACATTCCCTGACATTTCAGAACTGATGGTGCTGCATGCAGAAAAGCAGCCTGCAAATGAAACATAAGGCCTGATGAGATTTGAGAAATCAGCAGCCAGACCAGGCACAGCACTTCAGACTTCTGAAGTACTGGGTCAGTAGGGTTATGTGAAGCAAGTCCTATTTGATTTGGATTCGGCCTGAATCAGGGACAGTGATTAAATTTGTTGATTCGGATCATTGCCCCCCAATTCAATTCAGCCAAATCCAAATCTGAAGATTCGATGCCAAGTCTGAAAAATTGGCAACTCAGACATGGACACAGCTTTAAAAGTTTTGTCTACATACCTCAAGGTACCAGTGCAGCTTGTGAATGCTGCGATGGTGGGGTGCGAGGAGAGTCCCACAGGAGTGCAGGGGGTCCTTCCATGTGCAGGGCACTGAACCCAGAAGTGTACCAGAAGTACTTGCACCCCCCTGGCATGGTGATTGGCTGTGGGGAGACCCTAGGTGCCCCTCCAGACCCAGGAGGCACCAGCTGCCAAGCCGGGGGGGGGGGGGCCCCCACAGGCCCAGGCCCCCACCCACCCCGGCGCACTCCGTGGTGGACTGGGAAGTGCTTCTGGTCCACTTCCAGGTCTGCTGCCAAGCACACTGGGGAGCCCTCCATGCACCCCAGCACTGCAGCATTCATGAGCCACCTGCTACCTAGAGGTATGTAGAAAATATATTTAAAGCTGTCTCTATGTCCGAATCTTTCCAAATCTCTCCGAATTGATTTGAAGCATTCCAATTCAATTCAGAAAGATTAAAGGGTTTAAAAGGTCCCATCAAGAAGGCCAGCATGCACTCCCTATGCATCACCAATGATCAGGGATGCTTACAACAGATGTAAAAATTAGTTTTAAAACAAATTGTTGACCTACCCACATCATGTGCATAGTTAAACTGAGTAACAAACTAATATTCCTCACCTTTACTTGTCCTTTTCCTCTGTTCTTTTGCTTAGTTGTATATAACATCTCAAATGAGATTATAAGCTTTGAGTCAGAGATCCTATCTTTGTTTGCTCTGTAAAACGTGAAGTGTGGTTTGAAATGCTATTAAAAAAAACAAACCATAGAGCAAGAATAATCAGAAGGCTATCAAGTTCCTGTAAGCAAATAAGGCCTTTTGAACCCATGTTAAAAAGTTAATATTAGATGAGTCCTTTAGGAGGAAGAGTTGCTTGATAATATAGTTGTACATAATTGAGATGCCTGATTGAGTTGTGAATTGACCTCTTGCATTTAAGTCATTATTTAGATCAGGTGTACACTAGGAGCGCTTTGCCGGTATTGCATATTCCACCACCCACCCCTACTAAGCAAACAAGCACAGCTTTGCCAATACAGGTGCGTACACTGGAGCCTTGCCTGCATGGCTGTTGCTCATAAATTGCCCCTCATCACATCCATGAACGAACATGGTTATGGTGGTAAAAGCTGGTGGAGTAGGTCTGGCCTTTAGCACATCCACATTCCACATTTGGAATTTTACCTGATCACCAGGAACTAAACAGAGAGGCTAGTTTATACACTGACCAGTAGGGCTGTACGAAGCTTTGGTCCCTGATTCAATTCAGCAGAGATTCAGCCCAGTTCAGTGGCTGACCTCCAAATCCAAACTGAATCAGGAGACCCTTTAATCTCTCCGAATCGATTCAGAGAGATTCGACAATTTGGACATAGGCACAGCTTTAAATGTTTTTTCTACATACCTGAAGGTACCAGGCAGCTCTTGAACGCTGCAATGCTGGGGCGCATGGAACGTCCCACAGGAACATGGAGGGGTCCCCAGCGTGCTCAGCAGCAGACCTGAAAGTGGACCAGAAGCACTTCCAGGGAGTGCACCAGGGGCCCCCCCGCACCATTCTGGCTCAGGGTGGCCCCCAGTGCATTCCCCAGAAGTACTTCCAGTCCACTTCTGGGTTTGCCGCCAAGCACGCGGGGGGACCCCCCCCAGTGGGATGCTCCATCCACCCCAGCATCACAGCTTTTACGAGCCACGCCTGGTACCTTGAGATATGTAGAAAAAACATTTAAAGCTCCATCTATGGCCAAATAGCTAATTCTCTGAATCAGCATTGAATCTTCAGATTTGGATTTGGCCAAATCAAATAGGGGATAGTGATCCGAATCAACGTATCAAATCACTGCCCCCAAATGAGGCCAAATCCAAATCAAATACAGCCTGTTTTGTACACCCCTAATAAAAAGGACTTTTAATCTATCTATCAAAAAGGACATGATGCAATGCATTCAGAGAACATCAAAAGCAGTGTCTATGTTTAAGGGGAAAACCCCTTAGTTGATCACAGTATGTTAGTGTCTAGAGAAGTGGTTCTAAACCTATTTGTCACAGATGGACACACTTGCTGCTCTGTGTTATGTGGGCCATACCCACACAACTTACTTCCTGCGTTTCCATTTAAAAAAATGTTTTAATAGGATGTCGCATGGGCCGCAACAGTGTGCTGCCTGGGCTGCATGCAGCCCGCGGGCTGAGAACCACCGGTCTAGAGGAAACACTGAAGAAAAGCTAATGGCTGGGTCCTGAATGAAAAATGTGATAACGTGGATTTACTGAATGTAGACTGTGCTTGACTAACCTTATATATTTTTCTTTGATAGTTGATCTCCCAGATCCAGATATCCCATGTGGTAAATCAACCAAAATCTAACCAAACTTCCATAAAGCATGTAGTACAGCACCCAACAGGAAAGCACTAGTTCAAATGGAGAAGGGAAATAGTGCAAGAACTATGAAGTAGATGAAGAAGTGACAAAATAGGAAGCAGCTAGAAACTTAGCTAGAGGGGGGTTACTGTAGAAGTTACTCTAGATTGAAAACAATATCCACTTATAATAGTAAAGATTTTAAAAATAGCCCATAGTTTAGAAAGAGACACAAATCTTTATACTCAGGGGCATAAGACAGAATATTAGACTAGGAAAAATCACTAATCTGATCCATAACATCAATTCCTACATTCAAAATTTTGAAGTTGTAAAAAAAAAAAAAAAAAAAAAAAGTTAGAGATGAAGAACAACGCTGCATTGTTTCCAACATTACTACTACTTTGTTTGCTTGTTTATCCAAGTAAGTAGTGGACACCATATTTAAAGAAAGATTTCAAGTTCTCCCTAACCCTATGCCCCACACACATTTCAGTGAACTAGCTGGAAGCTTCTATACTTTGCAAATCCAGCTATGCAACACAAGGACACAAGGGGACAGGGCACATTTGTGAAAAATATTTTAGATGCTGTCAAATTTCTTCAAATGCCCTTGATCAGATTATCCAGCCCCTTGTAGTCTTGCATCTGAAGTCAGCTGCCTGAGACTTGATCTTCTTGACAGCTATCCTGAAAATTCAGAAAGCAATACTTCATACAATCATACTGACCAGAGGCCCTGAGCACTCATCTAAGGTCCATGACAGCAACACGTTTATGTAAAAGAAAAACAATTTTCTGTTCTATGGAATACACACCAAAAGGGTATAATTATAGTTTGATGCTGCAAATTTTCATTCATACCACCTACATTTATGAAAAACAATCAGTTACAATTTACACAGTTTCAGAACTAGGTGGAATAGTACCTCACCAGGCGAAGTACCAAGACCAAAACAGTAAATACTCTCATATCACTGTAAATACAAGCCAGAATCTAGCGTTAGAACATCATGCATGCATACCTATCAAGAAAAATCTGCAAGCATGACAAATTCAAGGTATACCTACTAATGTAACAAATACATAAGGATCTGGGACAAGATCCACAGTCGGAGTAAATTGTTATAGCATAACTGAAGGCAACAGCCATTAATGAAAACTTACAAAAGATAAAAGGCTGAATAATGTGCAATTAATTTCTGCTTCATCATCCAGTCAAAATTAGTCTTCTCTGTAGGAAGATCTTCATAGTTTCATAGTTTCTAGGGTTGGAAGGGACCTGAGTAGATCATCTAGTCCAACCCCCTGCCATGGCAGGAAAGAGTACTGGGGTGAAACGACCCCAGCAAGGTGTACATCTAACCTCCTCTTAAAGCCCGCCAGGGTAGGAGCCAGCACCACTTCTCTTGGAAGTTGGTCCCAGATCCTAGCCGCCCTGACTGTAAGGTAGAGCCTCCTTATATCTAGTCTGAGTCTACCCTCTGCCAGCTTGTGACTGTTATTCCTGGGCGCTCCTGGCAGTGCTCGGGGGAACAGGGATTCCCCCAGTGCCTGCTGATCCCCCCTGACTAGTTTATAACAGGCCACTAGATACCCCCTCAGCCTTCTCTTTGTGAAGGCTGAACAGGTTCAGGTCCTGTCGCCTCTCCTCATAAGGCCTTCCCTGCTGTCCCCTGATCATGCGAGTGGCCTTCCTCTGG
>NW_017728915.1:39826035-39844415 GCF_001723895.1 Crocodylus porosus | reverse complement strand
GAGCACCCACAGCCCCCTCACCAGGTCATCTCCCGTGGCCAGCACCAGGTCCAACAAGACGTCTCGCCTGGTGGGGCTGTGCACCTCCTGGGTTAGATGGAAGTCCTGCATTCTGGCTAAAAACCTATGTGAGTAGTCAGTTCTGGCTGACTGCTCTTCCCAGCAGATGTCCGGGAAGTTCAGGTCCCTCATGACTACCGCATCCTTAGACTTCACTACCTTCGTGAGCTGACCTAAGAATTCCTGGTCGAGCTCTTCCCCTTGGTTGGGAAGTCTGTAGTAGACCCCCACTGTTAAGTCTCTTTCCCCTCGACTGCCTTGTATTCTAACCCAAAGCACTTCAGAGTGCCCTTCCTCCGATTCTTTGTTAATTGAAGAGGATGGGTATTCCTCCTTAATGTAGAGTGCCACACCCCCACCTTTTCTTCCTATCCTGTCCCTCCTGTACAGCCTATAGCCCTTGACATTTACCACCCAATCATGCATTAAGTCCCACCACGTTTCAGTGTATCAAATCTGTCCTCAGATTCCTTCATATAAAAACACTACACTAAAGGCATCTTGAGCACTTTACTCTCGTTTCATCTAACAGTTTCAGGATAGGTTTGTTTTTAAGAGCTGTTGCCTTCAGGTTCTTTTACTATACTCATCACCAGGGCACTGAAGTACCTTTAAGAAGGTACTTTAGTGCAATGTGACTGGTATTTGTTACATGAAAGCCTTTTTTCTAAAAAGAAAGATACAAGTTCTATTTACTTTTTGTAATGCAAGTTTTCTTTGGCATATTGTTTTTTTCAATTGACTGTTTGGAATCACTGCATGTCCAATGTGCTGCACATACTTGCTAGCAAAGACAAGGTTAACAGACTATGCCTAGTGCCTAGAACAGGAAGTAGCAATGTTTGAAAAGGTTGCTAAAATCTCTGGGACAGGCCCCAAAGAAAAGCACCGTCTTTGGCACACATAAGCTTTGTGTTTGCCATGGACATTTCTATTGTGCCCGAAGAGAAGAGCTGTCAACCAGAGTCCTCACCCCAGAGCTTCAGGTAATCTTCCATAGTCAAAGCAGATGTCACCTTGAAATGAAAATTTTGACTAAGAATGAGCACCACACTGAAACCCAGGCCCAGGCTTGAAGTACAGGATTAGAATCTCACTAAAACTGTAAATCGGTAGTTTAGCACCGATTAACCAGTTCAAAAGTACAGCAAACTGTCAGTATGTCTGCGCTGCAGAGGGCATCTTGGCCTGGGCTCCTGTATGTGCACATCATACTTCCCAAGCTCACCTGCACTGGCAGAGCAACATAGGACCTCCACCTACAGTTCATACAGACATGGCAGTTGCCCAGATCTGAAACTAGACCTTCCAGTAGCATAACACAGGACTCTTAGTGACTTTCTAACCTAAGCCACTCTAGCAACTGGTTCTACCTGGTGTTATGGGAAAACGTGTCTGTAGAAAGGTGTTCTCTGAGCAGCAACACACTGAACTGAAACAATTCTGGATTTACACACTTGTGCTCCTGTCTACTCAAGTTGACTCCAAGCTCCAGTTCTACTTTGCTGAATGAGTTGTTCCTGCTTGTGAGTGAACTATTCCAGCAGGATGCAAATAGAAGGAAATGGGAGATGACAGGGGGTATATCAGTTTCTGACCCTGCAGTCTTGGAAGGGAGCTCATCATGAAGGATGCTGATAAGGAAGAGCAGAGACAACTCCTAGTGCTTGCAACTATTGAAGATTTCTTTTGATGCAAACTACTGCTTGAGCAGGACAACTATCAAAAGGTGCTGGGTCACATCATCATGCAGACTTATGGCTCTGGAACTTGTCATGTGGAAGCACCCCTTCACGGACCCATGTAGGAGCTTGTCCTGATTCACCTCCAGCAATACATGGAAAATGAGACACCAAACAAATCTAGATGTGGGTTGCTACTGCCTTCAAAAAAGTTGGCTTCCTCAACCTGATACAGATCCATGATTTAATGTAGTCAGACCACAGTATAACCACAACCTTTGTGCAGTCATCACATCAGCTAGCAAGTATGGCACCGATTCTCAATCAGGGTGCCATGGCACCCTGGGATACTGTGAGATCCTTTGAAGGGTGTGCACAACAGGTACACTATTAAGTATGCAAACAGCTATACATGATTCACAAGATAAAGGTAGAAATTTCTAAAAGAAATTCATAGCATCAAGATATTCGAACCTGTTGCAATCTTTCTGAGTTCTCTGCAATCGAAAAATTGCTCTATTATTTTTCAGTAGTCAAGAAAGGAGTAAAAACTAAGAGCGGGTATTTTCCAAAGGGCACCCTGACCTTAATAAGTTTGAGAACCACTGCACAAGGGGCTCAGGCAGACATATTTTTTGAGTACTACAGAATACAGAACTACAAAATAAGTGCTATGGACCAGGCACAGGTTCACAGTCAAATGCAGCTGTCTTCTGTTCCCTTGTCCATGCATATCTCTGGGCAGAGTCCCACTGAGTGGCACCCGCTGGCTCGCTATTCAAGGAGCAGTGGGCGAGCAGTGGGCACTAGTCAGAGTTCTCTGCTCATTGTCCTTCTTGACATCCTAGTTATCAATCTCTGACCTGTACTCCTGTTCTCTCCTCATCTGCCCCACAGAATTTATTGTTATATATGTAGTAGACACCCTCCAACCACTATGGGGAACTTATAGCTCCTGATGGCACTAGGCCCACCACCAGCATATAACAAATAGGCCTCGCTACAGCACAAGAGTGTGGCAATAAAGGTATGCTCTCCAAGCTAAGTCCTTGCTGCAGTCCAGCTTCCATAGTTACCACCATTAGCATAGCTGTCCAAGGGTGAATTACTGTGGATCCAAATTTGTTAGCAAAAAGGGAACAGAGCTTGCCTAAAGAAATCCATTCCTAAGTAAAGCCAATAGGTAAAGTGTTAATGACTACCGAAGTCATTAGGGTTTAATCACAGGTAACTAGTCTAAAAGATGATGGCATTTTACTTTAACAAGATTAAGGCTGAAGGGTTGGGGCAGGGGGGAATTGTTTTTTAAAATTTCTTTAAAAAGAAGCCAGCAACTGTTAACACAAAAAATATAAATAAATAAATAAATTGCTGGCAACATTACCTTTATTACTGGAATATATATTCCAGTAATAAAGGTAATGTTGCCAGCAATTTATAATTCAACAAATCAGTTAATGTACTATCCAAGTCCCTTTACAAAGGCTGCTAATCTCAATATTCAGGATTCCACACAGCAGGATAAATGGAGAAATTAATCCTTTTAAAGTTGAAGTTAAACAACTGACAAAGGCATGTGTTAGCTGAATACTATTTATGGCATGCTTCCAAATATCAGATAAAGCTTTCCTGGCTGTGCTTCAGTCATCTCCATTCACAACTCAAAGAGTATTGTATAATTTAGACAGACAGTATAAATCCTGTGTCTTGTTTGTGTCCAATTTACACAATCTAGAAGTAGAGAACAGTTTATTTAAAAAAAAAAAAATCAATCTTTTTTAAAGGTTGATCCTTTTTACTTAAATCAGTTTTAAAGATTAAATTATACACTTGTTATTTAAATTATACGTTTTATTTTTAAAATAAATGTTTAATTAAATCTGAATTTAATATAATAGATATTAAAGCCTGAACTTAATATACTCTCTAAAAACATTTAAATATGAATGCAGCATCAAACAAGAGATCTGAGTTCACAGCGTCATATTTTTCTGTATACAGAAAGAATTGGGAGGGGCATTTTTTTTTTTTTTTTAGGTCAAGTGCAATTAACAATGGCACAATAGATCACATATTATATGAAGGTCTTGATCTTTCATGATGTAGGAACAGTACTACTGGCTACAAAGGACTGCTAAAATCATTACAGGCTTTGGAACTCAGCTTCTGATTTATCAGGATGATTCAAGGAATTTACCTTGGTTGTCTCATCCTTCTATTTTATAGATTCTCCCTACCAGAGCTCTAATTTTATATGCTAAATTTTATAGGCTGTTTTGTGTGTTTAGTTAAATTCTAGTTACTAATCTAATACAGCTGCTTGACACAAATCATGTGCAAAAGTTAATTATCTAGTAAATGAGCATATATCATTCCCCACTTTCTAACAAAATAAAATGTAAAACTAATGAGAACCTGAAAATTTTAAACTACAGTTGCTTAAATAAATTAGATTAGATTAAGGTCCTAAGCAGCAAAAAGATACACCAAAACTAGTGTAAAGACTCTGTTTAGTTGTATATCCATGTTTTAATGATTATGCCAACCAATGATAATGATACTTTCTTTAGAAAATAAATAAAATGGAAAAGCTGATTAAAAGTAATTTAAATTGAGGCTTTCTGCCTGGTGATTTAAATCAATCTTTCCTGATCAAAAAAGTGCTATTTAGCAATCATTGCTTCAAGACAGGAATTCAGTGACTTTCAAAAGCTTTGTCCTTGATAGTTATGAACTCTATATTAGCCTGTCAAAAGTAACAAGGGAATGGCAGGATTGGAAATCTATTAAATAGTACTGATGTGGCCAAAAGCAGAGAAGTCATGCAAAGCTGGTCCATAGGCCCGATCAGACCCACAGACCAGGCCTACATGCTGGTGTCCTGGAGCAGCTGGTGTGGGCCCGGCTGCACACTGTGGCTGTTCTGGGATATATACTGGAGCAGGAGCCATGTGGAGCACGGTCAGAGTGACCAGAGCGGCCACTACATCTGGCACCATACAGTGCACCCTGCCTGCTGCCTGTGGGTCAACTCCAAGAACCACGGGCAGCACTGGGCACCGGATGATAGGGCTCCATGGGCTGCATCTGACATCCCTGCACTAAGCCATTAAGAGGCTTTACTTCCCATAAGAAATAACAACTAAAATGCTTCTTTCTGGTATATAAATCATAGAGACTAAAGTATTTGCATAATCTAGGACAAACCATTGTATCCAGGTGGTTGGGATCAGTAGTATGCATTAATCACAGTAGTATGCATGAATCATGTAAAACGGTAAAAATAAAAACATGTATGTATGCTTGATTTTCTTAAACTAAGGCATTTCAGAGTTAACATTTAAACACACATCCAAGTCTACAGCAGCAGGAAAATACACAATTAAAGTCTTCAAACAACCTAATTTTGCTGTAAAGTGACTGTATGCAACAATGACAATTTTGGGATTTTAGGGTTTGAGAGTCCAGATTAATTTTAAAAGATATCTGATTTTCTCTTATTTGTCCCCTCACGGTAGAGTACACTTTCAGCTGTGGATTTCTACAGATGCCTGTCTTTTAAATGTAACCTTAACTCTAAATTTCCTAGGTTTTTAATTTTTGTTTCAGAATAGTTAAAACATCTTAACATAGAGCTGCATATTAATGTAGCTTTTTCTTTGATTTAGTGTCTTCAGCAAAAATATCATTCACAAATACCGAACAAGACACAAGTATGCTACTACTTGTTTCACTGTGTTCCCAGAGTTGCCAATGCTACCTAGTTCAAGTACAATTTAACTTCTCCAAATGGAGCAAGAATAAAAACATACAAGTTACCAAACAACTTTCAAAAATGAGCTTTGCAATCATGGGGTGAACAGTGCATACACCACTACCATGTGTCCAGTTCCAGATTATTGCTATTTATTTTCTCTGCCCAACTTTCTACTTCCCAAATAAACAGTCTCCAAAAAACATTTGCTTTCCCCTTACTAAGTACCAGTTTTAATTCCCAATAAGGGGTGATGGTAAGAAAGAGTTAAAGTGGTTCTCCTCTTTCCAAGGTAGTCAGCACTGAACTTTATACAAGGTACCATAAACTACAGATTTCAGACACTGGTTCCTCTTTCCCCAGCTTAAACCTGTGTCTGGTTGCAAGACACAGAGGTATCCATTTTAGCCAATTTACAAGCATACACCATCTCACACTTGAAATGAGTAGGGACATTTTTTGTTTTATTCTTAAACCAACAGATTCCAGAATTTCAGTTCTATATTTAAGTGAAGTGTTACCATAGTTCTGAAGTATTGTGCTGTGACTAACTCTATGAAACCCCAAGTCCTCAGGGCATCAGCTAAAGAGGTACAGGAGTGCTTGAGGCAGATGAAACCTATACAGAGTGGTAAGGAAGGATTAAAATGGCTAAATTAACAGGCAGATATGTTTTTGTAATTTTATCCCTTTTCTCTCTCCTTGCACTGTTCCTGTGGTACAGTAAATCATATCTTCTTTTGAACAATATGGCCTGCACCACTATTTTTGTACTGGTTGTAGATTTCCACAAGTAAGTCTGAGACTCAAAGACCAGCTGGACCTGCTGCAGACAGAAATGGCAAGGAGAGAGAACCATAGCCTGGACAGTCTAATCCCAAATATATGATGCCTCATCGGCAGGTAAGTGTAGGCCCATCATCTGGAAAGGGGCCTGTGGTCAGACGAAGAGCAAAGGAGCAGCATTTATACCTTCACACTTATTTTCAGTTTTATTGTCTGACCTGGCATATGTGGAAAAAGAAGCCACCCATGCCCTTTGTTTGGCCCAAGCTTTCATACAGCACCTTCTATCACACACACGGTATGTCCCAAAGTCCCATTTTTCAGCATATTATATATATTTTATATCTATCTATATAGATACACACACTTCATTTTTTTAACTAAATTCCTATAGGTTTGCCCAGTCCAAAGGTCTGAAAAGGACTCCATGGTGTCAACTCCTTCACCATGACACTTTCCAGAGAGAGGCTAAGAGTGACCTATTTTGCCATACAGGCATCAGTCAAAAGTTACAAGGATGCATGGAGAATTGCAGAATGGGTTTGGCCTGGTTTCAGAGGGGTGGTGGTTGGAATAAATAGAAAAAATTGTTCCACATAAAATGTGATAACATTATTTATAATAAAACTCTATGCATGCTTGCAACAACTGAAATGATCCTGTTTTACCTGGTCACCAGCTTGCCTTAAATTTTATAGTTGTAACAGCTGAGAAATATGTATGCTTCCTACCTCATGATCTTTGTGCTTAAAATCCAAGCACAATGTTGACATTAAATATTACTGTAGATTTAGTTTATTACAAATATCCACTGTTTAACCAACAGTATGTGTCAGCACAAACATGAAGAGATGCTTAACCCTGGCATTTGAGCCTACTACACTGTTTCTAATAAATTCAAATAAAATAGCGGCATGCACATAAAAGCAGTTAAAGACATACAGCAGCCTGACTGACACCAGCATTTCTGTGGCACAGCAAGATTCATTCTGTTTCACCTTCTAGTACTCAATGTTAATACTGCTAACCTTCATGCTGTGGGACAGTAGCCGTACCACACACAAAGAAAGCCCATCCCACCAACAGTAAAGATGGCTAATCAGTTATCTATAATGCGACACAAGGGCTCCTCTTGGAGGCATGCTTTACATCTAACACAATGTAAGATTGTCAAACACCCTGTGCCACAAGTCAGATTTGGACTACATGGGCATTTGAGCTTGCCCTTCTCCGGCCTAAGGGCCCCAGATTCTGCAGCAGATCATGCCCCCAACTTCTGGTTGCTTGGTGGGCTGGACAGAGGGACTCTATGGGCTCCGTATCTGACACCCTTGTTCTCACACATTTACCTAATGACACCCACAGGCTACTTGCAATGAACACATTCAAGCCTTCTTTAACCATTTCTCCATTATATCCTGTGTTTATATTCAAGAGTAGAAGAAAAAGATTATGCATCAGGCTCACAAGGTAGGATTTTAAAGTAGTGTCAATTTTCAACAACATTCTCGCTTGAAATATAACAATACTGAGGAGGGATTCAGATGAAATGAAACTAACGTTGAAATTTGAGAACACTTAAAATCTTGTCTAGCAGGTCTGCGTCTTTGCCAAATAAGCTTGGATATTATGATCAGACTGTTTTATTGTAATTAACTGCCTGATACAAAGATGGCTGTCAGGGAACAATTTGCAGGGCCACAGAATGATTAATTATCACAAGAAGTTTCTGAAGTGCATTATATGCATAAAATATGGACCAAAGTGCAAGTTAATAAGTACAGTATTTGTAAAGAATACGAACAAACCATGGTAGCCCTTTCTCATTCAAACTTTTGTTTCAACTCTCTATTGTTTCTAAATCATTACTACTCAATACATATATAGAGCACTCATTTAACTTTGATTAAAGTTAGGTATAACTAATATGAAGCATGCTGAGCAAATCAGAAAAAACTTCTCTTAAATAACTGTAGAATTGTAATTATAGTTGAAAGTATTCATATAAGAAAACATACTAAGATTGACTTGTTTTGCAAAAAGTGAGTCTTATCAGATTCTTCCCCAAATCCACACGTACTTAGCTCGAGGCATAAATGGGGAGCCTGATATAAGCATCCAAGATCCACTTTTGCTTAAAAAGGCTATTCTGCACTGGAATTAAAATGTTACTTGAAACAGAAGAATAGGAGCACTGAAACAATGAACGGTGCAACACATGCACAAAAGCTATCTTGCACAGTGTTCAGGCTTTATTGCAGCTTTTTCATGGCATCCATACTGATGTTATTCTACACCATGATGGTCACAACATCCTCTAACACAGTGGTTCTCAACCATTTTTGGACCACGACCCATTTGTAAACATTGATGGCCTGTCCCGTCCCAATGCCCTCGCTCCTGACCTGCTGCCCCCTGCCCCTGTGCCCCAGTGTGGGGAGCTCAGAGGAGAGGCAGGGGCACCCCCCCAAGCAGCCTCTTGCAGGCTGGAACTGCAAAAGCCTGCAAGGGAAAAGCCACAGTTTCCCAAGTTTTCTCCTTTAAAGGAGAGTTCATTTTTAAAGTTTGTTTGTGACCCTTTCATATAGTCCTGCAACCCACTTTTGGGTAGCAAATCATGAGTTGAGAAATACTGCTCTCACCTATAGCTTTTAAGAGAGAAGCAGTGAATTTCAGAAGGCATAAAATACCTCCTTTCAGTGAGGTAAAGGAAACTCCGAGAAAGGATACTAAGCTCCCAAGATCTACCAACATTCCTTACACTGTGTCCAGTTGTTTTTTTCTGTCCAAACTGAGGCCAGGCTAAACACTGAGCAATCTGTTCAGCAAGAAAGTTTTCTGCATGAGCTTTCAAACAGGCATCATAAATCACTGACATGAGACATGGAAAGAAAGGTGTTACAACAATGCATGCAGAAAGCCAGTCAAGCAGTTTGCAGAGTTCATACTGTAAGTCTTATGCAGGTCACAAGTTACTTTTGGACCTGGATCACAAGTGCCAACTGATAGGACTGAATTGAACTGAAGACCTGATGACTACAGAAGGGAAGACTTCTTTGCATAGTTGGGGTTATTTTGTAAGCAGCCTCGGGCCAAACTGGCACCACCTAACTTCAGCAAAAAGTAATAAAGAACCATAGTTCCACATTGAGAACTGGTTTTACTAGCGGATATGCACACCTTGCAGCACTTGTTCCCAAAAAGCTGCACCAATTAGATTATCTGCATCTAATGTTGGAATAGCACAAGGAAAGGTTAAAGTAAAAGAAGCCACATGAAAAAAATAACAGATGTTGAACAAGCTAAAGTGGAAGCACTGAACAAGCTGTGAATCTGGCCCTCTCAATTAAACAAGCATTATGAAAAGGTCAGCTAGCTCAAATATTTCAAGAGTCACTCAATTTTCCAAGGGCAAGTTATATCATGTGGAAGAATTAGTTAAGGGATTAGCTTCAACAAAAAGCTTCCATTGGAGCTGATCAAAGTTATTGTTAAAGTACATAAATTCTTCCTATTTGTTCGACTAAAAGAGGAGCATAACTACCTACAGATTGAGCAATTGTATTAAAGCAGTGTTTAACGTGTCCATTTCCATTCAAACAATGACCTTGTTTTTCACAGAACTACAGCGTTGCCATTTCTATTGGTGGATAACTAATACCCTAACACAAAATCCCTGAATGCAACGAATTTCTTTCCTTTATTATGAAAACTTAATTCAGTAAAAAGGAAGTTCTATTGATCACCTGCCAGAAGGGCAGATAGGTGCCAATTTAAAAAAAAAAAAAAAAAGAGGATTCTTCTGCTGTTGTGTTAATGTACTAAAACACCTGCAGGACAAACGATACTTACGTTTACTCTAAACAAAATAATCCCTTTCCATCCCTTTCCTGCTACCACACCTCTAGCAGCACCTTTTATTTAAGAAGCAGAATTTAATAAATCAAAGTGCTGCAGCTTTGAATCCTTTCAGATGATAAAGTAAGAAAACAAGAGATTTCAAATTACAAACTACACACTTCTATTCCAGATAGCAGACCTAAGCTCCAAAGAGAAAAAACTGACTGCACGTAGAAAACTTAGATGCCCAATAAGAAAAGCAAAAGACATTGTATTGCCAATTGGAATTTGCACATAAGATGCAAAACATTTGTGGCAATAGTCATGCATTTACCCACATACAAATCAGACAGGTAATTCACCTGCTACAAAAAAATACATACAGAAAAGAATGAGCCAACATCTTAAAAAAAAATTGGTAGATGGCAAATTCAAAACCAATATGAGGAAATAATTCTTCACACAGAGTGAAATTCCTAGCCAAGTGATGCCAAAACCAAAAACTAACCAAGATTTAACACAGGACTGGTATTTTATATGATAATCATCTAGCCGGGGTCATTTGACCCCAGCATTCTTTCCTGCCATGGCAGGGGGTCGGACTTGATGAGCTGCTCAGGTCCCTTCCAACCCTACCTACTATGAAACGATGAACAATACAAACACCCAGAGTTATAGTTGGTACCTTAAAAAAAGGGTTTAGAGGAAAATGAGAGCTCCAGGGAGGCAGAGTACCTCCCATCTTCCCAATGCTCGCTCCTAGAAAAAAAATACAGGATTTAATTCACCAAGCATCCAATACCCAGGATGAAAGTGTCAGTCTAACAAGCATGACTAAGGTTTGCAGTTTGCCACTTTCCAATCAGTCTTCAGTACCATAACCAAACTGCAGGAACTTTGCTGCTTTTTTTCTGTATTTGATGTACAGATTAGTAGGCAAGATGTTGCCAACAAATCAGGCCCTTTAATGAGGGTCCTGAAAAGGTGGGTCCTTTTTCTTGCTCCCTTTGCCAGTCAATTACAGAAGTTTGGCACAGGAATTTGGCCTCCAATCTTGGCAAGGAAAACAATGTACCAGGCAACTAAAAGATAAAAGCATCTTAAGAACGCTTCTCAACAGAATTCTGTTTCCATATGGTCTTTCAGAAAGGCCAAATGCATCCCCAATATCAGAGACTTTTCACTACTCTCTTCAAGTTTCAACTTTAGCATGTTTCAACTTGCTTGCATATTCATGTGACTTATTGTCCCTTGCTTGTTTAGCAGGCATAGGTGAGATAGCAGTATTAACTGTGCTACTACCAAAATTTGCTTTGAAAACCAAGAGAACTTTTAGTGCACAACTTTAAAACTTTGTAAGGCAATCTGAACATTTTCTGAATTATTTAGAAAATAACTGGGTGAACCAAACCGATGCATGCAAGCAAGAAGCTACATATGGAAAAGTATCTAGTTTTATGCCATCATGGGGCAGCATAAAAAAAATGAAACAAGTTCAAACCACACCAACATTCGGCAGTTTCTACCCATGATGACACAATGCCTTTAGAGCATTGCATAGAAGTGATTTTCGACAATGACAACTATTTAAGATTTTATTGTGTACACATTAGGATCATGTTGCTACACCATTTAAATAAGCCCTGAATGTTCAATGTCAGTCAGTGCCTATATTCCAGATAACTCTGCTCTACTTTAATAAGAAAAGGGGTTTGCATGTACGCTTAACTCCAAGAGCAGACTCAACAGTATACTCTCTCATGCTCTTTAAATAAGGGAAAAGGGGGTGGGGTGGGGAAGGGTGCGAGTGCCATGATCATGCCCTTTAATTGTTTCACCTGCACTTTAGCCACTCATTTACTTTTGCTAGGATTACCAAAAGTGTTGAATGACTTAAAACAGCTATCTTTTTAAAATATATTAAGACTGTAGTAAACAGTATTCTCTCCCTACACCCAACTGTGAAATCTCCACCTTAAAATGAGCTGGCTTATATGGGGTATGAAAATTAGGGAAAGAAAGCAAATTTTATTTTTAAAGTTTACAGGTTCAACCAATTCAAGAATATAAACAGAATATAAACAGAATGCCAATCATTTTTAAATGATGGACACTGTTTACAAAATATTTTGCTTGAACCCTCCAGCTGAAAGAAGATGCTTAGCAATGTCATTTAGGAACCATGAGAACAGTTCGGTTCATGACTAGGTTCATGACTAAACTGGAACACTGTTATCTATTATGATGGCTGTTGCCCACAATGGATGTCAAACAAACAGCCCCCAACCCAGATCCAGTACACAGGATGTGGTCTTTTGACCCAGGAGGCATTTCAGAACCTGTCTAATCTCAGTTTTCTCAAAATTCATTTCCAGGCCTCAAGGCCAAACTTCCAAACAACAACAAGCATAAGTCGTGCAATGCAGCAAACGGCCTGACAACTACTTAGGTGCAAAATTTGCTCCCCTTATGCCTTTTAAGGTTAAAACTATAAAAAAAGGGAAGCATTAACTATTTCTTGATTTATACTGGTACTGGAGTGGAAAGGTATTGAGAGTCTATTCAAAGAGATTGACAAGAACATGGAGAAGGCAAAGAAATGGAGAAGAGAAAAGGGGGAAAAAAAAAAGTATAAACAGTAACGTGTCTAAAATGTGAGGCTAAGGAGCAATGCAAAATGCCATGGCATTGCACTGAACAAGTAACCAAGAAAAGGGTAGATTTTAGCTTTTATTTCTGTAAAAACCTTCTGTTGCTGTAAGTGTTCTGTTGTTGACTGAGCAGGGGGTACGTAATCCTAGATTTTTATCCTTGCCCAAACTAATTAAAAATATAATATGTTTCTCTTCAGAATAAGTTTGAAGACTTGGTCTCACATATCCCTTCATTAGAAGCATTTGCTATTAAGATAAAAGACTTTTTGTCTGAATTATCAGTTGTGATAGGGTTAGCTATGGAGCTGCAAGGACAGGGTGAGTGAAGCTGAGGAGTAGACTCTACCTCTTCTGCACATGGCTAGGACTCTCTAATAGTACATCCATGCTGTGGTAGGTAAAATTCTGGAAAAAACAACTTTTTTCTTCATTCTGCCTTCCCCAAATGAGGTGGATATCTAATCTGAGGGCATGTGGGATGTGAGAAAATATGGCAAAATGCTGTGTCCTCCTGTCCATAGGCAAAGTACACACATACATTTTCTGCTGATGATAACTAAGTATATTCCTGTCCTACTTCCAAGGAGTGCCGATGATATATAAATATTACATAAAATGGCTAATTTTCCTCCCAGATTAAGCCTGGACTGCAAGTTTTGGCAGCACTTCCTCTTTTCTGATGCAGGCAATTTTCTATGTTGTGCTGTTTTAGTATTATTATTGTATCTTATCTCTACAAACCTTGGAAAAGCTAGCAAAGAAAGGGGAAAACTCAAGCTAAACTGCTAGCAGCATGCCATTACAATCTTAATCTAGATCTTAGTAGATATAGGCAGTTACCCATATTAATCTGAAGTCAGGCAAAAAGAAGGCAGGGTAGATTTGTACCTTATAGACTAACTAACTAAGAGATGGATAGTACAAGAATTTCATGAAGCCTCTGCTTAGACAACTAAATTAGAAATGTATAGTGTAAAGTACAAATCTACCCTGCCTTCTGCCTAGATCATCTTCATATGAATAGGACCATTCTTCTCAATGTCTAGGTTAAATATCAGAACCAGAGTAAAAAACATCTGCCTAAAGATAAAATGAAGACAGAGAGGTGAATCTCACAGGAAACAGAGAATTTTACTCTATAATGAAGGACATCTTCCTTAAGATTATTCACTCAGTCATCCACCTTTGGATCCATCTGACACGCCCCCCTTAAGTGCTACTGCATACCTGACGGCAAAACACCCACTTTCATCTGCAACTAAGAACAGCTTGAATCTCATCTTATCAGATGCACATGGCCAGGGTGAACCACACATCCAGGGCCCCTCGGGTTGCTTACCAATAGTCACATCAAAAGAGAAACCACACACCTTGGACAAGATCAAAGTGGTACAAAGTTCCACAGGCTGCCTGCTTCACAAGATTGTGAATGTAATAATCTGGTGTACACAGTGCATGGCTTCCCACAAATGAAATAAAGTTCAAGCCCCCCATGGGCACAGCCCTGGCCTAACAAAAGAATTCCATGCAACAAAAGAATAACCATGGAACTAAGTACTTTCTGATTACCTTGTAGTTCTAAGTTTATGTTGGACCGTTTCATCCTTCTAGTAAATGTTTTACTAGATGTCTTCTTTCATCTTGCTCTATCAACAATTGCATAAAATGCATACAAAAATTATAAAGCCAAAGGTATAAAAAGAAAGTACATTTCATATGCACTTATACTCTATCAGACCTAAATTACACAATAGCAGCGCCTAGAAAACTACTTAATAATATGCTACTAAGTTAATGTTTAAAAACAGAAAAGAAGGGTCTTACAGAGGCAGCTTTACTATAACTCATCTATATCAGGCAATTTGATAATAAATTATAAAGAGAGACAATTCTAAGCATACTTGCAACACTGGAAAAGACTGCACTGGCACTGTACAAATCTAGGTAAAAAGAATACAGACCACAATATTGTTAATTGGTTTAAAAATGTTGAAGATTGCTGTAATGAAAGGATTAACTAAATTAATAGATTCCAATCATTTTGGATTTAGGGCCTGTCATTTGACAAGCTGTTTTTGACCTTTGAGTAGCTACCATGAATAGCTTGTCATCTACTTAATTTTTTTAGATTTAAGTGCTGCATTTGGTACTATAATCCACAGAACAGAATGCAGGGCAGAGTGGCATATTATAGACCAGGACTGCCAAACTGATCAGGCCCCAGTCTCAATGAGTGGCATGAGCCAGTCCACAGGCTAGATGATGAATCGGGATCAGGCCTGCAGATTATTCCTCCCCACCACATACTGAATTCAACACACATGACCCCTGCTCCAACTGGTCCGGGACAGTCACAATGTGGTGCCCACTCCAGAACCTGCGCATGCATGCAGCACCTGTCCCAGCCAATTGAGGACCCATGCTGTATGTGACAACTGTCCCGACCCAGCTGGAGTGGGTGCCATGTGCAATGCAGTCCCAGACCAGCCAGGGCAGGTATTGTGTGCAACCTGAGTCCTACACCAGCTGTAGTAGGTGCCGCATGCAGCACACATCCTAGGCCCTGTGCATTGGGCCAGTCCAGTGCACATCTCATGACTTGTGGGTCATCTCTGAGAGCTAAAAGCAGTACTGGGAATTCAATGATGGGATTCCACAGGCTGGCTCTGGCCCCTGGGCTGTACTTTTTACACCCATGTTATAGACTAATTCATTTGGAGAGGCGTAAGGTTTTGTAAGTAATAGCTTACTTCAGCAGATGCCGTAAATCATAGGACAACTAACCTCTAGGTTTTCAGACTATGTGTTCTACTGACTGGTATTCTATATTGCTAATTTGTTTTTACATGTGTAACAGGGGACCCTGCCCTGTTACTGAGAGTAAGAAAAAGGGGTCTGTCTTTGAGGGAAGCTCCTGGGAGGCTGGGGACTAGATGTTCCCTGCACTTGTGGCAGAAAGGGCAGAACAAGAGAAAGCAGCTCACTGCTGAGAGTTCTGTAAAGCACTGTAGCAAGTGAAGACTCACCCTGATTGAAAGAGCTCTCTGTGAAAGGAAGCTGAGAAGCAATACTTGAGACTGGAGGAGGAACTGTGAGCAGGCCCAGGAGGGCCCAAATTGGGAGAAGCCAGAAAAGCTAAGGGGAAGCTTGGGGAACAGCTTAGAGAAAGGCCTGCAGCTGCACTTGACTGTGTTTGCTTGGCTTATATTTGCTGTTTAGGCTGCCAGGCATGGGAGTGGCTAAAGGGGAGGAAAGGAGACCACTGAGGAGGGGCTTGGCCCGCCTGGCCCTAGTCTACTGCTGTATTATTGGGCTGACAGAGGCCCAGCAAGTGGTGACCAGGCTGTCAGTCCTGAGAGACAGGGTGGAGGGACAAGAACCCCAAGAGAGACGGCACAGAACAAGGTAATCAGGACCACACTCTCATTCTCTGGAGGCAACCTCCCACGCTAATAGTGACATAAAAGGTGTGATGGGGTGGTACAAATGTAAGGAACGGGAATAGTGTCCACAAGTAGGCACCACTCCCACTGCCAGGGATGAATCTTATTACACATGACAATGTTTTAACTACTTTATCTTGAAGAGGAAGTTTTACAGTCTGGAGTTAGAACTATTTTTTCCATCATTTTTTTACGGATGTCCGTCACTCTTTTGACAATGGCTTCTGGATACATAAAAACTTTTGGTAAAGCTGAAGATTTTATTACTTGGTTGCAACAGTCAAGTTTTCAGATGCTATAGGGATTAGGGAGACCTAAAAATTACTACTTGGCACTACTTTTAGCTTTGGGACTTGTGGCTAGTCTTGCAGTAGGCTTGAAACCTAAATAATAAGGTGTCTTGAGGAAACTAATCTGTAAAGGGAAACTGAATAAGATGTTAAAAAACCCAAAACATGCATACATAATGATATAACTCAAGCCGAGAGAGAGGCTGCAAGCCGACTTTACCAAGCAACCCAAAGACTTGATATTTGTTACAATATCTTAAACAAATCTTGAATGGTCTTGAAGAGTCATTTTTAAAGTTCACTCTGAACTCCTACCGATACATAAGATTTTAACATAATGAAAATGATATTTCTTTTCCTCAATCACTTAAATTATTCATATTTTTTTCTAGATCAATGTAAAGTATCAAACTAATGATCTGCCTGTCATCCAATTTAGATTTTATATCACTTTAACCAAAATCATTACTGTCAAGGCACCAGAAAACTTCTATATTGCCATGTACATTTAGGCCTGGCCTGTACTTAAAAAGTTTTATTGGCACAGCTGTCAGGATTGGCATGGATTACACTCCTGAGACGGTCACAAAAGTTAAAAAACTTTAACACAGTTCCCTTTGGGGAACTAATTTAAACAACAATTCCAACTGAATTAATTTAAATTTAAAGGTAATCAAATAATCTTTATTTCATCATATAATGACAGGATGAGGAAGAGAAAATTAAAACTACAACAGTGTCTTTAATAAGCACTCATGTAAACTGGTACTACACAATTATGGAGATAATTACTGTATGGTTTCACTATGAATTAAAGTTCTCTGGGTGAGTGAATTTTTTGTTTTTTAAACTTAACTTTAACTCTCAGTTTCCTGGTGTTTTGTTTTGAGTTTGTTTTTTTTTAACTCTCAGTTTCCTGGTGCTTTAACACTTGTTTCTGAGAGAGTCCCAGTGTCCTATGCTACACCCAGAAGAGTGCACACACCAGCAGACTATTTAGCTGGTCTAATAAAAGACATCACCTTGACCCACAGAACCATGCCTGCCCACGACCTTAGACCAACACCCCCAGTATCCCTGCAACACTCCTGAAGTTACTGCCAGGAGGGACTGGCTGAAGTGTGTGTTTTTACCCACAAGCTTGCCCATTCATGTTTACACGCAACTATTCACTCTCTAACCCTGCCAGGAGGCTGGTTTCGCTGAACTGCCCACAGCAACATCAGTGCCTCCCACTTTCTTTAAAGCATTCAGCCCCCATTTCTGCCTGCACACCACTCCTCCGCTGCGTCCTCATGTGTGGCTGTGGACGGGCCATTTCACACGTCACCGGGCTCGCCTGGCATGGTCCTTGCAGGGGCTAGCCCCCTGTGAGCCCTTCCCCCCCACACTTCTCCCAGGGCCCATTTTCCCCCCCATGGGTCCCTTTTCCCCTCCACTTGCTCCCCACTTACTCCCCCAGACCCATTTTCTCCTAATTTTCCCCCTATTTGCTCCCCCTCAAGGTACCTTTCCCCCTCATTTCCCCCCATGGGTCCCTTTTTCCTTCATTCCCCTGCCGCCACCGGCCCCTTTCCCCACCACTTGCTCCCCCCCAGGCCCCTCTTCCCCTCGTTTCCCCCACTTGCTCCCCCCGGGGCCCTTCCCCGGCAGTCCGTGGAGCTCCCTTGCCCGGGGCGGAGCGGGGAGAGAGGGCGGTCCCATCTGTGCCCGGAGCTGGGCCCGCGGGCAGGGGAAGGGAGGCCCGGCGGCGCAGCCAAGCGGACCGCTCGCGTTCCCGAGGAGGCCGCGCGGCCCGGCCCCAGCCGCACTCACCCTTGGAGTAGAGGGACTTGGGGGAGTCGAGGTCGAGGTCGGCGCTGAGCAGAGAG
>NW_017728915.1:39785724-39825935 GCF_001723895.1 Crocodylus porosus | reverse complement strand
CAGGCCGGGCGCGCCTCAGCCGTCGCGTCGCGTCGGGCCGGGCCTGACAGGAATCCGGCGGCTGCCAACGGCACGGACTACCGCCCCCTCCGCGGATGCTCTGCGCACGCGCGGCCCCGGGGCTGCAGGGGGGGCGTCACCAGGGGAACAGCCGGCGGCGTGCGCATGTGCGAACAGAAGGGGGAGGGGGGCTTCTTGCCGCAATTGCGCCTGCGCCAACCGGGCAAGGAGAGGAGGGGGGGTTGGAGAGGAGCGGTGCCCTGCGCATGCGCACGCCCGCGGGCCTTTGGGGGAGGGGGCAGCAGCTCGCCAGGGAGACCACGCGCGTGCGCTTTGAGGGAGCCAGGAGGGACAAAGGTGTGAGGTGATGGCTTCGTGTGATCCTTGTATTTTGCAGGGAAAGGTTTGGTTGCAAACGGAGGTGGTTCAGATCGGGGTGCTTGTCTACAAACCACATCATCCTCATCCAGCCCAGGGGCTCCCCACGGGTTTGGCAGCAAGAAGTAATGGTAGCCTTAATAAGTGCTCCCCTGCTGCCATATTTCTGAACACCCCCCCCCCCCGAACCAAGTGCTAGGTAACACAGCCCTGCACTTGGATCACAGGGCTGGGGTGCTGAGGAGCCCAATCTGGGTGCACAGGGATGGAGCTGGCAGCACGGGCCAATCCAAGCTTTTGGGGCTCAGTCGGAGCACAACATCCGTCCCATGGACCAACTTTGGATCACTCCCTGGGGCAAAAGATTGGGCACTACTGGTTTAAATATTCAGCATAGTGCCTCGTCATGTTCCTTGCTGAAGAGGTGCTCCCTGGAGCCAAGCCCTACCGAAGGGAAAGAGAATTTTAAAATTTCTGTTTTTAAAAATAGCAGTTTCTCCTCTTTTTTCTTTTTTTTTTTTTTTACAGGGTGACTATGCTTGGATCTGATCAATATAACCAGTGGGTATCTCACATCCTAAATAAACCATATGCACACAGACGCTAGTACTGGTCCTTCTGTGGGTAACAGAGCCCCTCCCTGGCCAAAATATGTTATGGGTCACATAAAGAAAATAGAAATGGTGAGAGAGCGACACACCTACAGGGCAAAGAGGATGTCTCCTGCTGTGAGTAAAACCCACAACTCTGTAACAACCGAGTTAGAAGTCTTGCCACATACAATGGTGGTTTTCTAGTCAGCCCCTACTGTGCTTCAATTTGCAGAGTATCCACCCAGTCGTAAGAACTCTGAGCAGAACCGTACATCCTGAAACCCAAATTTACCTCCCCTTGCAGACTAGCTTGTTCATGTCATCTCTAAGTCTCTTCTAATAACACATTTTCCTGAAACTTTCCTGCCTGCTGTTCTACACGTTAAAGGCAGAGTATTCAACTCTATTAAAAGAGCTGAAGGCATCACAGTCTTGGTGAGCTGATCCTTGGAACCATTATGTTGACACCATCTATCAATCAGTCCAGGAAAGGCAAAAAGATTAAACATGATTAAAAAGTACCAGCGTTTGATGTGCTTGGCAAAGAAAACAAAATACTTGCATTTATGTGATTTTTTTTTCAGCTGAGGATCTCCAAGTGTTCTACAAAGACAAATCATTACTTAAATAATACAAAGGGTAAAACTGGGGCACAGAGTTGAAATGACTTGTGCAAGGTTTCACAAGCTTGAGCTTAACAAGCAGTTTATAAGGCAAGAAGGGACCGTGATTATCTTGTCTGACCTCCTGGATAACACAGGCCATAGAGCTTCCCTGAATTAATTCTTGTTTGAACTAGAGCATGTTCTTTAGAAAAACATCCAGTCTTAAGAGCACAAATAGTTTTTGAAAGGGTGCAAGAATTTGAGGAGGAGGGGAGCTGCTGCTGACATTTCTGAAAGAGCCCCAAGATAAGGAGGAATGAAAAATTCCTGGGTCATCAACAGGCTGGAGACCACAAGATAGGCAGTTCGATGTCCATGAAAAACATCTGCTGAACAAAACGTTTGGTTAAACTTAATGGAAGTGGAAAACTTCATGGTGCAAAGAACATAGGATTAAGGGAGCCTTTGCTTTGGCATATTTTCTTGCTAAGAGGAATGGGAAACAATTGAAGATGAATAGTAAGTGTGGAAGTGATCATGATTCATTTAAATGAAACATACTAAAGACTGGGCTTACAGAAGACACATATTTTAAGAATGCAAATGTTCAGGCATTACAACATCCAGTGAATATGTAACATGAAGTATTAAAAAAACTGTGTTTAAAGGAAAGGTGGGGAATCCCGGTACCCCTCTGCTGAGGAGGAACTGCAAGAAACATAGTAGTCAATGTGGAATGACAAGATACCGATCCAAAGAGATAAGGACCCGTGGTGGAAGGGGTAAAAGGGCAAGACACCAAAGAAGATTATATTCTATAAAACCAGTTAAACTACAGAAGAATGGTAAGGGCAACAAAGCAAAAATGAGCTGAATTTATTAATGCCAGGTAAGTAAGACAAGGAAACAAATGTCAGGAAAAGTTAAGTGTAAGAAGGCAAAAAAATGATCAGGTCTGAAGTTACTCTGCATGAGCTCCTAAACTGCTTTTCAAATTTTTGACGTTAAACAAACCACAAGTGAAATAAGTAATAGGCCACTAAAATAATTATGATTTCATACTGCAAACAACTAAAAAAACAGGCCAGACAGGAAAATGGAACATACGTAATACGGTACAAACAAGCAGGCCCAGATTATATGAATATCAAGGATTTAAGCAGATTAATATTGAATTTGCTGATCTACTTGCAATTATTTTTATCAAATCATGGACAGCTTTTGTTTGTTTGTTTTTGGGGGAGACAAATGTAGTCATCCTAAAATAGGGAAATAGTAGAAATCCCAATACTATAATCCATTTACTCTCAATTCAGGGAATTGACGGGAAATGGAACATTTTATTTGTAATTATTATTGCAGTAATTGCCACCTTAAAAATGCATGTAATAATAATCTGTGACCACTTCTGCAATAAGGAAACCAGGATGAATAAGCAGCACAGATTTATAACTCAATATTATGCTGGGCAAATATGATTACTTTCTTTAATGATACTAACAAAATTAATTCAAGGAGACCGTAGTCTGCATCCATTTTAGGGAAGCCCTTACCAGAGCATGTCTCAAAATAATTAGAAATGATTTGAATGTAAGCATCATCCCACACAGTGAAACACATCTGGAAATAGCCTGTGAACAAATGACAGTAAAAGTCATCGCATCTCACTACGAGAGGCAAAAGTTTTTGTGGGTGATCTCTTTTACTGAACCAACTATGTGGTTGGGATAGGTTTTTACAAGGTTTTGTGCATCACACTACCTCCTTCGTTAGGTCTCAGGGTACTATGATACCCAAAAGCTTGATATAACTGCTTCTCACTAACTGGCATCAATGGGTGCATCCAGCTTAACAGTTAGCTTTTATTTCAAGGCTGCCTTCCATGCAGGAGGATCTTCCCTGCACTCAGTATGCTGGGTTATTTTGCAGAAGCAAGGTGGAAATAAACCTGTTCCTTATTTGGGGAGTCACTTTAAAAATCCCAGGATTTTTCCTGTGCCATCCCACAGCCTCCTTTTTTTAGGTGGCACCATGTTCAAAGTACAGAAGCTTATTATTAACAAGCAGCTCTCTATGCTGCAATGCTGGCAGTGGGGCATCAGTTGCTTATATGGATGTTTGACAGGCTGCCAGACAGCTGCAGCTTTGCAAACCAGCTGCCTGGCCACAGACAACACACACGAGAAGGAGGTGGATGTGATTGAAAAGCTGCTGCAAAAGGCACTTTACTTGGACCAACTTTGTGCTCTCTCTAGGCTCAAGAAAAAAGTGTCAGGTGGATGGAAAGGATTATGTGATAGCAGTGAGCATGCAGCATCAGCATGACAAAGCGGGCTTTCCTGGTGCAGAGAAGCAACACACCAGTACGAAAGTTCCCCTATCCATTCAGAAGCATGACCATCACCATCCCCAGTGGCTGACCAGTTTCGTTTAGCAGATCAACTGTTAAGATGGCTGTTAATAAGTGTGCACTTATATTTACAAACTACTGTCACTGCAGGCTGTCAAGCTTGTTACCCTGAGGACATTTTTGGCTTTGCCCACGTGGCCTTTCCCAGATGCACTGGTGCAGTTGATGAAACATTATTATTTGTGTCTTGTAGCAGGCCTGGGCGATGACAGCAGGAAAGAGCTCTCCGTTGTGCTGCAGTGCCAGGTTGGCCACCATTGTAGGTTTACCAGCATCTTTGCAGGTTGGTCTGGAAAAGTTTACTTTGATACCAGAATTTCCTGGATGTCCTGCCTGTTCTTCCAAATGAAAAAGGGCAGTTTGCTAGCACAATTAACACGGGCATTACTGGTGTCAGTGTCCTGGATCTTATTCTCTTACCTACAACTGCTGTGGCTGACAAACCTTTTGCTGGTCATTTAGCTCCTAGAAAAGAACTGTTAACTCCTGCCTAAGCACAAACGCAATGGCAGCGGAGTAGTGCACTGAAGAGCCTGGAGAATAGATGGCAGGTTGTAACGGGAAGGCTTGAGGCAGCTGAGGATACCTCCGTCTCATAAGAGCTGTATGCCGTCTGCACAATAGATGCAAAAGCAAAGGGGAGGACCTCACAGAAAGTTGGTAGTTGGATTCATAGACTTTCAAGATATTTTGAACAGCCCACAGGATGCTTCCTCCTAAATAACGCTGTCCACAATGCCTTGTGGATTTGCCGAGAGCAAAAGATAAAATGTTTACACTATACAACAAATTAAGCCATGTTGGGTAGCTTTTTGCCATGAGGTGTTGGTTTTGCATGTGACTCATTCATGCATCTATGAATGTTTAATAGAAGGGTGTGAATGTCACTGAAGTTACAGGAGGGGGAAGGCTTGTTGTGCATTATGGATTTGTGGGGTTCTTGTGTTTTCTTTTTGTGCTTCCATAAATTTTAAACAGCATATGACTTTTAGCTTTACGAGCATGTCTAAATTGAGCACCTACACCTTCAGGCATATGTGGCTCTGTTGTCTGATGCAGGTTTTGTTACATGTTTTGTAGAATCTTTTTAGAGGTCAATGAATTTTACAAACAGCAGTGCTTTTGCTGATGGGCAAAAATAAATCTTTATTGTCCCAAAAGTGCAAACAGTGAGAACTATGCAAACAGCAGGGCTTTAAATTAAGAGGTAATGAAGATCTAAGTTCAAAGCTTGGAGCGCAAAAGTACACAGCTGTGGAGACTAGCCTTTCTTCTTGCAATCTGCGGGGCCAGAGCAGTGTATGCTGGCAGCCACCCTTGCTTGGGCTGGAGGATCTCAGTTTGTGCATGGACCTGTTTTCCCTGTCAGACTAAAAGGGCCAAACTACTGCTCCCAACAGGACACGTTTTCCAGGCACCTCTGGCTTCAGTCCTTGCAGAGGGATACTGCAGGGTAAGGAAGGGTGGTGGGAGGGGAGGTAGAAGGCCGCAGCACCTTCAGCGGGGCATGCAGTCTGTGCTCACCTGTTTGTTATCTCCATCAGCTGCCTCTGCGCATCCAGCTATATAGTCTGTTCAGCGACAGCCAGATTCTGCTCCATCCACACAAGCCTCTTTTCCACCAGCTCTGGAACCAAACCAACGAGCGATGCTTCTCTGCCAGCTCCTTGGTGCCCTCTTCCTTGGCACCTCGTTCTCTTACCTCAGAAATGCCTCCTGTCTTTCCCAGAGGCTTCCACCTGGTTTATTCAGTCTTTTGTCCTCTTTTTTTCTTTAACTCTCAAGTTTGCCAGCTATTAGGCAATAGTTCAGAGTTTGGGTATTGGAGGTGCCAAACACGTCAGAAAAACAACAGTTATTGTTTATACAGCATGAGTGGCAGCAGAGAGAAAATGTGGTTTGCTCCACAATTTTGGGATGCCATTGAGACGGTCTTTCTGGTTTTGGGAGACTGGACACCGGACATGTTTTCCTACCTTTCTTCCTATGATCTTTGAAACTGTGATGCATGGGACGTCCTCACAGATTCCTGTCAGCAGGGAGCTAGCTGACTGATGTGTGGGGCTTGCTGGATTGCTGCTCTGTGGAATTTCATGTCACATTAGGGAGGCTGCACAGGATCACAGGCTGCAGGGGCAAATTTCAGCATCATCAGGGCATTGCATGTGGGCATAATACTACTGTGCCAAGGAAGGTGATTGTGGTTGCATTTCTGCAGGCAGTCCCAGCATTGAAGTTATCCCCAATCCATTTGACAAACCAGCAAAGAAGTATCCAAAGACGAAGGGGGACACAGCAAGATACACATTGTTATTATTCAGCAGAAAGATATGTTCTGCATGGTTGGAGGGGCATAGCCAGTAGGGCTGTGGGAAACGTCACTGTTCCATTTTGACTTGCGTTTCAAGGTTTCGTCGGAACAGCGTTTCGTTTCGATTTTAAACTGGTGTTCCGTTTTGTCAAGACAGCGATGCTGTTCCAAGGGTGTTTTCACATTTTGCCCATAGGCCATAATAGGGATGCTCGAAACAGCCTCTCTCATCCAGCAGGCAGATCGGGCCCCAACCCCAGTAGGGCTGCGGCAGCTGTACCAGTCCTCCCAGGGTTGCAGGCCCCCCCATCTGTCTGCTAGTTGAGGGAAGGATGTTGTTTGGGACTGGGGAGTTGGGGAAGGGAACTGAGCCCCATTGCTCAGTTTGCCTCCCCAGCACTGGGATTGATCGGGGAAGGGAACTGGGGCTGAGCTGAGCGCTACCATTGGTCTAGGGAAACTAGCACAGTCCAGAGTTCAGGGCTTAGTTTCCTTCCCCTGCACTATGATAGGCTTCTCACAGCCCAGCTGCAGGAGGCGGGGAGAGCCAGGGCTGCACTCCTTTCCTGGCTGAGCCTGGAGCTGCTGGGAGCGCAGCCCTGGTTCTCCCCCATCTGGCACCTGCTGGCTGCTTTGAAACTTGAAGCCTCATTTTGTTTCAAGGCTGTTTCAAAGCCCTTTGTTTCGTTTCCATTTCGCTGTTTTGAGCTCAAAATGAGTCAAAAGTGTCGAAACGAAACAGCTGGCAAAATTTTGCACAGCCCTAATAGCCACCTGTTTAGGAAGCCAGGAGACGGCAGCCCAACCACGCAGCAGGAGAGGTCTGCTAAAACGTGTTCTGGATCTGAAGTGCCATTTTCTACCCCCTGCAGATAGGCACAGCCTTTGCTATGCCATTAGTGCTATTTTGCAATGAGTTTCAGGCCTTGCCTGAAATTAAGAGTGTTTGTGCCTTGCACAAGCTGTGCAGTGTGTTCTCTATTCATAGTTTTCATGTTGGTGCAATGAGTTTTTAATAGACTGGGAAAAAGAATTGATAAAGCTTTTATCAGAAAAAGACTAAGACCTATGTTGATTTAAAAAATGCCTTAGTAAGATTTTTATTGGAAAGGAAACACTGGTAAATCTGTATTGATTTTCTGAATTAATTCTTAATTAATCAAAACACAGCCTGTACTTTTTAACAGAAGTACAGAACAGTTGGTGCTCAAGAATTACATTTCTGGGATAAAGTAGTGAGTTTGGCTTTTTTCTTTTCCCTAAATCTGGCTTGATCAGTAATTGAGCATGTGATGTGAGGGGTGTGTGTTGTGGGGGAGCAAAGGGCTGGGAGGAGGCTGAGAAGCCAGATTCAACAGATGTTGGGGGCATGGATTTTTGGGAGGACAGAAGACAGGTCTGGAAAGAAAGGGGGTGCAGAGCTGTGCATGGCAGGCTGAGGATATATTTTACCCAACAACAGACAAGTCACTATTCCAAGTGCTTACAGGGACGCTATCTTTGGAGGGGGGCCACATTCACTGGGAATAACGAGGCTGGTGTACATCTCAGCCTGCAGTACCGATGCCTTGCAGTAAAGGCAAGACAGTGACTCATGTACAGGTTCAGAGATGTTTAGGGCTGGAAAGGACCTTGTGAGATCATGGGGTCCAGCCCCCTTGCTCTGGGCAGGAAAGACTGCTGGGGTCAAATAACCCCAGCAAGGTGTGCATCCATGATGCTTACCAGTCATCTCTGCAGGTACTTCTGGCAGTCTGAGCACTGCGGGGAGTGGAAGGCTGACTTGTAACAGGGATAGGGACAGAGATGTCCAGGTTTATCTGTGTGGGGTGTTGGTTGGGATCCTGCAGCTCCATTAGATCCTGGCTCCCAGGTACCTCCAGGTAGAATGAGTCATTGGTCTCAAGCTTCTTGGCATTGTCTTGTTCATCCCATGTCTCCAAGACCGGTTTGTCAGACAGGTTATGAAGTAGCATAGGAAGGTAGTTGGGGACAGCCAAAATACTTGGAGAACAGAAATGACCACATGGTTGTTGCTGTGATATAATTTAGTCTGATGTGAAAATACTCCGGAGTCTAACAGGAGTGACACTCAAGGAATTTGCCAGTTACAGAGAAGGGAGGAGTTCCAGCAAGTGGACACACATCTCTTTAGATGGATGCAACTGAGTTTCCATCAGTGTAAGCCACTGGTGTAGACAAGCTCTTAGTCCTGGTTTTCTTTAACTTCATTAGTGAACTTGACAAATTAGTAAATAATAGTCAACTGGAAATTGTTGAAAATTCTCATGAAGATGAATTAATTTTGAGAGCTGTGAAAAGGATTTTAAAACACACAAGATATAGCTTTGAGACTCAATCTCTAAAAATACACCCTAATACAGTTAGAGAAAAATAACATAAAACACAGGTCCAATAGGAAGGAGAGCTTTCAAAAGCAAGCAAGTGAAGAAAAAGCCAAAAGTGACAGTGGATAGCAAATTAAGTGAAACTTCTTGTGGGTTATTGTGGCAAATACACTGTTTGTTCTTCCATGTGGAGCTGTCACAGGATGGAAAAGGATAACTGGCTTACTGATACAAATCCTGGAATACTGCATTCACTTCTGGATTGTTTGATGCCAGAAAACAGACCAGTGATTCTCAACCAAGGTGCCTTTAGATAATTTCCAGAGTGCCGTGGAGTGCCACAAAGTTAGCACAGCTAGGTGTGTATGCATGATTCCCAAGATAAACCCAGAGACGTCAAACAGGAATCCAGTGTCAAAATCATTCTGACTTGTTGCAGTCTTTCCGAGTTCTTTGCAAGAGAAGAATTGCTCTATTTTCTGTAGTCAAAAATCAAGTGAAAAGTAGGAGCTGGCATTTTCCAAGTGGTCCCTCAAGTCTAAAAACATTAAGAACCACTACTATGGACAGACAGTCTGCACAGCCTTCAGAGAAAAGGACCAAAAAAAAAAAAAAATCTTGGGTCTGGAAACACTTTTTAAAGATTAGAAAAATTAAATATGAATAACTTGGCTGCTGATGTCTAATAAGTATAAGGGATACGGTAAGTGACAGGGTCTCGAACGCTGTCATTCTGCGGACAGCTCTGTAACGAGAACGCAACGTGTCGAAGAGCCAGTAACAACTCAAAGGGCTGCGCTCTGCTGACTACTATGATGGACTCTTCAGAAAATAATTTGAGAATCGGTGAAAAAGTATGTCAGTGAAGATAGTACAACAAGGTGGGAAAGCAGTTATTTAGGATGAACTTGCGGGGTGCAACTCAGCACAGTGGAAAGAAGCTCAGGAAAAAGAGAAATGAGACACACTACTGGGCAAAATTTACTAGCAATGAGATTGATCTGTGGAATTATCTCCAGCTAATGAACCCCCTTGCTTGGATCAAGCACCCAAGGTCAATGAACAATCCACATTGGTGGGGTGTGACCAAGGCAGTCTCTTCCATGTCTATGAGCTGTGATGATATTTTCTGCACAGGCCTTGAACTTCCATTTTTAATACATGAAATGAATGTGATTAATAGACAAAAATGACTAACAGGCCAGGCACTGAAAGTGGAAATTTCAAATTACAAAGTCATGTATTCAGTGTAATGAAGACACTTTCTCTCTTTATAATTAAGCACTCCCTATACTAACAGTTGGATAACAGCAGGTGTGAGTGGGAAGGACACTAAACCAAGATCATGTGGGGAAATTAGCAGGTGCATGCCTAATATGTTAACTCCACTTGCAATTTCTGAAACTATGTAAGTGTTTTATTTTCAAACTGGTGTTAGAAAGACTGTAAGAAAATAATTAGTCTTTGTCAGCAGTTCCCATGTTCCCAGGTCACTATTTCCTGCCAAAGCTGAAGTTGGCAGGAAACTTGTTTTATAGTACTTTGTCCTAGCAGCATCCCTAGAGATGAGACAACACCGAACACGTGACACCCAAGTTAACTGTATCCTCGTGACTAAGCCACCAGGCTGTGGCAAAGCATAAGGATTACATACAATCCAGAATTTAAAATGTACTTCTCACTAGTATTGTCATCAGAGGGCTGAGGGCAACAGATGGGCTGCAACTCAATGTTAATTGACTTATGTTAAGTCAGTACTAGTTGTTTGGCGTTGGACCCATTAGCATTATTACAACTGTGAATTTACTGCTTTTCTGAACCCTTGTCTGGTTACCGGGGATTTGATGGTGGAGAGAAAGAACACAAGAACTTACACTGGTAGAAGTCGGTCCCTCTATGGCAAAGTAACATGAAAAAGGCAATCAAGTAAGGAGGCTCAGAACTGTTTCAGACCTTCTACAGCAGGCCACGTTGGCAGCTTGCATCCATTGGAATCAGTGGATGACCTGAACGGTTAAACCAGTCATCTACACACATCACTAACACAAGTGAGAGCATCTAGTGGGCTGTATTTATTTGACCACCTCTGAGCAATATAGACATTAAACACATTTCACATTTTTTTCTTTAGAAACATGCATACAGCATTGTATGCACAGGTCTTTTTTATCTGCACACTTAATTTACACATGTAATGAATGTGAATGCACAAACAGTCTCATCAACTGTACATGCAAATGACAGGCTATGATGTGTGCAACCTGTTGCAAATACAGACTAGTTGCCATATTGTGCACCTGCTTTTCTGGAGACTTAAAGTTCAGCTACCACCTGATACTGTATATTGGTTAAAGCATGACTAGGAGTCAGCCTCCTCATTCTTTCCTCAGCTGTGTCACTATCTGAGAGTGTGACTTTGGGAAAAATTACTTCACATCCTTCTGCTTAATTTTGCCAATCTGTTAAATGAATGCAATTCTTACTTGGTTCATAAGAGTGTTATAAAATGCAATGTTTCTAAAGTGCTGGGATCCTCAGGTAAAAGCAGCTGAGATAGCAGTAGTAATATAAATGCAATTGTATTCCTTAATTACTTTTTTTTTTAAGCTGCAGTATTTAAAATTCTAGGGTTGCCTTTTGTTACAAGACACGTCTGTATCAACTTCCACACCACATGCTAGAAACTTGATTGTTTTTTTCCTCTTGCTCTGTAAATATATAAATATGTACTTTATGTTCGCTACAAAGTGGTATGTTAACCCCCAGACTGAATATTTTTCTAATTGGTAATCTAGCATGGTTGCAGTAACTGAGACCTTTCCAAGAGGAATTTTCTAAATCCTAAAATCAACAACTAGGTTCATGAGCCCTGTCTAGAAGGACAAATGGAACAAAAATCCTGAATCTTATCTAGCATGGTGCTTAGGGGCCTTATGGCATTCTGGGCTTAGTGGAAGCTAGAGAAAAACTTTGTTTTTTTACATATTAAAATCACAGGGCATCTTCAAAAGTAGTGTTGTAGAAAACCAGCTGACATACAGATCCAAAAATAAAATCTCAGCTATACAATATGTATTCTACATCAAGCATGCTGTAGAACTAAAGGATTTGGCAGAGCTTAGATTGTTGTTTTATGTATTCACAAAAAAAATTACATATTATTTCATTTTTATCAGAATAAACCTGTTTTCATTCACTCACACCTAGAAGTACTGTTGTTCTGAGTTCCTGCCACCAAGGAAGGTAGATATCAGCAAATGCTTGGAGAGAAATGTGGCAGTCTGAGGGTAGATGTTGGCCAGCATATCAAGCAGGATTAATTGCAAATATCTTTTTCCTTAGTCTTTTTTAAAGAAGTTATGATTTTTACCTGTTATAGTATTGAGGAGGTGTCTTACATTTTAAAGTAAAAAAATATATATATTTGTTCTACCTTTATATGGACTAGGATCATTATGGGGGAGAAGCTCTTTCCTTTACATAATAGCTCAACAGAAATAAATACTGCAGCTCCAGGGTTGTGTTTGGATTTTGGAGTACCAGCAAGATGTGTATAACCAAAATCCTTCAGAGCCAGGATCCTTGTACAGTAATAGCCTTCTACAAAATCAGGATGCACATCACGCCATTGAAACAGATATATTTAAATTCACTGCTTTTGTCTCAAGAGAAAAATTGCTTTTGTTTCATTGCAGGCAGGTGGGAAAAGAGCAGGTAAAAACATGGCTTGGGCTACCACCCCTGTAGAAGGGCCAAACACTGGCAGTCAGCCGCGCTGGTTAGTTAATGGAGATGCCACTGAGATGATCATTGATCACTGATTCTGTGGCAGTGCCAGGATGTCTGAGCTGTGAACCAGGATCTGGTCATCACAGCACTCTTCACAGACAGGACAAAAAGGAGGGTCGGGACTCCCAAAAACATAGAACGTAAGCTGAACCCTGCTCTGCCCCTTCACGGGCAGGAGACTGTTCCAAACATTAGTCTGTGACTGATCCAAGGAAGGCGGAATCTCCTTTGGCCATCACCATGGGCTTAAGGCAGAGGCTCCCTACCCCCAGGCTGCAAAGGGCTGGCTGCCAGACCGAAAGTCCAGAAGTGACCAGTCTGCTGTGGACCAGCAACCAACCCTCTTTTATACCGAGTATAAAAAGGTTTGGCTGCTGGTCCACAGAATGCCAGTCACTTCTGAACTCCAGTCTGCTCATCCGCAGCTTAATGGTCCACGGTCTAAAAAGGTTGGGAACAGCTGGCTTAAGACATGACAGCCCTATTACCCACTGGACACTAACTAAAGGCCTTATCCCATGGACACTTCCTTCTGGCAGAGCGGGGGGTGTGGGATGCACAACTGCCTCCAGGCACAGAGGGGCACGAGACACACAGCTTCAATCCACAGCGTTCCTTACAACTGTGGAGGCCAGACTAACCAACACCAAAAGGGCTGAGAATAAAAAATTAATTTTGCAGGAGTGAAAACTAATATTTGCTCGGCAATGAGCTACCTTTAATACAACTCAGCAATGCATATTATGGGGCCTTTGGGCTGCAAAGAGCCCAGAGAGGTTGCTTCGGGCATGGAGAAAGCCAAGGAAAGGCGAGTAACTGAAATGTGCTCAGGTTTGTGGCAGAGTGAACAGTGAACTATATTTTCCAGAAAGTAACCCAGGTTGAATAGCATTGTGCGCACATCCGCCAATAAGGACAGTGTAGAGTTGGCCTTGAAGAGGACACGCTCTCTAAGTAGACAAATACTGTCTCCAGAACTCAGCATTATTCCTTATATTGGCCTCGTGGCCTTAACAGCTGTTCCTGTTACAAGGCCGCACGTTGCTCATCTTTGCTCACTTGGCCTCTCTCCTTCAGTAACAGAGAAGTCTCTTGCTAGATCCCAACGCGCCTCTTCTCTCATGTCAACACAGGAGTTCCTCTCATTAGTGAATGGCTTAAGTCTCACCATAAATTAATACAATATATGCATACGAGAAGGTGCTGAGACATTGCTTTGGTTTAGCCAGATACATGGAGAAAAGTTGGAAAATCACTTCTGTAATCAAGTCACTGATTACTTGAGTTAATTTTGTTCCTATTTGTTTTTCTTTTCGTAATACTGTTCAGTATATTTTGCTGTTGTAAAATGTTTTGGGCACTTGGAGTGTTTGCATAGGTATCTCTTTTTTGCTATTAACTTATTAAATAAATATTAACATAAGAGTATAGGAGGGTTATTCATAGATTGGTAGGGGCTAGAAGGGACCTTGCAGATTGTCGCGTCCAACCCCACAAAGACTACTTGCTATATCCAGCATTAGTCATTCTTATAAGACTACTTGCTATATCTAGCATTAGTCATTGTTAGTTTCTCCTTTAATCTTATTGAATTATCCAGATATCATCAAACTCTTGTTGTACAAATATACAAATATCACATTTATCTAGACTTTCATTTTGAAAGCAGGTGCCTGAAGTTAGGCATCTTAATTAAACCATGTCTATTTATGAAGCTCCCATTATTCTTAGAGGCCACTTTTAGGTAACTCTAGGCAACAATATTTTGGAAATATAGCTGCAGTATGTTCTCCCTCCGGAGTTTACAAGATCAACTTTTTGCCATTTAATAGAACAGCATTTTTGTCTTCATTTTAACTCAGTTGAGACACATATGCATTCGTGCATGCGTGCGCACACGTTATGGGGCATGATGTGCTTGGTTTTGTTAACAAACAATTCTAACAAAAAACCCCACCAGACTCTGAAGCACGGGGGGTATTTCCATTTGACATGGTAGAGTGGAACCCATACAGAAAGCTCTCAGGGCTAGTTTCAGTCTTTTTAAGACAAGCTGATGCCTATGTCAGAATATCCTAAATAAAGATTATAGCTGTGATTTTTTTCCCCTACCTTGTGAAGCAAGTAACTTTTTGCTGTGCCCCATAAGACATATTTCACTGTCTGTGAAATAAGAAAAGGCATCTCCTGAGGCTATAAAAGATGTCAAGAGAAGATGATCACTTGTAACAAATCTTAGAACAGTATTTCAGGCTGCCTTTATTAATCAACGACAATCCACAGCTAGTGCAGTCCTGATGCCTTCTCTGTACAAGATGCAGCAGACTGGTTTTTAATAAGGAAGGCATTTTTAATTATTCCAACGGAAAAATATATATATTTTTTTGCAGCCATTTCCTAAAACTCTTTATAAATTGGATCCAACTATTGAAATATTTGCCAACGTGAAGACCAAGATGTTCAGATGAGAACACACTAAGAGTTTTTTACAGCCCTGGAAATAATCTGGCTTACTGATTTTTAGACACCAGTATGATATCTGCAAAGAAATGCAGCTCAAATATCTGCCTCCCCACCCCATCCCAGTAATCTCACATAACTCGTTGTGGGTGGAATAAAGCCAGCACAAGGGCATTAGGCTCCTTTGTGTTATTATAACTGTGCAGCCACTTAAGTATTTATTACATGCTAGTATCTCAAAATCAGCCTTTAATGATTCTTCACCAACTGAATGACCTTAGTGGCCCTTACCAGGTCTCTGATCAAGCACGTCTAGAGATTAGCTGTCCTGGTGACTTACCTACAACAGGAAGGACAGGTGTGTGGGTCCTGCTGGAGATGAAGTTAACCATACTCCATGAATAAACAGGCTGCGGAGCTGTACAAAGGCCCCTTTCATCGCCTAGGATCGAACGCATCGCTTCCAGCGAGTCAGCCTGTCTCTGCCACAGGGAGCTGCGAGACGCTCCACGCTTCCACTCCACTTGCCAGCAGTTTGGCTCCAGTGTGCCGGAGTTCACAATTCAGCCAGAGCTGTCAATTCATGACAGCACGATCCAGGCAGGCAACTTCTTTGTGTCCGTCACAGACTAGATGCCAGGCAGTCCGTTCCCTGGAAGAATCTGCAAGTCTGTGCCACAATCTTGCTTTCCATAAGTCAGTCCACTAGATCGTCCTAATGGGTCACAGCCGGACAACCCCTGCGAAGCAAAGCTCTCTAGCACCACATGGGTGACAGCTAGCACCAGCACCAGTGGGGGATTAAATACATTTCCTTTGTATTCAGCTGCAAAAATCTGACTGGCAAGTCAGAGGCATAACTGCTCCAAGTTAAACACTTTGGACCTCCTGCCTCTTGTCCTCGCTAAAAATTAACTCCCTACAAAACACTGTCGGTGCCAGGAATACCTCAGTATCGCCATCTGTCAGCTGGAGAAAAGCCCAGTAGCTTCAGCAGCAGAGGCTGTGCAGGGAGAGAGGCTATCTTCAGCACTGCCTCTTCTCGAGGTATGCATTGCTGCTCTGTTTATTGCAGCTCTTAGTAAGGGAAGGTAAGTGCTGCCCCACAGCTATAGGCAGAGGCACGGGGCTTCTGGTCATTCGTTGTAACGGGACCTGTTGCGAGAGACAGGCCAGGAATTGCTAACCTCACGGGCCATAGTCCTGTACCACCCTCTTCCGAATCTCCTGCTGAGGAAGGCTCAGCCAAGGGAAGACAGTAAACATTCATTTCCACTCCCTACCGCACCTACTGGGAGAAATAAAGTAAAACATTTTTCTGTGAAAGCTGAAGCCATTATCAGCAAGGCATTGCTTCTGATGAAAGTAGCGCGGCCACAGATCCTGCTGGGTACAGGGGCTGCAAGGCTGTAGCTTCATGTACACGTTATCTTATTCCTACAGCATTTTATGCCAGCACCAAACGGGTCCTCCATTGGGCATGACCTTGACAGAGAAGCATGGGTCAAGCTGCACAGACTGAGATCTGGATCTGGACACTTCAAAATTACATTTCACAAGATGAATGTCTTGGACAGCCCCCTGCAGGAATGCAGTATCCAATGAATAGCACAGCACTTCATTGAAAGTGGCAATCTTTATAAGTGCCCTGATGGGGTAGATTGAATCTGTGCTTTGAGCGATAACACCAGACAGGGGCTCATGGATTTGGAAGTTGTTTTCTGATGCTATATGAAAGGGTTTCAGCGCACAAAGTGCTCTTTGCACTTGTATATGTGAATACTAGCATCTGTGCAAGTTGCATATATTTCATGGCTTCCTCTACCGCGACCGTGCATATATTTACTTGTCAAAAGCTTTCTTTTCACTGCCAAAAAATTGTGTACTTCTTGTGGAGTAAAGTACATTAGCTATTCCTGTGTAAACATCCCACTGAATACAAGACACTGTTGTTATTAACAACAGGAGAGAGAGGTAACATCAGTCCTTGGCAGCAATATAATATTAAAACTTGACCTTGCCACTAATAGTTAAAAACTACAGTGGGATAATATTAGTGGTTTAAAAAACAAAACCGTTTCTGCAGTAAAGGCAGCTTCTCTCCAAGTTCCTTGGAACAGCAACCCAAATCTACCAACTTTGTATTACACACACAGAGTGGGGGCTGCTAGAAAGCTCTGGTAATACTGATCATGAAAGACAGGAGGCTATATTTAGTTTTATGTTACTAGTTGTTTATGGCATTCCCTCAGACCAAGTTCGTATCAGTACCGAATTTGCCACTTGAACATCTCCCTTCCTGGGCAAACCAACTAAACTTGAGCAGATGTTTGCAAAATAAACTAACTGATAGGCATACCACAATAGAAAAAGTGTGAAATGGTTCCATTTGTGGTTAGAACAAGAATGTATTGGTACCAAATCAGAACTCTGGGTAGAGGTGACAGCTTTTATTAGACCAACTAGATTATCTGCAAAAAAACATTCCTTATTTGCAAGCTTTTGGGCACGCTCACCCTTCTTCAGGCATAGGAGAATGCAAAAGTCACAAAATTTCTCCTAGGTGGAAATGAAAATTCGTATTTTACACAAGAGCTGAAGGTGTTGCACGTTCTCCTGGTTGGAAAAGTTAATTTTGCGCAAATTAGGGTGAGAAAAGTTAGAGCGGTCTATTTACCTAATGAAAAAAAAAAAAAAAATCACCTCTACCTGGAGTTCTGATCCCGTTTCCCTGTAGACCAACATGACTACAACCTGTATCCTTGGTACAGAATCATTACTCACTTACAGAAAACGTCACTCTCAGAGGTGACGAACTGTGATAGAAGGCATATGATAATGACTAGTGACAAAAGAAAATCACTCAAAGAGGATAATGTTGCCAAAGAAATCAGGAACCATTTTCAGGTGGCAGCTCTAAGAGCAATAAGTACCCTTAACTGCGGTATCTATGCAGCTCATAGGCCTATATAGTGTACTGATGCATTACATTAATAAAAAAAAAGTTAGTAATGGTTTTTTAAGATGTAGGTCACTGTGGCCTTACTATATTATGCAAGAAAGCATTAGACTTAATTGCCTGCACAATGCCTTATCTTTGGATTACCATGTTCCTAATGTTTTACAAGAAACACTTTTATTCATTGGTTGCAATGCTCTGAATGGTATCTTCAGCACAGATTTAGCTGAATGGGTGCCAACCAAACATTTTTTTCCTTTCTGTGCATGGGCAGCTATGTATCGCTACTATAGCAGTTAAATTCCCCCAATTTCACCCCATACTGAAGTTCTTACCTTTAGAAATTAGGACTCTACTTCCTGAAATAGCACCAGGCAGCCTGGGAAAGTTATGGTCTTGGTCTCAAAATGCATGGGTATAACCTCAACTAAACAGGCTGGAATCAAAGGTCCTCCCCAATCCTGGCAGGCCTCAGGGCTAGCATGGTTAAGGCATTTCAGTTTCCATAACCAAGCAGATGACATGGAAGCAATGCAGTTCGCAGTACATCTGGTTGCTTTTAAGTCACCAGCCCAAATCACCAGGTACCTGGGGGCAGCTTCTGGGATGACTGAAGGGGGACTCAAGCTCATGCTTTGGAGCTGTAGCAAAATGCCTTGACAGCTGAGCCAACATGCCCGTTACAGCATGGAGTGGATGTGCCTAACGTTCACTGGCAAGCAGTACTGTTGAATGAACAAGCACTAGCCACTGCCAAGGCCAAACGAGACAACCAAAACTTAATGCTATTACTGTCACTTCAGCAACTGACTTGCGCAGTCTACACCCAAATCCCGGAACATCATTTTAATTTTTAATTAAGAGGTTGAACTATTTTAAATTGTCTGGCCCAACTGTGGAAGTAGAGATTGTTTATACAGCTTGCCAGAACAATTTCCCACTTTGTAACCAACTAATGTTGACAGCAAGAGCACATGTGCATACACCTGAGGATAAGCACAGGAGGAAGTCAACAGAGACCAAAAAAGTGGCTGTTTGTTACTCATAGATGCACAAAGGAGAGGTGTCCAGTCCTGTGTCTGAAAAAGACAGACACAGCTGATGTGACCCAAGGAATTTGGAAGATGTAAAAAAATGAGGAAATCTTGTTCAATTATAAGGAAAATACAAAAATAAGCAAAAAAGAAAGATTCAAGTCTGCAGTAAAATAACCCAGCTTTAGTGAAACATCTGACAGTTACAATACAAAAACTGTGCGCTCATTAGTTGTACAGATGCTTATTAAAAACCAAAACCACCCCCCAAAACCAAGTATACAATGCAGTGTTAAACAGTATCAAGAGACAAGAATTCACATTGTACAAGTCATTCCAACTTCAGGGCCAGGCAGCTGCTTAAATTCTTCCCACCACCACCAGTATTTTCCTTGGATCAATTAAGATGACAAACACATTTCAAACTTGGCTCTACAGAGGCATGTATCTTGTTCCCTTTCCAGTCCTCATCTTTATCAACTAAAATTCAAACAGAGATGGGAACAGATTCAAACCTGTATAACCTGGTCTTTATCACTCATGGAGCCAATTCACTGTTATCCTTTGCATTCGGATGGTGAAGGAACTAGGTTCTTAAAGAGTCAAAAGCTACCAACAACAGTTGTTTACACTGGTGCCCTGGAGACCAGTTTTAATTTGGTTACATTCATAAATAAGTGCTTTTGCTACTGTGTACAGTAGTTTACCAGGATCCCTTTCCAAAATACCAGAAGGGAGCAGACCTCACACACCCAGCTTTCATTTCAGCAAAATATTTTTCTTGCACAGATGAGAGTTGAAACAGTACCTTTATTGTGTGGCAGGGCTGGTAAGAAACATCTGCAGTGAGAGAAGCTCAACATTAAGACAAAGATTTGTTTAGGGAAAAAATTCCTGAAATAAGAGAGGTAAACAAACTTTGTTAACACTGCTTTTGTCCATTCAAAAAGTGTTAAACCTAACTGGGTCCGTCACCAGGTGAACTGAAAAGAACAGGATGAACCCCAATAACCCCTGTTCCAAAAGGAAGTGCTTATGAAAGATCCAGGCAGACTGCAGTCAGGCTCATGTTAGTGCCAGCAACAGCTAGGTGTGTTCCTGCTCCAGTTTTCCATCTTGACCAGCAGCATCCTTGCATTTTAGTTCTAGGCCGTGCCACGTGCCTACCAGAGAACATCATCTGGATGGATCTGTGGAACAAGAGGGACTAGTGCACAATCTGTAAGTGAATCCCACTGTACTGGAACCAGGCTTCCAGCAGCAGAAGATACGTGCACTGGCTGAACATGTCCCTCTTCTCCCCCCTTCCCCAGGAATCAGGAGCAACTCAGCGCAGCCAATTCCAGAGCATTAGTGGTAAAGCCTTGTTCCAAGGCTAACGGCAATGGCATCTGTGAAATACCATCTTTGTGCAGGCTAAGAGCAAACGGAGTGAGACCTGAAATTCTCACTTAAAATACAAATCACAGTATGTCTTATTAGAAGAAATCTAGAAAATATTAAATATGCTGCTTATAACAAGTAGATGTGACAGTTCCTTCCATCCTATATGCTCTCACTGGCAGTGAAGAAACCTCCTTGGCTAACATAATTATTCAGTGCATAAAGGTCAGAAAGGACCATAGTAAATCAGTCTCATTACTCTTCTCTGGGAGCTCATGTTCAGTTTCTTATCCATCATGACCCCCAAAGTCCTTTACAGAACTATCGTGGCCTGTCCATCATTCCTACTTGCAGGAATTGATATTTGGCCACGTTTAGACATGCTGTTTGATTGTGTGCAGCTCACCGGTCAATCTAGATGTCAGCGAGTTGTCCTCTTCATTGTTTGCCATTCCCCCAGTCTTTCAGTCTTTTATAGACTTCATTACTGCTGATTATTTTTCTTTCATGTCTTTGATAAATGCTAAATAGCATAATGCCAAGAACCAACTCCTACTGGGCTCCACTAGAAACACAAGCACTTAATGAACGGTCACCTTTTATACGTGCTTTGAGATCTATCAGGTCATTTTAAATCCATGTAATGGGCCGTGTTGGTTTTTGTATCATTCCACTTTATTTATCCAAATGTCTTGCAGTACAAAGTCTCTTGCTTTACAGAAGTTTAGGCATCACATCAGGACTATTACTTTTATCAGTCAAACCTCTTGTATCAAAAGATATGTTAGTCTGAGAAGAACTGGATTTATGGAAAATAGATCTCCAAGTTGACTGAAATGTAACCTGATCTACTTTTCTAAGCCCTGTACCACTCAGCTCTCATTTTGCCTGTGATCTACAGGCCTGTCAACTGGATGTCCTAATTCAGGCTGCCCGTTTATTTTTTATTTATGATAGGAATTGGGGAATTTGCTGGTGGGTTTAATCTGGCTCAAATTTACATCTCTCTTGGAACACAACAAAAAAGAAACTGGGCTGATGTGTCCAATTTATTTCCTTGTAGCAGTGAGCCAAGGACAGCTTGCAATGGTGGGATGCCTAAGGATTGCTAACAGTCTTTTGTGCCATGCCACACGGAAATCAGAAGCTTCATATACCAGACACCATACTAACATGGTAGCTACACCCTTCTTAGTGCTCAAGAGAAGGGTCTTTGACCAAACTCCTGTTGTGTGGAATCCCAACAATACAAAGCCAAATGCTGCCATCCTGGAAGCTCAATAACTAACACCAGAGGACTTTCTCTCCTACTGGTTATTGATCTCATGGCCCTGTACATTTAAAAAATGACACTTCAATTCCCTGAGGTTAAGTCACCTAAACCACAATGCCAGGAAGTTTGCTACCTGCACAGGAAGAGAAAAGAACAAGGGGACACACACACATACACTTTACATATGGGAGAAAAGCATGCAACAAGAGAGAAGCAAAGAAGGCATTTCTCACCTGCTAAGATACTCTATTGAAATCCAGTGTCAGAGCAATGGTAAAGAGAACCATGGGGGGATGTTAGAACCAGAACACCAATTCCTTTTTCCTATAAGCTGTTCTGTTATGTCAATCACAAGCATTACTTCTGTTCCCTTTGTGCTGTAAGTCAGGAAAGAATAAGGCCTGGCAATCCACAAAACACCTTTTTTCCTTGTATGGGGCCAACTACACAACAGATAGTGGTGGAACATCACATTCCAGTTCCAGTCCCAAGAGCATCATACATTGCTCCCAAGGTAGGAGACTTAAGTCTTCTTCCTGTTTTGGATCCTGCTTAGCCCCACATTTTAGATAGGGCTGAGCTTTTTCTCAAGTACATGCAGCAGACCAGAAGCTCAGGAACAGACAGAAGACCTTTGTTCAAAGAGGCCAGTTATCAGAGCTGTTTCCTAATATTACTGCACGTAGCAAAAACAGGCAGGGAAGCTGGGGCCCCAGGTATGACAACTGTGAGCTCTCATTTTACAGGACAGGCAGGTTAGAAGGGACAGGTACAAATACTACAAAGTGAACTGCAGCATTTTTAAAAGCTGGTACAAATACTACAAAGTGAACTGGAGCATTTTTAAAAGCTACAAACATCTATTTGCCTAACCGTTTAAAACTAGACACATACAGAAAAAGGCAGCGAGAGCAAACAATTTCCTGCTGCTCCCATTAATCTTGCCTGCACGCACCAGGAAAGCAGTTTTACTAGTCAGTCCTAGAACGTCTTTGCTGGATAGGACAGGAGACAGTTGGCAGTTTCTCTCTGATGATACTCATATGAAGAACTGAAGCAATTCACAGGTTCACACACTAGCAGCTATTTCATGTTCTCTAGCTTAACAAAAAAAAGGCATTGAAAGAAAAGTTGCCCATAACTTACAGAAAGAGAAAGAAAGAGAGAGAGAGATGCATGCACGAACACGTACTGGAATAGTAAGAAGTTGCACTTGCTCCATGCACCAAAAGGAATGTGGGTCCCAGAGTTAGGACAGACACTGCCTGACAATAACTTGGCTCTGCAGGCAATCAGTGTTGCTAGCAGGCTCAGAACTAAAAACAAAATATGCGAGGTTTAAGGCAACCAAAATCCCACAACTCCTGTGTGCGTGCATACACTGCCTCTCATTCCTGTGCGTTCACTCATGCTTCTCAAAGTTCCAGCGAGGCCAATTCAAGAGGACTTCCCATCCAACATGTAATAGCGACACATTAAACCTATGACCAGGGCTCCAAAGAGGGGGATTAGCCATGTTGACCAGGAACTAAAGGGAGAAAAAAACCCACACACAAGACAAAAAACAGAAGAAAGCAGTAAGTTAATTTATTTAACATACCCTACATTCATGACTGCCTTGATCTAGCAAATTCTCAATCCTCTCATAGTAGTCGGTGAGAGACCAAATACTTAGACACCAGTAGATGCTCACCTTCAACAAGACTGACTTCTCAGCCAGTGTCCTCATGGAAAGGTAAAATGTAGGCACCTCTCCTGATTCAGTGCTACAGAGAGCTCTCCTCCTCTCTGGTGGACCCAGAATGTGCACATCTAAGTGCCACTTAAACAACAGGGCATGAATTTGTGGTGTTCACCTAAATCAACCCCACTACGGAACAGAATAGATTGCAGCCACAGCTAAATAAAGTGAAGGTGTGGACCAGAGAGTATAGATCTAGGATGAAAGGAGGCTCCTTTCGGACAGGATGGAGCTCAGTGCGGAGGGACCTGTCCACAAGGACTAACTACCTCTCCATGTTGAAGTGGTGACCTACAGCTCTGAATTATCTTGCATTCAGTCAGTCTAAAAATAGTAGCTCTGCATTCGAGTTCTGGGATTTCTGCTTTGCCCACTGAACAAGACAGACGTGCCCTAGATCAGCGTTTCTCAATCTGAGTCACAACCCAAAAGTGGGTCGCAAAAATATATGAAAGGGTTGCGAATAAACTCTACAAATGGATTCTCCTTCAAAGTAGAAAAACATGGGAAACTGTGGGTTTTCCCCAGTAGGCTAGCAAAGCTCCAGCCTGTGAGGGGCTGCTTGAGCCCCCCTGCCCACACACAGGGGGGTTGGGGGGGCAGCAGGTTGGGAGCGAGGGTACTGGGCTGGGACTAGCCACTGATGTTTACAAGTGGGTCCTTGTCCAAAAAAGGTTGAGAATCACTGCTCTAGATGGACCACCCTGCCCTGTCACTTTCACATTCCCATATTAAACAAGATACCATACCTGAGCTGGTTGCCAGGTGTTGCGTCTGGATCCTGAGGAAGGAAGGGGGAAAAGGAAAAGACATATTATACAAATGGTGTTAATAAAGCTACAAAAGGAAGGTGGAGGTGACACAGAATAACCCTCCCACTTGCCCTTCCCAGATCCTTCCCCACACCACGGGCATTTTGTTCTTTCCTCCTCATCCTGGTCCTTAGTCTGACCTATTATGTAAGCACAAGCTTGTTCTAGATCCATCCAATATCTGTGCAGGTGACTTATTCAATCTGCTGCATTCACAGTGGAGGAGAATGTGTGGATCCCCCAGGCCTGAGACAAATCTCTCACCTGTGAGCCTTTCCCCAAAGTGATGTTCCCCGGGACCATCTCATTTGCAGTCACTCTAGCACACATCGCCATCCTTCCCATCATTCAAACACAGGACCTAGGACATTTCAACCCCTCTGCACGTGTCTCACACCTCCAGGCAACCTTCCTAATGTCCAGACAACTGCCACGCATTCTGGCTGCCTTCATCTCCTGTCTTGATAACTGCTCCTCCTGTGTGGCCTCCATGACATATCACTGCTGCCCTCTAAACTAGTCAAGATGGCCTCCTGTTATTCAACCCATATCACGTGTTCCTTCTGCAAGTCCCTGTGCTACATACCCCACTTCTACCATATCACATTTAACCTTATCCTTCACCTCCAAGTCTCTTCATAACTCTGTCCCTCCCTCCCCACCATTGTTTCCGTGGGCTCCATCGTTATATTACTGATCTGCTGTGTGTCTGCCCCTTCCCAGAAACATCTTTGCAATTGCAGCTATGTCACTCTGTGTTCATGGTACACCTCCTCTGACCTCATTTTCAAGCCTATTTCCCTCTCCTTCAAATCATCCCAAGACATGTCTTCCAGGGTACCTACAAGTGTCCAGTCAGCTGTCCGTGCCTTGGATAGGTGCACATGGCTGGGTGCTAGCACACTCACATTTTTTAAAGAAAGTCTGAGTCACAAGCACTGAAGTCCTCTTTCAGCCCCTCTACACTTCTACCCAACATGTTACACTTAACCATTTATGCTGTATTTGAAAGTCAGTGACCAGAATGGGCACTGGTTTAAAGGTGGGGTACCACTATCATTAGAAGAAAGTGATGTAAAGCTGGCAACATATTTTTATGATCCATTTCCTGCATTATTTTCTATCTTGTTTCTAACACCACCTGTTTGTTCTGTTTTCTGTATCACACTGGACCGTGCTACTTCCCTGCCTATCTGAGGCATAACAGACCAGCTGGGCACCCAGGACAGTGCAGTGCATAGAGGCAGCAGCAACTCCTAGATGTTACCATGTTGCTGATGCAGCTGCTGCCCATCGCCCTGCCTTAGTTATGCTACTGCTGCCTACAGCAGAGCAGAAAGGTCTCTCCTGAGATGATCCTACAAATTCAGAACCCAGCAGAAGAAAGGATTAGATTTCTCCTGTTCCCCAGGCAGCAGCATCTTAAATATAGCCAAGTGATTTTCTCTTTGTCAGGGAGCTGCCCAGCCCTTAAATTTCTTAGGACTCCACAGAGATCCACTGTTTTGACATATGTAAATAGCAGTACTCTGTATAATTACTGCATTTACCCAATGCACAATGACTTTGAATAAGATGGCTCTCCCCACGATAATTAGATTCTATACATGGAAAATTATAAATTTGTTATAATTTCCTATGTACAGAATCAAATTACTGAAGGGTTGCCTTAAGTTTGTCCCCCCCACCGCCGTGATGGGGAAAGCATCAGTGGTGGTGGAGAAGGAGGGCAGCCTGACTCTCCATCTCGTGTCCCTCCATTCATGGACACCCCCACCCCACAGACTCAACATTGCCACCCAGCTCCTGAACCTGGATCCACCCACAGCTGCTGCTGACTTCAGGCTGTGGCCCTGCCCCCGGTGCCAGGGTTGCAGCAGCCACCTGCTGATACCTGAATCCAAGATGGGCCCCCCGGGGGAATCTTGTCTTGGATTTGAGTAAATACAGCACCATGCCCAGACTGGCACCCACTCCTACATACATTGTAGTCAAGCTCTGCATCCATTTATGAAAAAACGTTGAAACAGAATGATCTGGAAGGCCCATGGGCAGGCAAAACCTTTCAGTTCTTCCATCTCGCCAAGCTGGGGTATGACCTGGCTTGAACTACCCTTTCCAAGGCTGGTTGTAGCAAACAAACCCTCCCAGGAGAGACTTAAGCTGCTTCTCCCTTCAGAGCACTGCTAGTTCCTTTACTGTTTCGTGGTGCCAGGCTACTGGCAGTAGCCCCACTCTGAATGATTTCTAATGAAAATGTTGTCTAAGGCAGAGTGTTAGGAGCCAAGCCTCCAAGCCAAGCATGAAAAGAAGCCAACTGCAAAGCACATATTTAACTCCTTAATGAGGTTGCGTCTATCATATCTTCCCCTTATTAGTGTTCCAGTACACTGCCCCATGCTGGTCCTGGACTACCTGAGTTTTAAGCTACATCCTAACAGCTCAGTGATGTTAAACACAAAATTCTTGTTCTAAGGCCAAACACAAGTGGTTGTACATGTCTCCAGAGCTAAATCTAACAACACTAACAGTTCAGTGATTGGGACACAGCGAATGATGCAAACAGGTCTGCGGTTCAAGGTGTGGAAATAACCCAGTGCTGATGTCAGGGGGGAGAGGGCACAGAGAACACTTCCCATTGCATGCCGAGGTGCCTGCTGAGCTTCAGAAGAAAACCAATTTGCTTACAAGGTTTATTTAATAATCACAGGTTTTGTGTAAACAAGAAACCACTAACTCAACTCCATGGACAAAAGTGTGAGTGACTCAACTTCCTCCCTCCGTGTTTAAGCTCCAGGGATCGAGGTGGGCAGCTCAGGAAGAGCGGAGCATGGAAGTAACCCCTTTGGTCAGATCAGAGACTGTTCTGAAAGACCTGAGAGCCATATGTAGCCCCCCTCAGCTGGAGTACCCAACCTGCCCTTGTGTAACATGGGGCTGTCTTACTGTTTGCCAAGCACCAACAGGACATTCAGCACTACGCGAGACATAAAAATAAGGACAGATGATCAGTTCTTGGGTCCAAGGACTAACAGACCAATGCAGAGCAAGTAGGACAGAACTGGGAAGTTCAAACAGAAGGGAATAACGTGAGGTGACTTAACAAGGTTTGTGTTTTGTTTTAAAGTCTTATTTCTTGCAGTTGGCACAGAAAACTAAAGTCCTTGGGAAGGATTTAGAATGAGCCAAGTGCGACTGCCTGCTGGCCAAGGCTGGGAGGGTATTCCACACACAGCGCTGGCAACAGCATGCCTACAGGAACCACCCACACTCAAAGAAAGTCAGCTCTCTTCTCCCTTCCATCTGCTGGTGGGTTTCTTCATTAGGGTTAGCCAAGGGAAGAGCAGCTCAAGCTAGCCAGTGCAGTTAGAAGTGAGTAGTATTGTTAGACCAATGCACTGGCTTTTCACATCACTTCTTTTATTTCAACTCTGTTTCAGCACAGAAACACAGCCAAGTGCTATAGGAACAGACTTCCAGCAGAGGATTGGCATTTCCTGGTTTCCGTGGATGAAGAACTGAGTGGACATTTATTTATATGCCGCCCTTCTCAACGAAGGCTCAAAGCAACTTGCAACAAGAGAAAAAAAAATTATAAAATAGGAGAGAGAGCAGAACAAGACAACTTAAAAACCAAGCATCCCTTTGTGAAAATAAACCAGGTTCCAAAGCGTCACACTGTCATTGAGCAGAACGACCCATGCAACATGAAGGCAAGAGTCTCCTGCAACCCCCCTTCTCCTTACAGCAGATGTCTGAACCAGACAGGAAGCCTTCCGGTAACTCCAATGGATTCACTGTGACGGGGAGACTCACTTAACTCCAAGCTAGGCATGAAGGCAGACAAAACGGCTCTGGCTAGAGGAAAATTTGGTGTGCCACAGAAGCTAGAAGTAGATGTAACCAAATGAAGTAGATAAGCTGTGCCAGGATGTGTCCATTGATCTTGTGGGACAACACATGACATCTTCCCTGCTTACAGTTCCCCCAGACATTTTGGGGCACAACTCCAGAAGAGGGGAAAGCTGGACAGGCACTCTCAGGGCTTGAGGGGCCCAATCCTATGTGGGAATTAAGGGGTGGGTGGGATCGAGCCCCTCAAGTCCTCAGAGTGCCTATCCAGCTCTGAGCTGTCTGCACTCTCATGCCATAAAGCCAACAGACCCAATAAAGCAGTGGAAACTATTACCACCTCTGTCACAGCCACAAATGTGGGGCACACGTGCCATGACAAATAGTATAGGTGTCTGTCTGCTTATCCTTGTGATGGCAGAAGAACTGTTATGGCAGCACAAAGACAGTCTGTTTGCCACCAGAGAGAGGAACCAAGAGGCAGACAAGCCTAAGGAGCAGGTCTGAGGAGTCTGCTGGAGCAGAGTGTGCATATCAGCAGCTTCCTAGCCACAGAACATGGGGTTCAAGGTTAGAGTCTGCCAAAAGACACTTCCCTTTTCCGTGAACAACTTGTACCCCCAGTGGCTGGGGGGACAGGGCGGTGGTGGCAGCAGGAGCTCCTGTAGCCGCTACCTGCAGCGGTGGGAGGAGCGCTGACCAAGGGTCAATGACCACCCGCAGCCACTGCCAGCAGTGGAAGCCAGCAGGGATTGTGGACCTCCCACAAACACCGCTGGCAGTGCCACTGGTGGGGTGTCAAGTGTCAGCAGTGTCTTTTTCTACGGGGTGCACCTGCACCCGCATGCATCTCCTATGCATCACCCCTGCCCTTTTCCATTCCCATTCCTCCCAGCACTCTCACCTGGCACCAGCTCTGAACTGAAGAGCTGCATAAATATGCCAGCTCCAACTGCAGAACCACCCAGTATGAAGGAAACAGAACAGCAGTGGTCAAGAGGTGCATGTTGACACTCAGCCAAACTAAAGGGGCCTGGTCACATCTGGACCAAGATCTGTGTTTTAGAGAGCAGTCTGCAGGACATTTACTAAACATCAGAGGATGAGATTGCATACCAGTGCAACCAAGAGCAACAGCTGTACTTAAATGGAGGCTCAAGTGCTCTTGGAAGACTTCCCCAAAGTTCAGGCAAGAAGTTGATGCCAGAGAAAATTATTGTCTTAAGCATGGAATTGCCAGCTCCCCAATGCACTGTCTGAGCTACACAATGTGACTAAAGCACAAATTGTGCATGTAGTGTTCCCTGTTCAACCCAGCCATCCTTCAGGTATGCTTCCCTCCACAAAGGGTGGCTAGGGGAAAGAAAGTGAAGTATAAAAGAGCAGAGCTAGAGACCCACAGGGCTCAAGACAGAATACACAAGGCCCCAAGACATCAATAAATCAGTTACCAGAGTGAAGATGTGCTGGGGTAGGGGAAAAGCAGTCTTCAACAGCTTGTCCTATGCCACATCAAGCGGAGAAGGGGGTTTTTAGGCTCCAGATATCTAAGCACACCACAGAATCTCTGGTGTTATTCTTCTTCTGGCACCACAGCTTGCTTTTCTCAGTCTCCTTTTAATAGTCCTCCAAAAGAAGACCTAAACTCTTATCTACACACCATAATCTTTTCTAGTTAGTGTGCCAGAGCACACTACATGTCAGTATGTCCTGCACATCTGTAGGGGATAACCAAGTTCTCAAGAGAAGATTGGAGCTAGGAAAATGCTAAATGGGAACAATAAAAAAGATCCATTAGCCCTTTTTGATGCTACCATTTGAAGAAGCTGGTCAAGGCCTACGAGCAGACTTTGTATATCTTGCGCTTATCTTGGGCTAGGCTGAGAGGTATCTAATAAAGGAACAGGCAGAGTGGGAGCACTGCTTGGCACCCCACTGCATTTCTCTGCTGCTTGAGTTGTAAGTGGAAGATTTTATCACTTCTCCAGACACACAAGAGCCCTTTCCCAAACACACAGCTAAAGTGAAGAAGCCAGCACTGAATCAGCAGTGAGCAAAGATGTGAACCTAGGCCCAGCACCAGGGAAATTAGGATGGAGATCCTCCCTTTCCCTTTCTGCAGAGGACCAGAAGATTCCAGTCATATTCAAGAGGCCAGTTGGGTAACACTAGTTACTCAAATGTTACTCAAGGGGTTAAAATACAATGCATCACATACTGAGATGACAGGCACCTTAGAAACACATGAGAGATTAATGGGAAATACTCAATCACTGTGTCATTTGTACTGCAGATATCAGTGGTATTGTCCTGTACTTAGAATGAACTATCACAGAATTACGTTTCTAGGCCAGGAAGCAAGGTAAATGCCTACCACTATATGCTTGCATTTGCAAACAACAGTATTAATGCATGGCACTCCCCTCCAGCTTGCCAGCCACCAACATGCAAACAGCTGACCCTGCAGGGATCTCCTCACATGTGCACCTGCTGGGGCACTGTAAGACACCGTACCTCTGAGGGGTCTGCAATAGACTGTGTAACAGGTGCAATTGGTTTCCACTTCTGAAGGTCTTTAACCTAATGATGAAGCATTGTTCTGGCTTCTCCAGACATTAATATGTCTGCGTAAGCCCTTTCAAGGGCTGCAAATACAGGGCAATTAAGGCTTTCCTGACTGCTGGGGGAACATCTTTTGGGTTACCAGGGCACCTCCCTGGACATCATGTTTACAATCAAAAGGTGATGTTCTTAGGACAAGTTCAATAAACTGAACTAGGACATCATGCTCACTCCAAATCCGTATTGACACAAGCAGGGGAATAGGGATAAAAAAAAAAGAAAGGACAATACACAGATAACACACATAATGCTCAGAACTGGTGTTTGAACAATTATTCTAATCTCTCCCTCTGAATGACTGAATTATTTAGTGCAGTAGAACAACACAGAAGGAGACTAGCACCTCTTACAGCCAGGACTGCAAGCCAGCAAGCGGCTCCTCTCCATGCCCAGGCAAGAACTTCTGTGCCCAGATCAGAATTAAACATGCCTCACCTTTACCAAAACTAATTCCACTTGCTTTGCAGTTTGGGTCACTGTACAGAAAGTTACATCTACCTGGGCTGTCTGCTGCAGAACTCCTGAAGTGTGCTGACCCTGCAAGCCTCCCCCATGTTCAGTCTGCTTGCTCTATATACTGGATTCACAAAACAAATCCAGAGGAGTCTGCATTACTCTGAAGGAAGAGGGGTTAGGATATCCCTGGTAGTTTTATTTCTGTTCTAAACATTGGAACTTCTGTCTAGCAGCTCATCATATGCAAGAATCACTTTCCCTGCCAATGTAGCACAGCTAATCCTGGCTGGAAGGTGGCACCTACATTGCCTGGACTGGCATAGCAACATTATAAAAGATCCAAGGATGGGAAAAGAAGACAGATCCTGTCTCCCTTACCATTTCAAGGCAATTTTGTTAGCTCCAGTTACTAGAGTTGGACTGTGGCAGGACACCAAGGCCAATGCGCTGACTCTCAGTAAAAGTGCAAAAATGGTCTTGGGGATAAAAGGTGAGAATACCACTGATACCCATACGAAAAGAACATAGCAGACCAGTTTCACTTCCTAGTGGTACCGGCACTGCAGGGAGCCCCTACTTCCCACCGAGGATCAGGCTGTCAGGTTCAGGTGGTTACTCTATTTACGCCACACTCTTTCCAGAGGTCTTCACCAAACCACCCAGTCTCTGTTCTTTACATAACATTTCTCACCTAGGTTAAAAACAAAAGCAGCCTAATGCCACATAGTGTGGAAATGGAACATCTGCTAACTAAATGTAGCACAGGCCCCTCCACATTAATTTTAAGCAGGAAAGGAAACAAAGAAAACATAACAAATGAACACTGAGATCTTACCTTAGACCCTTCATTTTTACGGTCACACTGTTGGGAGGGGGGGAAGAAGAGAAAAGAGAATAGGGTAAATACTGTAATTTAACCTTTTGGAAAGAAGTTTTCAGTCACCAAGGGAGAATCAGCATGCACACAGTTGACACTGCTTGAGCCACTGCTTGGATTATTTTGACTTCATCTCTCATGTAACCAAGCCTTCAGCACCCAAAAAGCGCTGGCTTTAACCTGCTAAAAATCAAATCAGGCTGAGGGCAGACGTATATTACCAGCTATCCCACACCACCTTAACATCCCGACTCACATTATAAGGAAAAGTTCAGGGTGCTAAATCAGCCCAAAGGGACTTCTTTAATACCATGGACTGAACTGCAGCCAAAAATCACTTCTGGATGATGGAAGAGAGAGGACTGGTTCAGCTTTTAATTTTAAGTACCCTCTGTTTCATCAAGTAATCTCTTTTGCTGGGGAAAAGTAGTACACAGCTCATCACTGTGATAACAGACCTGGATGAAACTGCCTGCTGGGTTATGTAAAGGGCTCTACAGTCAGTACTGCATTCACTCTTTCACATGCAATGTACTTGGACAGAAGGACATCACAACCAGTTCCTTCTTACCGGGTGAACCTCTCCTATGTAGCACTGCTTAAGCATTTCCCTGGCATCTATCGAATGTCCAACATCCTCAAAGCTCTCTGTGGCATCTCTCCCAGCCTGCTCAAGTAAAACTTCCTCTCCACCTGGATGCTGAAAAAGAAGGAATTCAGTGAGCACAGTGCTGTGGGATAAAAGAAAAAATATATTTTTGAGAAGCTTTCCCTCCCTCAAACACACAGCTACTTTCTACCCTTTTCAGTTCAGCACAGTCACTGCAGACCAAAAACTCAAGAAAAGCTCCGCTGAAGATCCATTCTCCAATCTCCCAGCCAGGCTGTCAAAAGGGATGAAAGGGCACTGCAGGGTCTGGCACACCCCTGAAATCCAGCCTTGCCAGCTCTACTGATAGGAAAATCCCCACAGCAACAAATAGCAGTTTCCCAACTTCCAGAGAGAGCCACTGACTTGAGCTTATGGGTCAAGTCTGCTCTGGAGTTCTTAGACAGGCTGGTCCAACTCCTGACGTACTTGTGGATTGCTAATGCAGCAGTACAACACAGCAGTATTAAGCCATGAGTTAGCATCCAGCAAGCAAAGCATAAAGCTATGAGCCCCCACTGCAGAGCTTGGCACATGGAACACACCACACAGGACACTAATTCAAGACTGCAACCAATCTAGGCCAGAAAAAACAAAAGAACAAGCATCTTTGTGACCCCCCCACAGCAAGACTGACTCTCTTGCTTGCAGAGATGTCTGTTCCTGGCTCTCTCCTGTTCATATTTCCCATTTTGCCCATCCATAAAGAATTCTGTCCCATCTTCCTCGCTTGCTCAGGAAGATGCAACTGATACTGCATGTGTGCGTGGGGGTGATGTTACCAGTTTGCTTCTCAGCATGCTGCAGTAATAGGCTGCTTATGGCCCTCTTCCCACACAAAGCAATAAAGGAGAGAGACAGAAACAGAGAGAGAGGTGAACTCTGCTAATGTCATAAGCCGATGCAACTCCTGCCTGCACGCTGAAGCAACCTGTATACCAGCACGGAATGTGGCCTAGTTTGAAATCCAGGAAGCTGTGCTGAGTGCAGCAGCCAGGGAGAGCAGCAAAGCTAAATGTTACTGTTTGATCTTAATTTTAAAGACTCACCTCTGAAGCACCTCAGTCTGATACTAGTTTCCTTCTTCTTAGGGACATGCTCCTGGCTTCCTCCCCTAGTTCATGTGGAGCCCTACCTCCCAGCTCATGGCTGGAAAGCTGGAATGACCGGCAATCAACCACTTCAGAACAAGAGATTACCAGCACAAGTCTTTCTCCCAGTGTGCCCATGTCTATAGAAGGTTTTGACAGCACAGTCTGTTAGGTGTACGATTACAGATGTCTGCGCCATTTCTTGATGGCATGGGCTGCATATAAGTATTTTGCAGGCGCAGGAATCTCTCTTAGAAAGCCACACTCCTTATCAATATTCCTATCCTAACAGAAGTTTCTAGCACAGACCAAACCTAGAGGCCAAGGGGTATCTGCTGGTGGAAGCTCTCTGGCTGTGCTCTTTCTGCAAGGGCTGGATACATTTCTCAGTACCCCACCACTGGCCAGTTCAGAAGCCAGAAACAGAACTCCAGCAGCAAAGATCACCAGCCAAAAGGCCTGTTAAGGGCAGCCCCCTAAGAGTAAGTGTGCGAACAATCAGCTCGAGAGAGATCAGGACTCTAGGTGCCTCTGGGCACAGGGCTTTCTAAAGCATCCACAACCAAACATGTAGACCAAGAAGGTGAGGCTCACTCTCTGCTACCTGAAAGTTTCCCCTGCAGCCTGTGAGCCTGCAGAAGAGAAGATACACAGGGACTGTAAATTCATTACAGCAGAGAAACACCTGTTTCCCTTTGCAATCTCTCTTTCCTCCCACAGACACAGAGCAGTAGTTAATGCCCCTCCTCTTCCCCCAGACTGCCCGAATCTGCTGCCAAAAATCCAGATCTTTCCACTTGGATACTACATGTCATACCAAACATACCATGTTTGTGATCCCAACACCAGGCAAATCATTGAGCTCCAGTCACAGATTGTAGCCAGCTTCTGCAGCCCTCAGTACTTTGCCCTGGGTGAGTCCCCAGTTCTGTCCAGGTCCATAACAAACCTTATTAATAGGCGGCTTGTGCTGCCTGGAGCAGGCGCAATTGGACATTTGCTGTCTTAGACTTCAACAAAAGCCAAGCAACACCGCTGTAATAGAGTGGGCCATTGGTGACTGCCAGGTTACATGTCGTTATCCAGAACAACCTTCCAGCTCTGTCAGAGCCCTGCTTGCAGAGCCATGGGACTTCTACCAGATGTTACTTTCAAAAATAATTTACTTTTTCAATCCACCCATCCCAAAAAACAGGGGCAGACAGCGGAATCCACAGAGGCTGGAGTAAATGTTACCTTTTAGCAACACTCTGCTTTTGTAAACAGCAGGCAGAAGACTAGATCGGCACAGTTCACTCATCCTTCCACTCTTGGGTCTGAAATGCATTGACACATTCTCTAACAAAATTGCTGGATGGACTTGCTAAAAAACCATGTAAAATAAAGTTATATGCAAGAAGAATAAAGAATAAAAAGAAAGTTATATGTGGACATGTGCAGCCATCCTTCACCATGATCAGCCCTTTGATCCAAGTGGACTTGCACTCATGAAGACATCACCAGACATCACCTTTCTAAAACTGACTCCCTAGTCTAGACACCCAGCAAAGGAGCCAGACAGTTCTTACCTTGTCATACCAGAGCAAATGCAAAAACAGACACTATTTGTGTAAGAGATCGGTTAGTTTTCCAGGAAACTTCATAAAGCTACAGCCCCTACAGGGAAATTAAAAAGCTCTGGGCAGTATTCAAGATTCAGTATTAAGACTGCACCGCAGGAAAAGGTAAGAGGCTAGAAGTTAATGAAGCTCTTAATAAATTTTTTAATTAAACAAAAATGGGAATGCACACAAATAAGCGAGCATTTTGCCTGGTGCCAGGACTCAGCTTTCCCTCAGCAATAGCGCTTTAACAACCAGAATCTTTTCCCTGCTGGAGTAGGATGTCTTCATACTTAATGTATAGGCAATAAAATAACATCAAGGGCCATTGACACCTGTTCACAGCAGCACCCGAATGGCAAAGCGTTTACTAGTGCTGGAGCGTACCACCAGTGCTGCTGGAAAGAGAAGACTGGGAGATGGAGGCCTGAGCCACAACCAGACCTCACACAGGCCACCGACTCAACACACTCATGCCCTGACCCCACTGTAAGTCACAACAGATGCTTGAGAGAGGAGCGTTTATATTGATCTCTGACATCAAACTCTAGGTCAGTTGTTTCCCCTGAACAAGGGCAGAGGTGATCAAGGAAAGGTGCTGTACTCCCAGATTCAACTTTCCCTCACTTTTAATGTATGTCTACTGTTGTACGGGGGCATCTCAGAAACCGTTTGCCCTTGTACCCTATTTCTGAGGCAGCCTCTACCATCACTAGCCCCAAGAGTGGCTCAGGGGCAGACAGTGAGCCTCTCTGTTTTTGGGCAATTCAGATAAGCTGTGGGGGAGGGACACAAGTCGATGTCCCTACCCCAATCCCATGCAATGAGGACGGGGGACTGTGGCAAACAGTACATGCAACAGGTCCTTACAAGGATGTGGTACAGGAACTCCTGAGTGAAGCCAGAGTTCCCATTACACAAGCTTGTCATACCAGTTTGCATCCAGGGGGCTGGGAACAGCTCTTGCCAACCCACTAAGCCAAAGATAAACGCTGTACACAAGCTCAGAAGTGACACTAAGCTCTTTGGCTAATTAGGCCACTGGATCAGACAGGACACGTGACAGTTAGCTTGAGGAGAGATGCAGAGGCTTTCATCCCCAGTCCCTGGTGTTGGAGTAATAACATGTTACAGGCAGCAGCACTGTTGTGAAAGAATGACCTGCAAGTTCTGAACAAGGCCAGAGAACAAGGACAGGAGCCACCCAGGCAGGCTGTGTTCATCTTACATGGGCCTAGCAGGCTCTTCATTACCTGAAACTTGTTGAAATGCAACAGAACCCTTCTCTGGGGGTCATTAACTGTTCATCTGAAAACACGTCTGCTAACAAATAAGAGCAGGAGTCCAGCCTTTGCTCCCTGCCACCAGCCCTCGCAGTGCTCTGGTCCCAGCCATCTTTGAGTCTGCAGGAGACAAATGCATTGGGACACATGGAGGATTTTAAAACCTCAGCTTTAACCTATTCCTTGCTGCCCATGCTATGGAAACAGGAAGCTGTACCCCTCAGCTCCGTGGCACAATCAGCCATGCAATAGCTTTTTAATGATGCTTTGACCCTCGCCTTTCCAGGACAGAAACTTTGCTTCTGTCCCGGTCCAGAAAGTGTCTAACAGGCCACTCATTAGCTTCACGGTTTTCATTCCACAAACAGAAGGTAGCACTTAGGGCACCACTGATTTTGGTTTAGTTTGAATACAACTTCATGTAGGATACAGCTATGGCAAATCTGCCCAGCCTGCCTTGCTTATGGCCTAGGCTCTTTCCATTACGAAGCTGAATTGAGTGGATTTCATGAAGTCATGTCTGTCAGCGAAGGAGGAGGGCAAAACATGCTCATCCTCAGCCTATCCCTTAAGAGGCCATGCCCAAGGATTCTCATTACTGGGGCCACTCTTCCCAGAGAGTCAGACTTAGCATCGACTTCAAACCCACTCCGTTTGCACAAACATATAGGAAATAAACTTCCCCGCTCCTCCACCTGCATCTGAGCACCCTGACATTTCTTGTGGTTTTAGAGTCAGGCTTTTCCATGAGGAACTTCTCTCTCCTCCCCTGCATATGTCAAAGGGCCACACCAAGGGAAAGCGAGCATACACAAAGCTCTGTCAGGTTCACAGTACAGCATCTTGTTCAATCACCTTCATTTCATAGATTTCATAGACATCAGGGCTGTATTGTTTGTAATAGCATCAGATAAAAACCTTCAGAGAAGGCAGCTTTGTGATTTGTAGGGTCTCTTTACAAAGGGACAGAATAAGTTTGTTGCAAACACTCTTACTTGTTAAAGATGGCTCAGTGGTCAGCACGTTAACCCTGGCTCTCCAAAGCCCAGCCTAATTCCCTTCCATTGGCTTCCAGTGCAAACCTCGGCAAGTGACTTAGATCCAGATACACAAAGGTCCTTTGGCACCAACTCCTACTCAGAACTGAACTCCTAATACTGGGGCCTTTGCCTTTGCATATCTCAGTTCCCCATCTGTATGGGAGGGATAATACCTGCTTTGCGGGAGGGGTTGTAAGAGTATCTATGTTAAAGAGTGACAGCCATTTTTGTAATACAGGTGTTTAAGACAAGCAGAAATGCAAATGGTGGGGAGGATGTTAACTGCCCGAAACAGCAGCGTGACCACGGTGAGGAACTGGAGAGGAGCAGGCTGGCAGAAGAGCGCTGTTTACAGCTAAAACAGATTATAATGATAAAAAAGGTACCTTGACTCCTTCCTCTGCTTCCCCCTGGCTGTTCAACACAGCTGTTCAACATGGGTGGAGGATCAATTCCTCCACCCTTTTCGTTCTACTTGTGAGCTACATCAAAAACTAGGATAAGGTATTTAAAGACTTTTGCAACCGCAGCACAGAGATACTACTGTAACTTGCATCCTTAAGTTTAGTATATTTAGACTGTAGACCAAATGACAGCATTTAATATTCAAGAGGGACAGACAAAAACAGCTGTGCTTTACCCCAAGACTTCAGAAGTATGCCCTCCACTGCTGCAGAGCCAGCCTGGGGAGAGAGAGAGACAACAGCCAGCACAGGGATTTTGTGTGCAAAGGCAGCACCTGAATCTGCAGATCTCCCTCTTTTCATCCAGTTCTCATGACCCAATGGACTTTTACCATGGGGCAAGTCCAGTGTCTTAGCTGCTGTTCCCATTATGGAATCAGTGATGCAACATTACAAAAAAAAAAAAAAAAAAAAGCTAAAATAATCTAGATTGCAACCTACACACTTCAAATATTCAGACTGCCCAACACCTGGTTAGTGGGAGACCAGGAAGCAGAGTTCAACAATCTCCTAACAGAGGCCTCCTAGAGTTTATGCAATCACCCTGCGATAGCACTTCAGTGAGTTCAGCAATCCTGTACAAATAACATGTGGCCCAGGGCTAGAGCAGGCAGCAATTAGCAATTGCCCAAGCAATTACAGAGGATTGGGAGGAACATTCCATGCTGAACCCCCGACAGCTGCAGTTAAAAGCAATTCAGAGATCTAAAAGCAGAACAATTTATCAGCCACTATGATATATTTTAAACAAGCCTAAAGTCCCTGGATCTGACCGTCTCCATATTGCTCTCCAATACCTGTATTGATTACACAGTACTAACAGGGCTAGAACTTGCTTTGGTCAATAAACTAAGGCCTAATCTACACTTAAAAGCTTTGCTGTGCCAATAAACAGTGTGATTCCTGCCAGTAGAACTATGCCATAGACTTTACTGTAGGCACAGGCTTGTGCGCACTCTAGAAGACTTCTACTGGTCTGGCTATACTAGCAAACCCCACCCCAGGCCAGAGCAGCCTTGACAAGTAACTGTAGCTTCCTTGTGAAAAATTAACTGTATGGTTAAATGCTCTTTTTGTGCTGGTAATGACATCAAGCCTAGGGGTTTTGCTGGTATAACATTTTCATTTAGAATAAAGAAAAATAATAAAGAAAAGCCTACAAAGGATGGAAGACGGGATTAACCTCCAAGGAGGATTATTTTGCACTGGGCCGGTCCTGCAGGAGCATACCAGGAAAGCCAAAGCTGCAACTGAACTCCAACTAGCTTCGAGCACCAAGGACAATAAAAAGTCCTTTTTCAGATATGTGGGGAGCCGGAGAAAAAGCAAGGGCAACATTGGACCCCTGCTGAACCAGACGGGACAACTGACACCCAGGAAAAAGCCAACCTATTAAATGGGTACTTTGCGTCAGTCTTTCATCAGTCCCAGGGGACGCCCATGCCCGCTACGGGACAGGGAGGTCTGGGTGGGGGAGATCCCCTGCCCTCCATAAATGTTGACCTTGTGAAGGAACATCTTGAGAAGCTGGATACCTTCAAGTCAGCTGGCCCTAACAATCTACACCCCAGAGTAATCAAGGAGCTGGCTAGTGTCATAGCCCAGCCCCTGCCACAGATCTTTAAAAACTCCTGGCACTACACCAGAGCTCCCAAAGACTGGAAGAAGGCCAATGTGGTGCCTATTTTTAAGAAAGGGAGGAAAGTGGGTGTGGCTAACTATAGGCCCATTAGCCTGACTTCTATCCTGGGGAAGATCTTAGAAAAGTTTATTAAAGAGGCCATCCTTAATGGACTGGCCGAGGTCAACATCCTAAGGGATAGCCAGCATGGGTTTGTTGTGGGTAAGTCTTGCTTGACCAATCTCATTTCCTTCTACGACCAGGTGACCTATCACCTGGACAAGGGAGATGAGATTGATGTCATTTATCTTGACTTCAAAAAAGCCTTTGATCTGGTATCCCATGATCACCTCTTGGCGAAACTAGCCAACTGTGGCCTTGGGTCCACCATGATCCGCTGGCTGGGAAATTGGCTCTGAGGTCGGACCCAGAGGGTTGTAATTGATGACACTCATCATGGTGTCCTGTGAACAGTGGGGTCCAAGGCTCTGTCCTTGGACCCATATTGTTCAACACTTTCATTAATGATGTGGACATTGGAGTCAGCAGTGGACTGGCC
>NW_017728915.1:39782147-39785424 GCF_001723895.1 Crocodylus porosus | reverse complement strand
GAACGATCATAAACTACTGCGAGACTGCTTCAGGCTGGACATAAGGAAGAATTTCTTTACTGTCCAAGCCCCCAAGGTCTGGAACAGTCTGCCGTTGGAGGTGGTTCACGCACCTACTCTTAACACCTTCAAGAGCAAATTGGATGCTTATCTTGCTGGGATCCTATGACCCCAGCTGACTTCCTGCCCTTTGGGTGGGAGGCTGGACTCTATGATCTTCCGAGGTCCCTTCCAGCCCTAATGTCTATGAAATCTATGAAATAAATGGATGCACACATACATAAACCCTACATGCACGTAAAATGCATCATAGATTTCAGAGACTTTTGGGCTGGAAGGGATCCCGGAGGATTATCAAGTCCAGCCCCCTGCCAAGGGGCAGGAAGTCAGCAGGGATCATAGGATCCCAGCAAGATAAACATCCAAATGTGTCCTGAAGGCATTCAAAGTGGGTACTTGAACCACCTCCGGCAACCATCTATTCCAGACCTTGGGGGCTCGGAGAGTAAAAAGGTACTTCCTTATGCTCAGCCTGAATCGGTTGCAACACAGTTTGCGACCATTCAATCTTGTCATCCCTTGGGGCACTTTGGTGAACAGACATTCCCCCAGATCCTGGTGAACACCCGATAAATTTATAGCCGGCCACCAAATCGCCCTTGAGCCTGCGCTTTTCCAGGCTGAAGAGTCCCATGGCTCTCAGCCGCTCATCATAAGGTCTGTTTTCCTGACCTCTGATCATGTGCGTGGCTCTCCTCTGCACCCTCTCAAGCTTCTCCATATCCTTTTTGAATTGTGGAGCCCAAAACTGGATGCAGTACTCCAGCTGTCACCTTCAGCAGAAGGCTTAGCGCAGGCTCGGCCTTAGTTATACCAGTCCTGCAGTTGTACCACTATATTATTGTTACTTAGCTCAGAAAGCAAAGCAGCAATATAAGCATTTCTATCACAGCATTACTGTGTTCAAGAATAAACAATAATGCCACAGTTAAAATGGCAAAGTGCTTAAGGGTAGGCAAAGCATTAACACTATTTCAAAAGGTATGGAGTGAGCAAGGCACTCACAAGCAGCCTGCTCTTGGGTTTCTCTGTTGTTTTTTTTAAATGGGGACCTGAGCTGTGGAGTTTAGCCAGGACAGCTAGTTCTGCCTGTGCCTGTGGACTCCTCCAGGAACGTGACAGGCATTTGAACTAGGGAACACGGGATTGTCTAGCAAACTGAGGTAGAAGCCAGGCGACTGAGGTTCTGCCATTATTTACCTGCTGCGTGACCTAGGATGGTTGCCTTCAGGTGCCTGCTTCCTCTCACAGACATTTAGACTGAAAGGTATGAAAGGGCAGGCCCTGCATCTTTCTGTATATGCACAGTGCTTAGCACATGGGGGCCCTACCCTCAGTTGGAGATGCAGGGTGCTCCTGGAATATAAATAATAAAGTATCACTTGATACTTCTTTCATACACCTACTGTCACATGCCACCAGGCACCCAGACTCCTGCAAATCACCTTCCCACCATTTCTCACATGGCTGGACACTGGATATCAGGAAAGGCCTGGGAAAAAAACCAAACACGTTGATTGGCACCATCCTATAAACACCCAAGATGGTGGCCTCCGTAGGCCACATTTCAGATACTGCAGCTCACAATAACAGATATGACAGCAACCCTGCAAGTCTGCTGCCAGGCATGGGTACATCAAAAATCTGGGACCCAAGACCATGGAAGTCTGGCAACGAATCATAGAATCAAAGGACCAGAAGGGACCTGCTACATCATCAACTTGGTCCCCTGTCATGGGCAGGAAGTTATTGGGTTCACACGAGCTCTGTAAGATCCTTGTCTAGCCTCACCTTGAACACTTATGAGCACTTGTGGTGTTCTGGCAAGGTGCCAGAAGACTAGAAAAGGGCCAATGTGGTCCCCATTTTCAAAAAAGGGAGGAAAGAGGACTCAGGAAACTATAGGGCCATTAGTCTTACTGTGGTCCTGGGGAAGCTCTTTGAGAAAATTATACAGGAACACATCTGCAAAGGACCAGCAGGGGAGATTATGCTTAGGGGCAATCAACAAAGGTTCATTAGAGGCAGGTCCTGTCAGACCAACCTGGTGGCCTTCTACAAACAGGTCACAAAATCCTTGGACACAAGTGTTGTGGTGGACGTAGTAGTCTTTCTGGACTTTAGGAAGGCCTTCAACACTGTCTCTCACCCCATCCTCATTAAAAAAAAAAATCAGGCGACTGTGATGTCGATACCTACACAGTCAGATGGGTCGCAAATTGGCTGGAGGGACGCACCCAGAGAGTGGTGGTGGACAGGTCATTTTCAACCTGGAGGGATGTGGGCAGTGTGGTCCCCGAGGGCTCAGTCCTCAGGCCTGGACTGTTCAACATCTTCATCAGCAACTTGGATGAGGGGGTGAAAAGCACCTTGTTCAAGTTCGCAGATGACACTAAAATGAGGGGGGAAGTGAGTACGCTACAAGGGAGGGACAGGCTACAGTCAGACCTGGACAGGTTACAGGGGTGGGTGGATGAGAATAGGATGGGTTTCAACACAGACAAGTGCAAGGTGCAGCACCTGGGGAGGAACAACTGGCACCGTACCTACAGGCTGGGGAACTCCCTTCTCATCTGTGCAGAGGCAGAAAAAGATCTTGGAGCCATCATTGATGCCAAGATGAACATGGGCTGGCAGTGTGGGGATGCCGTCAGGAAGGCCAACTGCATCTCCAGCAGGTCCAAGGAGGCCCTGGCAGGGGGTCGGACTTGATGATCTGCTCAGGTCCCTTCCGACCTGACCTATGACGGTGACTGTACCACCTCTGCTGGGAGTGTGTTCCAGATTCTGGAGACCCTTACAGAGAAAAGCAAGACTTTCCCATTGCATTTCTCTATAAACGCTGTACGCAACTACAGCAGACACGGGACAGCCTAAGCCACTCCGGGGTCAAAGACACCTTGTTGTCGGGAGCTGCCTGCCCTTGACCACGTCTTCCTGTGGAAGAGCCCTGCACTACTCCTCAGGCTACTGTGATGATGGGGCGTAAACAGCAAAACACAACATGTCCCACTGCAAATAAATAACGGGAGGTCTCCCCACAAAGTCCTGCCCCTGCCTGACACGGCTCAAAAGGAAGACCCCGCACGCATTTGTTTTGCCTCATGAGTCTGACATTAGAATATCGAAGCATTTCTTCGGAGCGAAATCAACCCGAAGGTTCGGCTACTTTCTCAGAAAACAGAAGCAGGTTCCAGGAAGCGGGCATCCGACCCCC
>NW_017728915.1:39773081-39782037 GCF_001723895.1 Crocodylus porosus | reverse complement strand
CGGCCGTGGATGACCAGCCAGGCCTCCCGGCTCGAGGCCCGCCTCGACACCTCCTCCAGGGTGAAGACGGGGCTAGCCCCGGCTTCGCGCCGCGGCTCCGCACCCATCCCGCCGCCGGCCCTTCGCCTTGCCGCTACCTTGGCCCGCAGCGGCCGCCGTCTCCGAGCCCCGCCCCCCAGCCAATGGCCGCCGCGCTCCCTCGCCCGCTGAGCTCGCGTCCGGCCAACGGCAGACGAGCACCGGCGGCAGCGCGCGGCTGCCTGTGGTTCCACTCCGGGCGGCTAATCTGAGGCGGCTGACTTGCCGCGCGCAGCCAATGGCGCCGCACCGTGCAGGACGCGCGGCCAATCAGCGGGCGTCCCGGAGCTGCGACTCTACTATGAGGCGAGGGCAGGGCGGGCGGAAAAGCAGTCCGCTCCCCTCCTGCTGGCTCCGCTGCCGCCATCTTGCCTTGCTGCTGGCCGCCCTGGGGCCCCGCCCACCTCGCCCCACGTGTCAGGATCGGGCCCTGCCCAGCACGCCCGAATTGGTGCCTGTGCGCCGGTATCGGGCCCTGCCCTGGCCAACGTATCAGGATAGGGCCCAAGGGCCCCGCCCCTCATACCAGGATCGGGCCCTGGAGCCCCACCTGGCGCACAGAAAAGAGTCAGGCCCCGAAGCCTCGCTCCCATCCCTCCTCAGCCCAGCCCCGCGCATCAGGATCGGGCCCCACAGGTCTGGACATCTGGCAGCACAGGCAGGGTGGCCAGATCTGGGGCTGAACACCCCAGGGCTATTCTTGTCTCGATGTGGTTATGTCCCCACTAACATCTGGCAACCATCCGCACCGCAAACCAGACGCTGTGTGGAAGAAAACCTCCTTTTGCTGGTTTTAAACCCGCTTCCCGAGCGTGGCCGGCCCTGCGAGAGGCGGCAAATATGAAACCGCAGTCCGCTCTCCCCACGCCGTGGCTGTTTTGTCGGTCCCCCCAGTCACCCTTCTCCAGGCTGGAAAGCCCTGGCCCCTCCGGTCTCGAGCCTTGCACTGCGCAAGGTTTACCTCTGCCGAACTGATCTAGTGTTTGTTCAGTAAGCGAAGGAAAATGTGTGCGTGGGGGGGAACCCACCTTGCCCTTTCAGAGGAAAGGCATATCTCTTCAATTACCGGTTGAGCTAGTCTGACCACATGAGCAGGGGACCAGCCCAACCGCTTTTCCCTTTCTTTGCCATTGAAGTTAAAGAAAGGTTCAAGCGGTAACAAGCAGAGCCATGATGCCTAATCCAAAGTGCTGAGGTGTTGCTGAGGTGTTCAGGTTTATAGCCTGTAACAAATAAAAAACACAGCTGAGTAGTCCAGAGCGACGCTGTGCTATTTCAGTAGATTGTGGATAAAACGGTGGGTCTAGTTTTGGGGCGGCCTCCTTTAGCCGAACAACAGAAGTGCTGCTTTGGGGTCTCTGGGTGGTTGCTTGCTTCCAGTCCCAGCAGAAACACGTTATCACTGGTTCGTTTCCAGTCCTTTTGCATCTGCACAATACGACTCTTGTTGTCTCACAAATCTCCGAAGTGCTTAGGTGCCAGAACACCAGCAAAGGAGAAAAACAAAGCAAACCGTGGTCATGTGGAAAACCACAAAATTACATGTTTGGCCACTTGGGTTTTTCCCCTGGGGCAAATGCAACGTGACAGGGGGCTTTTTTGATGTTGCTTTTATCCGGCATGCTGAAGTGATGATGAAGACGATGTCTTCAAAGTTTAATGCAGAAATGAGAGGTGTCGGAGCCTGAGGTTCTAGTCCATTTCTATTCACGCAAACTGTTGCAAAAAGGATTTTTTTTGTAATTAGTCATTAAATATAATCAACCATATAACAAGGTGAGCAGCGGGCCATGTGGCTTGTATCTTTAGCCTCACCATTGAAGCCCACAACTCACAAGAAGTGCTAATGCTAGTTGTGAAACTAGCTGATGTTGCACATAATGCAGAGACAGTCATCAGAGTAATGCCAGGACTGTGAAACTGCTGGGATTTTGAAAGCAATCCAAAGGAGCTGGGCACGAAGACCCACTTAAATGCAGTTGCAGTTGGGTGTTTAGCCCCTTGACAATCCTACCTACCTTTGCAACAGATCTTCTAGGTTACTTTCTGGTCAGGAAGAAGACCATCTTTTGCTACTGCAGGTAAGGAAATAGCTCTATTGGTCCCTGTCAAATCAAATAGTACTGCTGTCTTGTCTAGTCCAGACAGCAGCAGCAGCTTTGCCTTGAGAGTTGGCAAAGGGACTAGTTTAACTTGCCTAGTTTACTGGTTCGGAATAAGGAAATGAGTCAGGCCCAAAAAACAATCAAATAAATAGAAAACAAAGGCACTGTATAGATGAACTGATTAAGACAGGAGGAGGAATGGAAATAAAGACATTTAGCCTGAGAACCCAGGCTCGGTCTCATTCACACGGACTGCAGATGCATCTTCAGTGCCCTCTGCTCCAGAACGTGCCTGTTCCTTTAGACCAGTTTTGCTACTCATCACCGTGATGCCTGAACCCTACTGCACATATTTACTATCTTTTGGTATCCCTCCTGAGGGAGATAAACTACCCTCATGCACGTAACGCAGGGATTCAATGCTAGACCTGTCCAAGGGCAGTCACTCACCTTGATGGTGCATTCCATGGTCTTGAGCCTCACAAAGCATGCACAGCCCTGATACTGAATGGTTACCCTTTGCCTTCTGCAGGCACAGAGCACTTTGACTTTGGGCTCAGGAGCAGTTTCTGCTTCTGCCCTCGTAAGCCATACACAGCAGTTACACGTGGCTGCACACATTGTCCATGGTTTCACTGCAGATAAATCACATATGTGAGCTTCCTTGTCGCAGTGCAGGTGGGGAAGTGTCCTGCAACTGCAATTCTCTATCATCCTGAGAGACATATAGAGTCATAAAACTGCTATCTCCATGAACCTGCCTATGACCTTCTTCCATGCTGACCTTTCTTTTCCGGTGCAGCACCCATCCACCCTTTGCTGTCTGTACAGCCAACCAACAAAGCTTTCAGTGACATCTTCTGAGCTGTGTCTCTGAACGAGTCCTCTGTCCTCCTCCTTGACTTGTCAGCTGCCTTCTGCAGTCAGCCACGTTGCCATCCTTGAAATCTTGACTTACACAACTGTCTGCTCCTAGTTCTCTTCCCCCAACTGTTTCTTACATTTACCATTCAGAGGAGTTCCCTTGCCCTCCTCCCAGCCTCCTATGGCATCCCCCAGGGGAGCCTGCACTCAGACCCCTCCTCTTTGCCACCTCCCCTTTATCCCTGGCTTGGCTCACCCACAAACACGAGCGAAGCCACCATATCTATGTGGACATCTCATCCCTCGTCCTTCCAACCGTCTCCTGTCGACCAAGCTAAATGCTTGGCTTATTGTTCTCACATTTCCACGTGGATGCCTGGCCAACAACCCAAGCTTGCTATGGCTAAAACAGAGCTCTCAGTTTCATCCCACAAAACCTCCTCTCCATAGCTGCAGCAAAACCACTCTCCTGCCTGTCACCAAGCCCATAACCTGGGCATTATCTTTGACTTGGACCTCGTTGTAAGCCCTTGTATCCAGGCCAAGTTTCAAGTTTGCCAGTGCTTTCTACATAACATCTCCATACAGCTGCTCATGCTTGGGAGGTCCCCACGTCTGCGAACCCACCTCATTATCTTCAGTCAGACCACTCCTTACACCGCCCTCTTCCAGGATGATGACAAGAATCTTGCATTATGCTACTGGTGCCTTAAGACCACAGCTTCTCACAGTGCCCAACACCGACTCATCGTTTCCTCGTGTTCCCCCATCTGTCTGCCTTCATCTGCTGTCCCTTCTTAGACTAAGTTGCTTGGGCAGGACCTGCTTCTTTGCTCTCTTTGTGCAGCCCTAGCACAGGGGTCCTTGGGCCATGGCGGGTGCCCCAAAGCCCCATGGTAACACACATAATAAATCATCATCATCATCTGGCAGACAGCAGAGTTCGTCCACACTTATTTACCTACAAAACAAAGCAATAAATTCATCCTCTAGTCCGCATTCCTTGTTACTGTTCTCAGAGACAAACAGGAGTCTGAAATGTTATAATTTGTCTGGCTCGACAGCCAGCACCTTAGGGCAGGGACTGTTTTCCCGTGGTCTGTACAGTGCCAAGCGCACAGATTGCGCTCAGTAAATACCGAGAGAGAAGGCAGTGTGTGGTGACCAGCATGCCCCCCGTAATTTTCCTCTTTTGTTTCCCATCCTCATTGCAGTAACTCATACAGAAAGGCAGACACGAGACCCCAGCAACGTGCAGGTCTTGGTCTCTGGAATGTTTTCTTTCATCTCTAATCGCTGAATCAAAGTCTATAAATCAGGCAGCTAAGACAGAAAGCACACACATGACTGTAATTTGTCCCTTCCTGCCCGGTATTTGTTTTGGCACAGAGAAACCCACCCTTTTCCTGACAGGGAATTGCTGATGACACCCAGAAAAGATTCAGCAAAACTGGGCAGGGAAGCTGCTCACATACCCTTCCCACTGCCCACTCCTATCTCCCCTGATCCCTCTCCTCCATCCAGCAAAACATTTCGTATGTTACTATAGGTCCCTTACAAACCAGAGCTCGAGGTACCTTACAGGCATGTGAGATTTTCCGTGACATCTAGAGCACCACAAAGACAGCTATTGTTTGGGATAAGTAAGGAGGGGTATTGTTGCCACCTGAAAAGGAAGGAGAAAGACGGGTCAACCAGAGCATTATTGACCTGGGGTGAAAAGTAACTGAGATACCAAGACTAACATTTCCCCTCCAGTAACTACTGTCATGCGATTGTGCAGGACCATCACGTGGCCCAGAGTCTCCTCTAGCAAATGTCATCCCCAAGAGGAGCACTCTCCCAGGAGGCTTCCTGCATCCCAGGCGAGGTCACCAGGTTAAAGTCTGACGCAGAAGGAACAAAGCACATACTAAATGGCCAGGAGTGCTTCTTGCAGTGCTGGGGAATTTCTGCACACATATCCCAGCGAGTCACCAACCTGCCCCAGTACTCTTTAATCTAGGGAATCTGACAAGATCTGCCATCAAGATAGGGTGGCAGTGACTTGCAAAGCCAAGCCCTTGCCTTGAATCAAGCTGCCTGCCACCTTTAGGGGGCCAAGTCCATGTCGTGAAAGGCCCATTATGAATCTGTTGATTAATTTATTCTAAATGGCTGGGAGTATCAAAGCCTTCAAATTAGACTTCAGCTATACCTGCTTACTAATGTTAAGAGAATGATGGGACTTTACTGTCTCCCGAGATGGGTTCTCAAATCTCAATTTTGTCATGTGTGAGCTCAGATAAAGTTGTTCAAGATTCTGCAGTCAGTGACAACAGCTGGAGCTGCTACCCCTAGCAGGGTCCAGGAGTTTCAGGCACACATGGAAGCTGGTAGATTTAGCAGGCTGTTGGAAGCTTGAGGATCTTTCTGCACAAAAATAATGTTTAAAAATTAGTTTGAGTAACAAAAACCTTTGGAAATGCTTTATCTTGTTAATAATGTTACTCCTGGGCAAGAGAAGCCAATGCTGTTTACGTGTCCCAACCTAATCGGTGGGTGTCACGGGACAAGATCTGAATCATGTTGCTGCTCTCTTGCATTTAATGTGGCAAGGTGCCCTACCCAGCTGCACAATTCTGTCATCGCTCCTCACAGCCTCTCTCTCTATATCCTTCCTAACCCTGCCTTACTGTATTGTAAAATCCCGAGTCGTGTCTCACTGTTTTTTTTTCACTTCCATTCAAGCAGCTCCCTGGGTAAAACATTCCACACATCACTCACCCGGCCCAGAGGTGAAAAGGCAGCATCCCCTCTCTTGCAGATTACAATCATTTTTACTACCCTTTGTTTGTTTGCCAATCACATGTCTTCCCCTCCCTGTTTTATTGTTTTCCATTTCATACGCATACATTTTTCTGGTGTGTTTTTCCTCCTCCTCCTCTGCGGGCAGCTGATGAGAGAGGGAAAGCCGACTGGAACTCCTAGTGGTACTTATTTTTCTGGCAGAAGAGAAGTGGGTGAGCATTGCCTCCTGGAGTTTACCTGTGCAGTTAATTAGCCAGAGGAGACATTGTTTCTCAGCTGGAAGTTGCAAGGAAGGACACAGACTGTAGATTCTGACTTCAAATTCTTTCATTCTGCTGCAGTCATTTAGTGTCGAATGGTTTTTGCACAACAGGAAACATTTGTCTGCGAGGCAGCTTTCAAAAAGGGCATCTAGATCCATTGGGGATGAGTATGTTAATAGCCTAGGAAAATAGTAGGATTAAGCTTCCTGTCCCCTTTTGTTTCTAATGCAAACCCTTTAAGAAGGGTATCCAGGCTGGGTAACCCTATAAGAAGGCAAGCTGCCTTTTGGCACTACCCAGCTTGCTGTTGGAGTTGTACCTAGACAGAAAATGTACATGAATCATTTAGATTTCAATATTCTGGCCAAGTACTGCCTTGGCTTCATCAGTCCCTTTCTTGTTTTAAAGCGAGCCCATGTTTCCAAGGGTGCTTAAAAGACCACATCCGAAGAAAAGAAGGGATGCCGGCACAAGATGAAGTAATTTCACCAAATACATGGGACTAGAGGAACAGTGACATGAAGGTGAAATTAGGAAATCCTGAGGCCTGGTGGACCAGTGGTGCTTGGCATTCGAAGAGGTGCCTTCACTCTCGAGAACATCACTCTCTTTTCTCCAGTCAGTTAATGGAAATCAAGTGTGATTTGGGAAGGGATGTCTTTGATGGCAATCAGGGTAGATCCCTGTGGGGCACAGTCACACCCCTTGTTCATTCCTGCCCCATCCAAAATTTAAAGCCAACTGCCTGGCAGCACAGCAGCAAGGGGGTCACCGATGACGCTGCTCATCACCATCTACCTCGGCATTTCTCGCCCCTCGGGTCACCACCCAAAAGCAGGGATCTATAAAAGGGTCATGAACAAGCTTTAAAAATGGATTCTCCTCTACAGGACAAAAACATGGGTTTCTCCTTGCAGGCTCCACCCCGCCGAGGCAGTGGAGAGGCCGCCAAGTCAGGGAGAGAGACAGGCTCTTGGCTGCAGGACACATCCAAGACGCTGTGTCAGGGTGCTGGAGGCACCAATTGAGCTCCGCATGTTTCTGCCTCGAGCGTGGACGCTAGGCCGCAGCCTAGCACGTGGCTCCCAGCAGGCAGCGAGTGCCTAGGCCAGGGCGGCCACACCCGCGGCTCCGCCCCAGGGCTTCGCGGGAAGCCTCAAGCCGCCCACGTGTGTGCATGCCGGGGGCGCCGCAGGGCATGCCGGGACTTGTAGTTGCTCTTGCCGCAAGGCATGCCGGTAATGAAGGCGCCATTGCAGGGTGGAGGTTCCGCGGCGCACCGTGATGCATGACGGGAAATGTAGTCCCCGGGGCTGCAGGGCATGCCGGGTGCTGCAGTTTCCCTGACGGGGTGAGGGGTAGGTCGTCATTTCCGCCATGGGGCACACGTCACGTCCTGGCGGGATGGCGGGCAAGCGCGGGCGCGGGGCGAGCTGCCGGCGGGCAGCGATGGCGGAGGCGGAAGCGGGGCCGGCTGTGCCCGAGGAGGCGGTGAACCGCTGGGTGCTGCAGTTCTACTTCCACCAGGCCATGCGCGCCTACCGCGCCGGCCGCGCCCGCGACTTCCGCGAGCTCCGCGACGTCATGCAGGGTGCGCGGGGGCGGGGTCGTGAGGCGGCCGGGGGGGTTGGGCTGATGTAGGGGGACCTGAGGGGTGACATTGGGGCCCCTGAGGTGTCGCGTGAGGGAGGGGGCCTTGGGGGTGATGTGGGGGGGATCTAGGGCGAGGGGGTCCTGAGAATGATACTAGGACAAGCCCTGAGGGGGGACACGGGACCCCTTGGCTGCAGCAGGAAAGTTTGCAGTGGCCCCATACCTGAGCTTTCTGCCCGTTCCCTCATCAGCTCTGCTCGTGCGGCCCCTCGCCCAGGAGCCAGCCGTCTCCCGCCTGCTCCGGATCATGCAGCTCCTCTCCCGGATCGAGGAGGGCGAGAATTTAGGTAGGAAGCCTCGGGCGCCTCCGGCCCCCCCCAGCGACCACGCTGGAGGGTCTATCCAGCCGCCTTCTGCTCTGGTGGAAACGGGCTGGTCTGCTTGGATCTCATTTTAATCGGAATTAAGGTGGAAGGGGGTAAAGGTCTGCGAATTTTCTGTGAATTTCTCAAAAAACTTAGGTTTTCCTGTTGATAAAGGTCTCTTTCAGCAAAGGGGGTGCATAGATCTGGAGGTAGGGCATGAGCCACCAAGGGCAGCTGAGCAGTAACTGAAACTGGTCACAGAGCAGTAGGGCTGGAAGGAAGCTGCAAGGGTCACATCCAGTCCACCCCCTGCCCACAGCAGCATCGTCCCTATCCAAACCATTCTGTACAACCATCATCTAAACTCTACATAAGATGGCCCTGAAACAGTATAGATCTGTGAGGCACCATCCAGCGTGCAAAGAGAATAGACCAGAAAATAGGTTAACAGTTTGCACTTCTTTCAGCCGCAGGACTTTTTAGAGTCAGGAACGTATCTTCACACACAGTGCCGCTTGTTCTTCTTTCTGCTGGGGGATGTTGCCCAAAGGGATTAAAAAGGGGGTAACCATCAGTCTTCAAAAAACGTTATTCCCCTATGTTCCGGTAAAAAGCACCGTGTTCAGATTTGCTGATGACACCAAGATGTGGGGGGACGTGGGCACATTGGAAGCATGCAACAGGCTACAGTCAGACCTAGACAGGTTACAAGGGTGGGCGGACGAGAATAGGATGGGCTTCAACACAGACAAGTGCAAGGTGATGCACCCCGGGAGAAACAACCGGCACCATGCCTACAGGTTAGGGAACTCCCCTCTTGTCAGCACGGAGGCAGAAAGGGATCTGGGGGTCATCATTGACTCCAAGATGAACATGGGCCAGCAGTGTGGGGAGGCAG
>NW_017728915.1:39753265-39772901 GCF_001723895.1 Crocodylus porosus | reverse complement strand
TTCTTTCCTGCCATGGCAGGGGGTCAGACTAGATGATCTGCTCAGGTCCCTTCCGACCCTAGAAACTATGAAACTATAAATTACACCTTGGAAAAAAAAAAAGTCTTTTAAAGATGAATCTGATTTGTAATCCCTGATGCAGCCTTTCTACCTTTATTTTTTGTCCCCTGGGACATGGTTATCTCTGCTTTTTTCCATATGCACCTTATAGGGCATTGTTTTCATCCTCCACTTTTTTGGGTGGTGCTAAAAAAAGGTATACAATGGTTATGTGGAGCCACCTCAAGTTGAATGGGTTTAAAAATCTTTTAACATATTTAAAAAAGTAAGTAAAGCAGCAAATTTTATTGGTTTTGGATGAAGCTTTATATGAGCAAAACCTAAAGATCAGGTTTGATCTTTCTTTGGTGCTTTGGAAAAAAAATTAACTTTGTAGTTCCTTGATATTTGTAAATGTAAACTGTGCAACTTGTCAGAAGCAAACTCTTCACTACCCAGCAGACATCAAATGAAACACAACCTTACCTTCAGAAGAAATGCTTAACTTGTACATCTCTGTGGCCACTATCGACATCCTCCTCCCCAGCGGTTCCCAAACTCCGACAGATTGGCACCACCAATTTAAAATGATACAACCTGAAGTACTACCAGCAAACTTTTCAGTTCAACCTTAAGTGTCACCAGCACATTTTTGTTATATAAAGTTATTATAATAAATCTATTAACACGTACCACTGACAGGTTGTCTGCATACCACTGGTGGTACCCCTACCACAGATTGGGAACCGCTGCTGCCCCTCTCCCCAATCAGAATCCATGGTACCTACGCATACCTTTCCCAAAAGGTGATTTATCTGATTCGATGTACTGAGTGCCCTTGTGGCAGCTACGTGGCTGAAACTAAACAGGAGCTATGCACCATAATGACCTGTCATAGAAAAAAATATATAGGGCACAGATATACATGCACCATTAGGAGCACATTAGTCAGAACAACTGCTCTTTCTGATTACGCTATCCTTGTGCTCCAGGGAAATCTAATGCTTTTAAAAGGTGAACTAAACATTGTTATCATGTTTATGGCACATTATATTTTATCTGACTCCTGAATTCTTTCCACACAAGAAACGTGGTAGTGTGCCTCCTTTTCTTTTGGGCCTTGATCTTCCAGTAATCTTCTTTTCTTCTGTTAACTGTGTGTCTGCTATCCTTGAGATTGTCTCTCAACTCTTGCTTTCTACTGTGTTTCATTATGCTGTACTTGGCTTCCTGCGATCGGAGACCTACCAAAGAATGTCTTGCATTGGAAAGCTTATCAAACTTTACCCCAACTGTGTAGTTGGTTCAGTAAAAGATATCCTAAGAAATCCTTGTTTCTCACCCAATTTCTGGACCATCGCAGCTACAACTTCACTCTTACACCATTCTGCTAGGCAAGGTTCTTTGGGTCGATGTGACATCTTTTATCAGACCAACTAAGTAGTTGGAACAAAGTTCTTTGAAAGCTTTGGGGCAACAAATACCCTTCTTCAGGCATAGGGAGACTCTGCTGTAGTTCTGAGATCTCCAAGGAGTGAAAGAAGCTGAAGGTGTGACAAAACTGTTCTAACTATTCAGTTGGTTTAGTAAAAGATACCGCATCTACCCAAAGAACCTTGCCTATGTCCTTAGACCAACACGGGTACAGCCAACAACCCTGCACCATTCTGCTAGCATATTTATTTGCTTGCTCCATTCATTCCTGGTTTTCTTCTTGAGATGTCTGCAATTTAGAGTGAAGTAAACAGCTTTGTTTACCACATTGTCTTTGTTCTTCCAAGCTCTTTCAAACTATCCAGAATTCACAATATTTCTGAGGAGCTTGTGTACCTGTCAAGCCTTTCTGACCATTAAATTGTCTGTTCCTGATCTTTGTCTGCTGTTCTTTGTTTTCTGCAATGCACACAGCCAAACTGAACAGATCCCAATTTGCTTGCTTTTTCACCCTGCGAAGGATTTGTACTTGGGTGTTATAAAACCAGTGGGAATGAATTATTCCTTTGTGTTATAGATTGCACCTTTGATAGAGAATCAGAACTCACTCCTCTTGAATCTGCGATGGGTGTCCTGGATCTTATCAAGAAAGAATTCCCTGTGCCTGACCCAAAGATGGAACCTGTGAAGAAAACAGTGAAGGAAGCTGTAAGGCCAGGTTTTCCTTTTAAATTAAAATATTTTAGCATTCTATATACTTTAATCGAAAAAGTATATAAAACAGCTCCTCTTACATTGAGGGCCATTGTCTGTTCTCTCACTTTGCCTGTGTCCCTGGTCTTGCTGAACATCTCTAGGAAAATACTGATGAGGATTCTAATGCCCTGAAAAAATAGACAGTTTCCTTGTATTTTACCATTTCTCTGCCATGAAGACTTAAAAACATTTCCCATTATATTGGAACTGGTTCATCATTCCTCTTCATTGCCTTCTTTCTTTTGGAGTGTTTTGGCAATGTAGAATGCCTCACAAAACTTTGGTTTTTAATTGGACACCCCCACCCTGCACAAGCCAATGTCTACTTTTCAGTAGTATGGGGAAACTTTTTGGGTATATTATATACTTAAAATGTGATTCTTATGTTTAGAAAGCTTGTTGCGTATATTCAGCAGACAAACCAGGGGCTACAAGATCCATGTGAAGCCTTCTCAAAATAGCCACATGCCTTTGGCATGTTTCCCACGCCCCACCAATTTCTACATAGGGCTTGCCTTCACTTGTGAGCTCTTTGGAATAGGGGTGAGGCTATTAGCTGCTTGGTGTCATATCTGGGTGTTATGTAAGGTGTGGTTCTGTAGAAGACCATTTGTTCTAAAATTAAAAAAGCCAAGGTGGCCTAACAAGGAAAGATAGGTTTTCAGACTGCTGGGATGTTCAGGAAAATATAGGATAGCAACAGCATGGCATTGTACCCAGGATAACTGGGTACTGCAGTCCTTAAAAACATAACCATTTAGTAGCAGGGTAGTTGCATGGTATGACATCACTGGGTAAGCAGCTTGTTCATGAATTTAACGCAAAGAGTGTATTTCTCTGTTGCTTGGGTAGTGAGTGACTGGCTGTCATGCCTAGTTTGGATTATGCTTGTGAAGCTGATTTGAGGGATGTCCTTGAATGAACGCCAATAGAAAAACTCATGTTTTTCTTCTGCAGGCTATCATCATTTGCATTAAAAAGAAAGAGTTTGATAAAGCATCAAAAATTATAAGAAAACACATGGCCAAGGACCCCAGCAACCAGGTAAATTGGATTGTGACTGGAATGAGACCGTGGGGAATAGGGCAAAGGGAATGTTTGTTTCTAGAACTCATTACTGAAGTGGGCCAGGAACTGACCACATTCCGATCTGAACATAAGAAAACCTGCCTCCACATAGTTGCCTCCAACGGAAGTCTGTGTTGGAATTCAACTGACTGGGTCATTACTGTATTTTCTTGCATACATATGCGCCTTTTCTTCAAAACCTGCTGCTAGGATTGGAGTGTACAGTACATGTGTGTAATACCGTACAAACAGCTTCTGCTGCACAGGGAGCAGAACAGTGAAAAGGCTTGGCTGCTTAGCTGCTGCTATTCAGGTGCAGCTTACAAGAAAAGGTATTTATTTCTTCATTTGGCTTTCAAAAACGGTTTATTTTCTGGGTCAGGTTGTATGCAAGAAAATGTGATAATTCAGTTAAAGTCCCTTTATTAAACCAGAAGGCCAATAGCAGTTACACAGATACTTTAAAAAAGGCTCTAGTATCTTATAACAGAATACCAATTATATATCTGATACCAGTGGCTTAATTAGTGACCATGGGCACACAGGAAAATTGTTACAAGTACTGATCAATACTTAAAATAATGCTCAGCCCAGGGATTGGTGATGGCTCCTGCTGGTTGAATGGGTGCAATATAGCATCTCTGGCATTAGCAGAGTACATTTAGGGTGCCCCATTTCTATCCCCTAAGATTTCTTACTTCATCAACTTCTGAATTCTAGGAAGTGGTAAGATATAGCTGAAAACTTCACACATGCTTACCTTGTTTTCCTCAACCGGTAGAACTTCCTTTGTCCTTGGTGAATTTCCCTCTATACCTCCCAGCACCAACATCTGGCATACCAGCATTCCACTGTTTACCCATCCACTGGTCCAATAAAAGATGTCATGCACAAAAATCCTTACTTCTCACATGCTTGTACCTGGTAGAATAAAACTTCCAATCACTCACTGTATAATTGCATTGCATTTCATTAATTCCTGTAATTTGGGGAAAAAAGAAGGGGATGAGGATAAACATTAGCAGGAAAATGGGTCCCTTTTGGATTACACTACCTTGGTGCGTCCAGCATGTAGATAACGTGATGGCTGTTGGGAATACCTCTTCCCAGTGGCCCTGGCTGGCATATCCTATCTTTCTGCTTGAAGGACACTGACAGCTACAGTGCTGTTCCTGGGCTCACAAGAAGGAGTTGGAGTGGTGCAGCCCAAAATGTTGCATTCTTTTCCCTTTAGGTCTGCTCTTGCCACAGCATCTCCTGGTACTGGAGATGACGGTAGTTGGAGAGGCTGACAGAGGTCTTGGGCTTCTTTGGCTTTTTCCTGATCTAGACCAAAAAAAATGAGTTAATTTTGTACTGTCTAGTGAAGAAATCTTCACCCCCTACCCCCATCTCTTGATCTTTTCACCCATGCCCCCTGCACGTGTTCAGACCCCTATCGCCTCTCATCTAGAAACTGAGGACAGAGCTGCTCAGCATAATCCGTGAGAAGAATGCATCTCATCCAATCATCCGAAACTTCTCCTACAAGCTTTTCCAGCAGAGCATGCTCCGGTTCTTGGAGACCTACATGGAAGAGTCAGAGCCTATGCTTCTAACGGTATGTGGTTGTGCTGGCCACCCCTCTTCTAGCATCTGCTGTCAGCTGCCAGGGACAAGTGGCATGAAGCGCAGATGGGAGTGGAGTTGCCACTTGTATTGTTGTCCCTTGTGTGCCAGCATAATGTTCTGACCTGTCCTGCGAAGTGAAACGCAATTATAAAGCTCCCTGTCTTTGGCAGCAAGGCAGCAAACCTGTAGCATTTAAAGGTCAGCTCTTTGTGCTGTGTTAACCAAGGTCCTGCTCTGACAAAACCCATGGGATGCATTGCCGAATGTCATACAAGCACCACAGAAGATTCTCCTCTGACTCGAGTGAAGGCTGGCATAATATTTGAACTGTTCCAAGAATGTGACTGATTGGGGACCAGTTTGCAGCTGTCCCTGGACAAAAGTCCATGCATGCACTGCTAGGGTTTCTAAGTCGATCTCTAGCCTTTTAGGGACTGTATTGCTGCCAAAGCACCACTGCGGGGTGGTAGAGTACCCAGACCATCCTGCCTTCCTTGGGTTGGTGCCAGGAGTTTCCCTGGGAATTTCCTAGAACCCTTTTTTGTGCCAAGACCCACATGTAAACATCAATGGCCAATCCTAACCCAATGCCCCGCACTCCTGACCCACTGCCCTCCACCACCAGGCCAGGCCCAAGGCCCACATTGGGTAGGTTATGAGGGGGCTGAAACTGCCAGCCTGCAAGAGAAGACCCACAGTTTCCCACGTTTTTCTCCTTTAAAGGAGAATCCGTGTGTTTGCAATGCTTTCATATATTCTTGCAGCCCACCGTGGTTGCAACCCACAGGTTAAGAAATGCTGCCCTAGAGTAGAGGGGTGCATTTTGGGCTGTCTGGAGGACTGACTACACAGAATGCTCTGTATCCACACATAACAGTGAACAAGTTCAAGGAAAATCAGCTCAAAGTAGTACTTGATTTTCCTGGTGTCCTCTTGAAATATTCCAGGAAGCTTAAACCGGTCTGAAGTGACATGTACATCTAGACACTTAGAATGTTCTAAGTGTTACGTCTGCCAGCGTCAAGATCCTAATATGTGCCCTTTGTGGAACAGCAAGGAGCTGTGGGTGGGGGTTATGTATTAAATTGTTCAAAATATCATTCCCTGCTTTTGGAGGGGAGGTAAGATCACAGTCCTCTTGGTAACGAGTGCACGCTTTCTTCTTTGTTCAAGGTGGTGAAAAAGACTCTAAATTTAGAACATGTGCATGAACCTAAGGGCCCCCAAGCCATATCAGAGCCCCTGGAAGACTCTAGGAATGCAGCATCCACTTCAGAGCCTCTGGAAGCCTCTAGGAATCCAGCATCAGCTTCAGAGCCCCCAGAAGCCTCAAAGGACCCAGCAGAAACGCCAGAGTCCCTGGTAGTTTCAAAGGACCCAGAAGAAATGCTAGAGTCCATGGAAGCCTCAAAGGACCCAGCAGAAAAGGCAAAACCCCCAGAAGAGTCAAAGGACCTGGCAGACACTCCAGAGCTCCCAGTAATTTCTGAAGACCCGGCAGAAACACTAGAGCCCCTGGAAGCCTCCAAGGTGACAGCAGAAATGCCAGAGCCCTCTGAAGCCTCTGAGGACACAGCAGAAATGCCAGAACCCCCAGAAGCATCCAAAGACCCAGGAACCACATCAGAGCCCCAGGCAGCATCTCCCAGACAATCTGAGAGGTAGGCAGAGAAATTTGGCCAATGCAGCAGGTGCAGCTTGACAGCATCTCCTCTGGGTGATAATGCCACTGCTATCAAGTTTTTTTCACCAAGTGGTTTAGTCCTAGGTTAAGAGGAAGCTTTGCCCCAAAGGGCCCCGCAATGCACTGGGACTTCAGTACCTATGTGGTTTGGTGGGTGTGGGTTTGATGCGTGGCCTGGAAGTTGGTGTTCTGTGGCAGAAGGTATAAGCTGAGGATGCTTGCATGGTAGGGGCTGATTCTACCAAGCTGTCTTGCCAGTGCTTGGAGGGAGACTGCTTCCCACTGCAACTGGCAGGATAGTGAACAGCCCAGAAGTTTATTTTGGTGGGTGCTGGCAACACCTTATTCAGAGCAGTGATGGGGAGTGGGGTGGGGAACAGCCTTGATTTCAGACAGGCAGTGGTGGGGTGAAATCACACACCTGCTTAGTTTTGTTTCTTTTATAGGCAGCCCCCTGGGACAGTAACTGCATTTGGGATTTCTGTTTTGAGAGAAGCCTTCAAGACCTTGTCGGATTCCCGAGATTCGGAAGCCACTTTCAGCCAGCTGGATGAAACAGACTTTTCTTTCCCCAAGCAACTGTCTCCTGTATCCCACAGAGCTAAGAGACAAAGGGTAGAAGAAAGCCCAGCTTCTGATACTTCAGAAACCCCCGGATCCCCCTCAAAGAACCAACGCTTGTTGAACATATGCACACTGCTTATGCGTGAGGACAGCCAGAAGAGTGCCACCACTGAGAGTCCAGACTCATCCCAGGAGCCTGTGGTGTCTTCTGCATCCAGGCCTCCTGTCGAGAAGCCGCCTGTCCAGCCTGGATCTTCTGAACGTTCTAAGTACGAAGCTTATCAGGTGTTGTGTGTTGCTCGCACTCAATGCTTTGAGGACTTGCACCAAATATTGTTACAGTAAACAAACAGCAGCCCCTATTACCAGGACTGTCCGACTCACCCTGGTCTCAACCTGGACTGCAGGGCTCTTCATGGGCCAGATGTGGATCCAGGAGCAGCAGGGCATGCATTGGTGGTGGAGGAGGCAGTGGGGCAGATGGCACTGTTGCCACAGCTGTTGCTCATCTTGCTAGTGATGGCCATCTCCAACAGGGTTTGTAGGCCAAATTCAGGGGCGGGCCCTGTGTCTTGCTTGCCCCACTCCCAAGTTCTCAGTTCCTGCGGGAGTCCCACAGGCTACAGCAAACATCTCTGTCCTGCTAGATATGGCCCACGGGCCGTATATTTGACCCCCTTGCCTTGTACCAGTGCAAACACAAAACAGCAGAGATCCCTGCCTACTGCAAAATATGGAGACAGATAACATAAACATATACAGCGAAAGCTGGATTAACTGGCACTTTATTAGCTGGAAAACTCTATTAACCAGCAACCAAGGGACACGGCAGAAGCGCAACTGGAAGTACCACCTCCAGGGACTTCCGGTTTCACCGCCATGAGCCGAGTTTTTCTTTGTCACTTTGGCCCACAGCCCAAGGCAAAGGAGCCTGTGCGGGGCTCCCCTCCCTAGCACACTGACACTGGGGAGTACACCAGATGGTGCACATTTGATTAACTGGAATCCAGAGTTTTTACTGTAGATTAACTGGAATCCAGAGTTTTTACTGTAGATTAACTGGAATCCAGAGTTTTTACATTTTGGGTTAGTAGTAGCAGAGGTGAGAGAATTCTGTATCCACATCCCATCTGAATCATAGAATCATAGAAGTTGGGTTGGAAGGGACTGTAGATCTTCAAGTCCGACCCCCCCGTCTGGGCAGAAGAAAAACGGCTCAAATGACTCCAGCCAGGTAGGCATCAAGCCTCTTCTTAAAGACCCTCAGGGTAGGAGCCAGTACCATTTCCCTTGGAAGTTGGTTCCAGATCCTAGCTGCCCTGACTGTGAAGTAGTTCTTAAGGATGTCTAATCTAAACCTCCTCTCCAATAACAACTTTAGCTGTTGCCCTGAATTAGGGTGAGGGATCATTCCCTGCCACACATTGGGAACTGTGGTGCAGTGGGCTGGAGCTCCCCCCCAGCAGCTGGTGCAGCTTTGAAGCCTGGCACACCCTGAAACCTGGTTCTGGGGCTCACCCCTGGATGCTCTGTCTGCTCTGTAACCCTTTACATGGCAGCGGTGGGCACTGGCTGTTAGGATGTCTTTCCCAGGGTTTCCTCTGCCCCACTGCTGCTTTGTGAATTTCCCTGCATGAGCAGTTGCGTCATCCACTGGAGCCAACAAGGAGGAGCACAGGAGATTCCATGCTGCAGTACTTGAAGCTTGTGAAGTGTTTTAAATGCAAGTGGTTGTAGCTGGAGAGCTTGGCACAGGGCATCTGCTTACATAGGCTAGAACCAGGAGCTTGAGTCAGTGAGGTGTCTCTGATCTGAACCAGGTGTGATCCTTTCAGAGCAGCCTTGTGAAGCATGTGATCCTGGCTGAGCACTTCTGCTTCAGGCTACATGCAGCACAGTTGTGGCATGAGTGCTTGATGCAGTGTCTGTCCTAGTCCCAGAAGATGATGTGCTGCAGGTCTTCTGGCAGCGCTGAGTAGCTTTGCGCTCCCACCCCACATGGCACCCTTTGCCTGCAATTGGGCTTCTCAAGAGGAGGTCCAGAACAAGGAATAAGTGTAGTGGAGCAGTGCAGGTGTTCAGAGCTGTAGTCATTATTCCAGCCCCTGGGCCTGCTCCACTGGGGTGAATTCTTGTCATCAGTGGTCTCTTGGTAAAGAGGGAGTAGCTCTTCAGACCTTTATGTGCTGACTGTGTGGATTAACTCTGTCTTGGGCCCTTCCTAGCCCACTGACTCACTGTACTTCAGCTGGGTGTTTTTATGTTCTCAGGTCACTCAGAGCAACACGAAGAGTCTCAAACAGGTCAGAAGAAAGGGACACCTGGAGTGATGAAGATGAGCTCTTCCTGGATGCAGGTAAGGTTACACCTCTGCTGTGTATGTGCTGGCCCCTGCCATGCCGCATGCTCCCAGCTTTCTGCTGCCTTCTGGGGCTGGCACCAGCTGGAAGGCCAGAAATCCTGCAAGCATGAGGGCGTGGGATTAAGGCTGCTGCTGAAGGACTGCTGAAGTGGGCAGGTCTGAGCAGTGGCAGGTGGTCAGGTGTCTTGATGTTTCTCCTCTACCTGAGCCTGATCTGCAAACCAAGAATCTTCATTATAATTTCAGACCTGAGGCCAAGCTAATATGCTTTCCTGTTTCTGATACCAAGACCAATGGCAGCTCCTCGCAGCTAACCACTGAAAGGAAGGGAAGGTTAGATTGTACATTCTCATTTCAGCAGGTGCAATTAGTTGCAACTAAACACTGGACCCAGGTGCATTTTGACCTCCAGGCACCTCATTTAACTTCATTTACAAATGGAAGTGCCTGTACTGCACAGGTACCAACAGCAGGATACCCACATTAGCCTGGAGTCCGCATAGGCATGGACTGATTTCCCCTGATGTTCTGTGTGAGGTGTAGACATATCGGAGATGACTCAGTGCAGCTGAACACATATATTGGCAGCCTGAAAAAATGAATTCCTTTCTGTCTTAATTGCTAGGTTTCCTTAGTTATGCTTTGTGTGAGGGAGCCAGGCCATAAATGAGGGTAGCCATGCATCCTTTCATGGAACTATGGGACTTAAGCACATCAGGGCATTGAAATGCCGCTGTCCTTGGATTTGTCTTTCAGCATCACCTGGGAAGGACAGTCGGAAATCTTCGATCTCCGGAAGCAAGAAACAGGTAATCCAGGGCTTCCTGATCCCACCAGCAAGTTCCCAACACTGCATATCAGTGCAGGAGTGCTAAGGCAGCAAGTAGCAGGGGAGGCAGTGCTTTGTGCTGGCCATAGATTTCTTCCTTTGCAGCTGCAGTTAGTTCACTAAAACTGACGCGCTGTGGGTGGAGAACTCCCAAACACTGCGCCAGCGTACAGCATGTCCTGAGGGACTTCCATTATGCAACCTGTGAGCACGCCTTGAGTGAGCTAGGTGGGTCAGGGCTCTGGATTCACAGGGCCTGCCTTAAGCAACTCCTCCTAGAAACCAGGAAAGTATTGGATAACATATATACCTGGTACCCGATGTGCTCTGCAGGCAGTAGAGGGGAGGGGGAGGAGAATCGGACACCGCTGTCATGTAGCACAGTGCTTACCTAACCATGCAGCTAGCAACTGAAATGCACTTCCAGCAGGTGCCACGCTGGGCTACTGCTAGTGCCTGCTCCTATTTTGTGTCATGACACTCTTGTGGTGTGTGGTCTGTCCAGTTTTCCAGGCACTGAGGAGTGATCGATGGATCCCTTATCAGGGGCTATTAGTGAGGTATTGGTGCCTTGCAACCACATGACAAGAACTTAATGATCACGCGCTAGGTGCTTATGTGTGGGGTTGCATTTAAAGAAGGGAAATGTATCATCTCGGGGCTGTACTGAGACTGGTGGGACCCGTGTCTTCATAGCTGTGGAAAGCTCTCTTTCTTTTTTCCCCTCAGAGGTGGACAGTGGAGGAAAGCGAGTGGATCAAACAAGGAGTGAATAAGTACGGCGAAGGGAGATGGAAAGTCATTTGTAAAAAATATCCCTTTCGCAACCGCACAGCTGTGATGATCAAGGATCGCTGGCGAACCATGAAAAAACTGGGACTTGACTGAGAATGAGACTCGGAGAGCCAGCATGCACTCGCTTCTTCTCCAAGTGACCAAAGCAACAGCTGCTGCAGCAAAAAGGGTCCTAGTCCCCTTCCCCAGCGCATGTTGGAAACAGTGGAAAGCTCTTGTGGGCACACAGGAGGGTCATGCACTGCAGCAGGATGAAGCTAAAACTAACTGGGGATTTCAGGAAAGTTCTCTTTCTAGTTCTTGCAAGTTGTTAACTCTAGATCTGCATCAGGTGACAGGCGCCGTGCAGCCTGGTGTGTACGGAAGCAGCCTTGGAAGAGACAAGGGTGACATTTTATATGTCTTTGCAAATAGCCAGGGCCCCCGGCTTCCTTTCCCATCTGATAACTGCCACTTTTGCCCTGTGTGAATTAGAACTTGAACCTGAGCAAGTTTCAAGGGGGCCATCAGGGGGTGCAGCTTTCTCAGATCAGGTTTTGGTCCAACTATCCCCTTGCAGCTATTTTTATATATTTTAAGTGTCTTGCATCAGCTGAGAATCACTTGTCCGATCTGTGTGTTCCTCCAGCTGTCCCAGAGGGAGCCAAGCTAGGGAGTGGGAACAGCTGGTGTCAGTGAAGGAGGTCTGTGTCTTGGCGAGGTGATCAACACAGTTGTTCGACTTGTGTAAATATGTTTGGGGGGAGGGGAGGTTGAGGCTTTATAAAGTAGATGTTTTGTCTTAGTATTAAACGTTAGTAGTCTCCAAGGTAGAAGCTTCATTTTTTTTCCCCTCTCATATGACCTTGTCCTCTGAGCTCTCTCTTTCCTTGCACGATTCCCCGCTTCCCATCTGTTTGCCTCAGTAGCTCTCTGGCTCTGAAAGGCACCATGTGGCCTAGTCAGGTCCCATGTGTATGAGGCATCGCTGTAGCAATACTTAGCTGTACCTCTCCCAGCCTTTGCCCCAGGCGAAGGTCCTGCCTCAGTGGTGGAATAGCTTGGGGCATGTCCCTGGGGTCAGCAACCTGGCACCAGCTGTGTGTAGCTCCCTTTGCAGCCAAAGTGCCAGCCCATGCTGGCTTTCTGAGCCAGCCAGAAGTGCAGGCATGGCCTCAGCCATGGTCTGAGCTCAGAAGGCTGCAGCCTGCTCTGAGCAGGGGTGAAGAGGGTCTGAGAGAGGCCAACCCTCTTCTAGCAGGTAGCAGCAGCATGGAAGGGCTGCTGAGGAAAGAGCAGGCTGTAACCATTGGAAACAGCAGTTTGTGGGCAAAGATCCCTCATTACCAGCTGGGGCACACTCCATCAGCTCTTGGCCTGTGCAGGGTGAAGCCTTGCCAACACCTGTTGCCACAAGCAAATGGCTGTGTGCTGTCCAGCCAGGCTCCCTGCTCTGCTGGCTCTGAGCCCTTTCCACTTAGGGGTAGGCAGAGTGCTTGAGCGGGTTGGTGCAGCTGTAGCCTCCAGAGAGCCAGCAGGGGAAGCACTTGAGGGGCACTAACGAAGGGAGCTGAAGTTGGGGGTTCAGCCAGGGACCAGCTGGGGAGAGCAGGGCTGATCAGAGGAGGGGACAGTGCCTGGTACCCCAGAAGCATCCCTTGCTGCCTTGTTGAGAGGGTCAGGCACCCTTTTTTCTGCTGTGCTGTTTCAGGGACAGGGTGAGTGTCAGAAGCACCTGCTGTGTCACTGCCCCTTTTCTCCTACCTGTAGGACTGTGTTTAATTCTCTTTACAGCGCCTCTTTGATTCCAGCCAGGGAGCAGGGGCTTCTCCCATTGGAGCTCGTGCTTGGCAGAATCCCTGCTGGAAAGCACGCTGCGCTGCCCCGCTGGGAGGAGTCCTCGATGGTCTGCCTAGTGCTATCTAGATGTGAGTAGCACTTTCCTCTGTTGTTAGGGACAGAGGAGGAAACCAGCCCTCTGTGGTCCCCCAGAAAGTACCACGTGCCCAGGGATGCTTCTTCCCCGCTCCTTTGGGGGCATCACAGACGCTGTGGCCTGCCAGGCTCTAATGGGAACACGTGCCCAGCTGTACCAGCCGGCCCCGTGCTTCTGAGCTCACCTTGAGGAGCTGCCCCGTCCCAGGAGCTCTGGCATTTGGATACAGGCAGCTGTGCTGACAGCTTGAGAGGCTGTCTGGAGAAATCCAGGGAGGAGTGAGGTTAATGATTATACCCTGTGGTCCTGGGCTCTGGTGCCTGCTCTGCCCCAGCCAGAGGACCGAGGCTCAGGTGGCAGCATGCTCCCGCTGGCACCCATCGTGCTGACCGTGGCGCTGCTCAGTCTGCTGGGCCCTGCCAGAAGCCGCAAGACGGAGCCTCTGAGTGAGGCCAGTGACCAGCCTCTCTTCCGCGGGGCCGATCGCTACGACTTTGCCGTCGTCATCCCTGGAGCAGGCACCGAGTGCTTCTGGCAGTTCGCACATCAGAGCGGCCACTTCTACTTCAGTTATGAGGTGAGCGCTGGTGCTGCAGGTTTTGGCAGATGGGAGGGGCTGCCTGGTTCGCCTCCTGGGTCTGAGTGGGAATAGCTATTCTGGGCCCAAGGGGCTGGCATGGTGACTGCCAGCTGCTCCAGGGAGAGGTGGGGGCACTGGCTCAGGGAAAACATCTTCCCCTAGCCCTAACTGACCTGTGTGGCTGGCTTAATCTGAGAATCGGAGTGACTGGGGAGGAAACCACCCCTCCAAGCCTAGCATTGGGTGCTCATCCAACCCTTCTTGAATCCTACTAAGCTCTGTCCCAGCTGGCTCGGGGCAGAGCAGTTGCGTACCATGTAAATCCGTGCAGGGGGGCTTTTGTGGTCTAGTATGTGTTTGCTTTGTACCCGGAAGCTCCCAGGTCCAAACCCAGCAGGAGCCCCTTTGCCTTTGCAGTTGTCAGAGCAGCATGAGTTCCCTGGTTTATAATCCGCCTCCTAACAGGCTAATTGCAGGCCAGGCTCAATAATTTAATCAATCCCATTAATCTTAAAAAATGGTTTTTAAAAAAAATCAGCATTGCTTCTTTCGGTTAGAAGTTTCCTGCCTCTGAAGTTCAGTGTTTGAGAGGCTGAATAAGAGCCACCCAGTTTGCTGTTCTCCAAGCTCCTTACTATTTGTAGGCAAGGTTCTTTGAGTAGATGTGATATCTGGGGCCAACTTAGTTGGAAAAGTACTATTTTGTATCCTTCTGTTTTCATCCCTCTCAAGGAAAGGGCTGTTTCCTCTCTCTTCCTGGGCCAGTCCTCAGAACTGCCATCACCTCCCTGATCCCCTTCTGCTGTGCAGGAGATGGGGACCAGGACTGAGCAGAGCGCGTAGCGAGGGAACGGCAGCATGATGGGCTCCGACCCCAGTCCATCCCATCTGGCATCCTGGCAAACCAGCTGCCTCCAGCGATGAGGCTTAAATGTCTCCTCCAAAATGTGCAGGCATGAGCCCTTCGCAGCCCATGCTAGGTGGTCGGTCAGCGCTACCCTAATGGGCATAGGACTGAGACACTCAGGCTAAGGGCCTGGCTCCAAAGCCCCAGTAGAAGTCAGGGAAACTGCAGGAGCTCAGCATCTCAGAATCAGGGCCCAAGTGCCACGTGTAGCCTGGGCAGGGAGCGACAGCAGCGCAGGGGTAAGTCTGTGGCTGCCTGTGGTGCTGAGGTACCGTCACTGCAGGCGTCTCCATCCAGCACGGTCAGCTGGAAGCCAGGAGGCCCTCCGACCCCCCCACAGCAGGATCCTGGAGGTCGCTTGCTTGCTTCTGTTCCAGGTGCGAGGCTGAACCCTTCACTCCTTATCATGGTCCCAGCTCCTGCTTCTTGGAGGTTGTGGGCATTTGTGCCTGGCACTTAAAGGGGCGGTTGATAACTCTATTTATAGGCCTCAGTGTCCCTTATCTGCAGTGGCACGGGGTGCTTTGGAGCCGTGTGAAGCGTAACAGCTGGCAGGGAGGGGTTCAGCCAGCGGAGCTTGCTCGTAGTTCATGGGGGCAGGGTCTCTGCTTCCCTCTTGTCCCTGGTGTGCGTCCAAGGATGGCTGTCCCTACACCTGGAAAAGGTGCCAGATTTGCAGAGACAGGAGCAAATTGCATGCCTGTTTGGAGAGAATGAGCCTTGGCCAGACCTCCACGCACATGCTGGATGGGCTGTCCTAGCAGGGCCGCACAGCAGGCAGGTGGCAGTGGTGCCAGGGCCTTTCCTGCGCTGTGGTCTCGCCTCTGCACAGCCTACCCAACAGGCTTAGGGACCATCCGCTCCTGCCCAGTTGAGGGAAGTGGGTACAAAGGGGCAGCAGGTACTACTGCTGAGCAGCCACGAGGTTTGTGGCTGAGAGCAGAGCAAACCCACCTCCACGCAGATGGCCTGGCAGTGCTGTTAGCTGGGAGTTCCCAGGCCAGCTTCTGTGGGGCAGATCCTTTGCAGGGTACCGAGCAGCACCTGATGTTCCCTGCTCTCCCTGCCTTGGTTTCAGGTGCAGTGGGCGTCGGGAATGGCTGACAGACACGTCCTGGTCACAGCGAGTGACCCCAATGGCTTCCGTGTAGGCACTGCCCAGGACGTGCGAGGACAGATCAACTTCTTGACCAAGGAGACAGGTATTGTCCTCCCCCCCTGGACTGTCCGAGTTCCAGCAGGACCTGCTGTTCCCTGAAAGCTCAGCCGTCACTTCCAGTGCTGAGTGCAGGACTACAGCAGGCTGTCCCGGGGTTTCTGAGCGCTCAGACTGTCTCTCAGTCCTCCAGAGGTGGGAAGTATTTGAGTGGAGGATTTGGGTAACTTCTGAGCAGTGCAGCATCTGCTAACGGTCCTCTGAAGCTCAACTCCCCTTTTGTCCACAGGCTTTTACCAGCTTTGCCTGAGCAATCGCCACAACCGCTTTGGGTTTGTGCAGGTTTATCTCGACTTCGGGGTGTTATATGAAGGTTTTGACACTGAGAACCAGCCTGAAATGGAGAGGAAGGAGCTCAATGACACACTGGAGGCAATTGAGGTAATGGAAGTGTTGTTTACGACCCACTCGAAATCCATAGCACGGTCCAGACAGGCACAGGAACAGGCCCCATGATCTAACAGGCAGCTGGGAAGGCTTAGAAACTACTTACTCCACCCAGGAATGCATGCCAAAGTGGGGGAGGTGGGAATGGGTGTAGGCAGCTGGCCCCAGTAGACCAGGACCAGGGAGTAGGTGAATAAGGCGAAAGCAGCCTCTGGAGCAGAGGTCTCCTACTTGGTGCACCACAGGCCCAGGGCCAGTGCCTACAGCCCCAGGGGAAGGCTCAGGAGCTTCCCTCACTTACTTTCAAAAGCACAGCATGTGCCACACAGGGTCAGACCGAGGGGCTGTTGAGTGCAGCATCCTGCTGCCCGTTAGGACAGCCATATCCCACATGCTGGGGGCTCAAGCCAGCAAGGTTCAGGGCCCACCTGCAGGGGAGAGGAAAAGTTTTCCTCACCTGCTCAGGGCCCCTGCTCTTGCTGCAGATGAGCACCCGCAAACTGCAGGGCTACATTTTCCACATATGGCGCTTCTACAACATGGCGCGGATGAGGAAGGGGGCCGACTACTTCCTGCTCGAGGCCAACTCCTACTACGTGACACGGTGGTCAGCGGCGCAGAGCTGCGTCATCCTTCTCTCAGGTGCTCTGCAGCTCTATTTCCTGAAGCGGCTCTTCAACGCGCCGTCTACCAGCAAGCCACGGTGCTGAGCCCTCTGCAGGTACCCACCACAGCCCAGTGCAGCGAGGAGACCGCAGGGAGCAGGGGCAGCACTGCTGCCTCCCTCGACCAGACTCTTTCCCACCCCCAGGACTGGGATGGAGAGGGAGATCTGCTCTGGCAGGGTGGTGCAGTGAAGCCAGGTGACTGGCCATCTGGGAGTCCTCCCTGCACCTCTCCAGCAAAGCTGCCTTCTCTCCTTCCCCCTGAGGACCAGGTGGAGGAGAGGGAGAGGATGGCGCACATACGCCCTTGGTGCTGGGGGTGGCTACTTGACCCTGTTCTACCACCGCAGTCCCTGAAAGAAATGGCCTTGCATTACAAACCCAATAAATGGCACTAGCCAAGCCTCTGTTGTGTCTGAAGCTACCACCGGGCAGAAACCAGGGCCCAGCCCTTTACTACAGCTGCAGTTCTCTGCCCGTGTCTGCTGTGGTAGGAAGCCTTTGGGTGTGGTCATGGCAGCCTCAGTTCCTCTCCTTCAGCATTAAGTACAACACCTGGCTGGGAAAGGATGGTGTTTCCCCTGGAGACTGATGGGGTATGGTTGCAGGTGGACAGCAGGTGTTATCTCAGTTGGTTTGATGGGCTCAGAGTGCAAAGAGGCACCTTTGTCTGGTTTGCCCCATGGCATTTGCCATAGCAGCAGGGCTACAGCAGGCACAATTATAACCTGTTCCCATGAGCTCTGAACCATGCTGTGGCCCAAGTCAGGGGGAGATTTTATTAGAGAGAAAACCCCATTTTATATTAGCCCAGCCCCAGGATGCTGGGACTACAATCTCCCTCTAGCCACAGTCACACCACAGTCACTACCAGTGGGACATGGCTGTCTTGGACAGCAAGAGCCTGTCACAGTTACTTATGGAGCTCCATGCTGGAGCCCTCCCAGGTGCCTGGAGGGGCTTGCAGGGCTTCGTCTTGATTGCACAACAAATTTGTCCTTCCCAAATGCAGCCAAGTCTTTGGAGCCTTTGGGCTCCCAACTCCACTTAAGTCAGCGTCTCCTCGTGCCGCACATACTCCCCGACATCCGCCTGGTGAAACACCACGATCGCCATGGGGTCCACTTTCCGGCAGTCCTGGGTGGACTTTGCCGCCACTCCGAAACCCTGCAGAACCAACAACAGCTGCAGTCAGACACTGCTTCGAGGGCCCTGGCAGACAGCTGTAGCCCTGGCGCAGCATCACTCACCAGAGGGACATCTGCCATGGAGTACACCACCACGCCCTGGTACTGAGCCGTGTTCTCGGTGATGCGGCCCAGGCCAGATTTCAGCACGTGGTTCCCGTAGAGGAAGGACTGCTCCGCGCCTGGCTTCACCCACACTTTATACTACGAAAGAAGCAAAGGAGAAGCCATCAGCAGTTCCACGTGAGCTACTGTTGGATCCTTTGCGAGGATAAAACGCTTCACAAAAATCGGACTCTGCAGGGCTGAACTCTCTATGCAGAAATGAGCAATGCTCTCCCCTCTGCCCCGGGACAACGGCAAAAGCAAAGGCCGTTTCGGCTTTCAGCGAGCAGTCAGCAGGACTCGGGCAGGGTCCCTAGGACGCCCAGGTCATCAGAGAAAGCCTGTAAATCATTTCTCCCTGTCTTGGTGCAGGCTGTCAGGTTGGAGACTGGTGTCAGGAGAACGGCACAGCCACGATATGCTGAACAGGGGCCAAGCGGGGCCTCCAGGCAGAGGGCACCAGAAGGCAGATGCCTCCGACCAGAGCGCTGTAGAAGAACGTAGCTGGGGGGGAAGGAGCCACCGTCCGTCCATCCGTGATGCCAGGCCCCATATAAACACATTAAATTCACTGCCCGCGCCCCGAGTATCTTTTAGGTTCTACAGCCCAGAGCAGCCGCCACGATCATAGAGACGGGCCCGAGGATTCCCGGCAGCCATCGCGGGGCTGGTCTGTGCGCGGCCTCTTCTACTACAGGGAAGCAGCGCGTTTGTTTCAGGAGAGCGGCGCGACCCCCCCCCCACGCGAAGCCGCGGGGTCGCACCTTCGCGTAGGGAGCGAGGTAGTCGAGGGCGGTGATGTGCAGCCGGAACTTGCTGCTTTTGGTGAACTTCCCGAAGCAGGTGCCCAGCGAGACCAGGCGGTCGCCGGGGACGCTCATCGCCAGCTTCAGCAGCCGCTCGCTACGAGAGAGCGCCCGCAGCTGCCTTACCCCGACTCGCCAAAGGGGGCTGCGGCCCCCGGGCCCCCCGAGGCCGTAGGGAAGGAGACGGGGCACCCACCTGACGTAGTAGACGCGGTCTTTGTGCAGGCGGAAGCAGTAGGCGCCGTCGGGCCGGTCCACCAGCAGCTGCATGTTCTCGCCGATGCTGCGGGGGGTGGGACGCGCCATGAGCGCGGCAGGTCCGGGGCCCCACCCGCCCCGTCCTCCCGCGTGAGCGCCCTTCTTCCCCCGCACCACCCCAGCCCGGCCCGGCCCCGCTCACTATCGCGCCAGCTTCTCGAACATGACCCGCGTCTCCTCCTCCGTGAGCGGCCGCATCGCTCCCGGCACCCACGTGCGGGGAGGCGGAAGCAGCCTCCCGGAACCGGAAATGAGCCCGGAGCAGTAAAGTCCGGGCAGGAAACCCGCTCCGCCCCTTCCTCTAGACACAGGAAGTGCCATAGAGCCGCCTGGCTAGAGCGTCCGCTGCCACGCAACGGAGCATAGAGGCGGGGGGGCCAGCGCGCCGCTTCCCAAGATGGCAGCGCCGGTGGGGTCTGGGGCGGACGTGGAGGAGGCCAGCCTGTTGGCCTGGCTGCTCCGCGGGGC
>NW_017728915.1:39744385-39753165 GCF_001723895.1 Crocodylus porosus | reverse complement strand
GGCCTTCGCGCACTACAAGGCCTTCATCCGCTCGGCCGAGTGCACCGCGCAGACCAGCCGCGGCTTCGGCGGAGTCGAGCACGGCCTCGCGCGGCTCCTGGCCCGGCTGCCCGCCTGCCACGAGGCCTGCCGGTGCGCCGGGGGCCTTGCCATGGGCGGGGAGGGAGGCGGGGTCCCCGTGGCCCGTTGGGGCTCCGGGGCTGAGCTGGGCAGTGGGTCCCCCCTGCAGGAACTTCGTGCGGGAGGCGGAGGCGATCGCGGCGAGCCGCCGCACCAACAGCCTGACGCTGAGCCGGCACACGGAGATCCTGGAGGTGCTGGAGATCCCGCAGCTCATGGACACCTGCGTGCGCAACGGCTACTACGAGGAGGCGCTGGAGCTGGCCGCCTACGTGCGTCGGCTGGAGAGGAAGCATGCCGCCATCCCCGTCATCCAGGTGGGGCCGCGGGCAGGCGGGCGGGCAGGCATCTGGGCAGGCGCGGGCAGGGGCTGACGTTGCCGCCGTGTCCTTGTGCCAGGGCATCGTGGAGGAGGTGCGCCAGTCCATGCAGCTGATGCTAAGCCAGCTGCTGCAGCAGCTGCGCTCCAGCATCCCGCTGCCCGCCTGCCTGCGCGTCATCGGCTACCTGCGGCGCATGGACGTCTTCACAGAGGCTGAGCTGCGCGTCAAGTTCCTGCAGGCGCGGGATGCCTGGCTCCGCTCCATCCAGGCCGCCCTCCCTGACGATGACCCCTATGTGCACGTTGCCAAGACGGTGGAGGCCTGCCGCGTGCACCTCTTTGATGTGGTCACCCAGTACCGCGCCATCTTCTCAGACGAGGAGCCCCTGCTGCCCGCCAGCGAGCCAGCCGTCACCGAGAGCGCCATCTTCCACGGCTGGGTGCTGCAGAAGGTGGCAGAGTTCCTGCGGGTGCTGGAGAACGACCTGCAACGGGGGGTGGGCGGCCGCTTGGACTCGCTGCTGGGGCAGTGCATGTACTTTGGCCTGTCCTTCAGCCGGGTGGGGGCCGACTTCCGCGGCCAGCTGGCCCCCGTGTTCCAGCGCGTGGCCATGGGCGCTTTCCACAGGGCCGTGCAGGAGGCTGCAGACAAGTTCCAGGAGGAGATGAACTCCTACACACTGATCACAGCCCCGGCCGTGCTGGGTAGCACCATCCCACCATCTGTACCCTCTGCCCAGCCGGGGACGCTGCAGCCGCCCATGGTGCTGCTGGACTTCCCGCCTCTCGCCTGCTTCCTCAACAACGTCCTTGTGGCCTTCAATGACCTGCGGCTCTGCTGCCCCGTGGGTCTTGCCCAGGATGTGACCACATCCCTGGAGGCGGCACTTTGTAAGGTGAGGCACTGGGGACTCCTTGGTCTCTTGTGGTCCCAGCTCTTGCCTGCCCCTGGCAGATAGGCAGGACTCGGGGGTCTGGTACCACGAAACAACCTGGCTGGCATCCTGTGGGGCCCGGGTTGACGATCCTCACCCACATCTCATCCCCATACAGGTGACCACTGTCATCCTGGCATTTCACCGGGCCGAGGAGGCAGCTTTCAGCAGGCGCGAGCAGGAGCTCTTCGTTCAGTTCTGCACAGCCTTCCTGGACGACTTGCTTCCCTACCTCAACCGCTGTCTCCAGGTCCTCTTTCCCCCAGCCCAGATCGCACAGGCCCTGGGTAAGCTACCCACCCCAGCTCCTGGTAGCCTCTTTAGCTGCCAGTGGCGTGCAGTGGAGGCACTTGCTGCCCTGAGTCCTGTGCTGGGTGCCCTGCAGGCAGGCTCCAGCTGAGTGACCTCTCTTCCCTCTGCCAGGGGTGCCCCCCACACAGCTGCACAAGTATGGCAGCCTGGGCTGCGTGGATGCCAGCAGGATCCGGGAGCCACTGGCCTTTATCTTGCCATCCAAGGAGGCAAGCTTCATGCCCGCTGAGGAGAAAGAGCTGCCCCAGGAAAGCCCAACACCTGTGCCAGGCCCAGAGCAGGATGCAGACTCTGGCACCCCATCTCTGTGCGAGGCTGAGGGCCAGAACAGTGTGGACACGGGGGATGTGCTGCAGCCCGAGGGGGCAGCAGCTGCCACCTAGCGCAGGGAGAGATGTGCCTGGTGAAGCCTGTGTGGTCTGCGGGTGGTGCAGGCTTTCTGTGCTCTGCCATGTGGGGGGCAGATTGGCTTGCAGCTGTCCTTAGTCCTACGTAGGGGCAAGGCTGAGGGGGTGGGGGGCAAGCATCCTGGTTAAGGCAGGGAGCAGCACAGAACTGGAAGCCTCTCAGGCCCCAGGCCAAGGCTACAAATACTTCAGCCCACTCCCCAGCAGAGGCTAGCCACTCTAGCACGCGCAAGGTGGCTGCATGCTCTGAGGCCTGTGGTGCAAATAGGAGCTGTTCGCTGTGGAAGCAGAATGTGTGCAGCTGGTTTGGGAAAGGTGCCGGGTATTACATGAATAAAACTCATTGCCAATCACCTGTGGGCATGGGGCAGTAGCTGCAGTTTTGGAGCAGGAGGGAGGGAGGCATGGCTGTGCTCTGCACAGACTTGGGGGTGCAGGGACATCACCAGGATGGTGTTAGATCACTTCTGAGACCCTGTTTGGTGTGGGGGCAGAGCCCCTCGCTGTTGGGCAGCTGCAGCTGGGGGTACTGCCCCCCCCCAGAGGCCACATCTAGTCCAACCTCTGCTCAAAGCAGGATCAGACCCAACTCTATCATCCCAGCCAAGGCTTTGCCTACCTGAGTTTTAAAAGCCTCCAAGGATGGAGATGCCACCACCTCTGAGCAGCTAAGTTCCAGTGCTGGACCGCCCTCCTAGTGAGGAAATTCTTCCTAATAGCCAACCTCACCTTCTCTTCTGCAGCTTGAGCCCATTACTCCTTGTCCTGTCATGTGCCCCCACTGAGACCAGTCCAGCTCCATCTGCTGTGGGGCCAACCTTTAAGGTGTTGAAGGCTGTTATTAAATCCCCCCACAGTCTTCGCTTTCCCAGGCTAAATAAGCCCAGTTCCCTCAGTCTTTCCTCACACATTATGCCCCCCCAACCCTTTTATCACTCTGCTAGATTCTCCAATGTGTCCACATCCTTTCTGTAAGGGATGGGGGGCAAACCTGGACACAGGGCTCCAGCTGAACTCAGGGATTTTGAGCTAAAACCCAGTGCAATTCCTAGGGTCTGAGGTGGGGGCTGCATTGCCCAAGAGGGAGCAGGGAGGCTCTTGGAGGTCCCCAGAGCAGCCGCTGTTCCCCTGGAGGTCACGGTCATGCCCCCCACCATGCCTTGGCCCTGAGTCACTCCTGGGGGGACAGAGCACCCAGCAGCTGTTCCTGTGCCCCAGGGAGCCCTGCAGGACAGCACCATTGCACCCCCCCTGCAACATCATCCCATCCTGCCAGGGGGTGACGAGGATCCGTGGGGGGAGGGGGGGTGCAGTAGCACTACACTTCCCAGAATGCCCTGGGGTTTTTTGCCTGCCACCCCCAGGCTGCCAGTCCCTCTGCCCCATGTGCATCCCTCCCTAGCAGGGGCAGTGCCTGGCACCAGCACAGGGTGCAAGCGAAACAAGGGAGCACTGGGCTTAGCCCAGGAAGAAACCTGCACTGGCCTTGCTTACAGCTCCAGCCCTGGGCAGCCAGGCCGGGCCCTCTACCAGCGCCCAGGATGCGCCATGGGCCTGTGCAGCTGGAGGCCTTTCTCCCCTGTGGGCTCCCACTGCCGTGCATGACTAGCAAAACAGGTACCTCTGCTCTCAGCACCCACTAGCAAAAGCCCTCAAAGCTGGGAGGAAGCCTCTGCCCCTGGAGTGCAACTGTACTGCTGGCAAGATGCAAGCCCTGCTCTCCCAGCCCCACACGGCTGAGAATCCAGGCAGGGCTGAACAGAGAAGGAAACAGGCAGGAAGAGGGTCTAGGGAGCCAAGGGCCCAGCTTTCCTCCCTGGGGGCAGCCCCAGCTCCAGCCACACAGGACACCACGCTCCTCCTGGGCAGGGTTCAGAGCCTGGGGACTAGGGGTGAGATACAGCCAGGGGCTGAGCTGTGAGGTCACCTCAGGCAGGGGCAGAGGGGACAGGGCAGAAGCCCCCTCCCCGCAGGAGACGATAGGAGGCATCTCCCCTCACATCCAAGGCCCCCACCTTCCTGGCAAAGCAACTACTTCCCCCAGAGATCCACGGCTCGCCCAGCTCCGTCAACCCCTGGGGCACTGGGGCTCCAGCTCCTAGAAGACAGCTTTGTCATCAGCCACAGGGCGCCAGACCTGAGCCAAACAGGACCCCAGGTCTGCCTTTCCAGGCTGGGCAGGAGGGAGGGATCCAGTGCCTGTGAGGAGGCTGTGGAAAGCCTGGCTGAGCCAGTGAAGCTTTCAGATGGTTTTTATTTTATACAAACAAGACAAACCCAAGCAGCATTAATTTAAAAAAATTAAAAAAAGAAAAAGAAAAAAAAAAAGGAAACCAAACCAAAGAGCAGGAAGGTGGCAGGAGCCCCGGCTGTACCCCAGCCCTTCCCATAGTGTCTGGGGGCCATGGGCGCCACCTCATCCCTCCCCACAGGGCAGGCATGGGAATGCGGGTTCAGGAGGGAGTGGAAGTGGCGCCTTGGCTAGGGCATGGCTGGCCCCTGCCTGCCCTCCCACCACGGCTTTGTTAGTAACGCGTGGCTGCCGGGTGGCCCGTCCCCCCACCCACCCCCCAGCAGAAGTGCTTAACCTTCCTGCCCAAAGTCCTCTGTGAACTTCTTCACCTTCAGGAGGTCCTCAGCATTCACCGTGGGGCGGGTGGTGGCCAGTGAGCGCAGCATGTCTGACTACACAACAAGGGGAAGGGGTGTGAGATCCACGCTGGCACGGAGCACAGGGAGAGCCCCAGGATGGGGTCTGGAGCACCAAGCAGGTCTCACGCTGCCCCCCGTGGTACAGGGCTCCAGGACCCCTCCTCACAGTGGCTCTGAGACAGTGCCTCCCTTACCATGCAAACTGTCGGCTCCATCAGCTTGTCGCTGGGCACCTCCATCCAGGTCATCTCTATGGCCCCAGGGTCTCCAGGAGAGCATGGGGTCAGGAGGTCGTCAACAATGATGCTGGGGTTGGTGCGAGACGGCCCTCGGACCTGGAATGGGCCAGAGAGAATGGCGCTGATGGGCCGGCCCCTGTGCATCTCTGGCACCTCCCCACTCCCAGGGCCAGCCCAGGGGCTCGGTCCATGCCCAGTGAGACAGCAGGGGCACAACACAACCCGTGTGGCTGCAGCGGGGGACACCGGTGCCACCGCAGCCGCCCCGCCCCGCATCCCCACGCTCACCTTCTTGAAGTGCGTGGCTGACTGCACCTTGCGCACGGGCTGCATGAGGGCGTCGCGCACGATGATGCTGATGTCGGCCCCAGAGTAGCCATCTGTCTTCCGGGCCAGCTCGTGGATGTTGGTGTCCGTCAGGCTGTGCGGTGTGTTCCCCAGGTGCAGCCTGAATATCTGGGCCCGCGCCGCCTCCTCTGGCAGCGGGATGTAGATGCGCTTCTCGAACCTGGACAAGGGAGGGGCAGTAGCAGGCCTCGCCGGGGTCCAGCCTCCTGGCTGCCAGGCAAGGGGGCAAGGAACACCGGGATAGGCTGCAGGCGCACACAGGGCACTGAGGCAACATGCGACAGCCCTCACGGCTGCACCAAGGGAAGCAGGAAAGCAGTGCCAGCCCCCATGCCCACAACCCCACTCACCTCCTCCTGATGGCCGAGTCGAGCACCCACGGGATGTTAGTGGCACCGAGGACGAGGATCCCGTCGCTGTTATTCCCAACACCTGCCAGGAGCAGAAAGGCCAGTGAGGGGCAGTGGAGCATCTGGGAGCCTTGGAGGGGCTGGAGTCAGGCAGCTGCCAGGCTGAGCTGGTCAGGAGAGGCAAGGGCAACCAGCACGGAGGACATCCTCAGGGGTTTGGTCTCATGTCCCGTTCCTTTCCTGACCCCTCCACGCCTGCAGCCTTGGCATGCAGAGCCCATGGTGGGAAGTGGGGAACCCGCACCCTGCATCTGCACCAGGAACTCGGTTTTGATGCGGCGTGCGGCTTCGCTCTCGTTCTCGTTGCGGGAGCCGCACAGGGAGTCCACCTCATCGATGAAAATGATGGAGGGCTTGTGCTGCCGCGCCAGCTCAAAGAGGTTCTTCACCAGCCTAAGGCCAAGGAACAGTGGTGAGCTCTCACCCTAACCCGCATGCGCAACCAGGACAGGCCCCTGCTTCCTGCCTGCACCCAACCCCATGGCACCAGGGCCTTCCCCCACGGCAGCCCTAAGCCCAGGCCACTCCCTGGGGGTGGCTCAGGGCCTGGGTGTGCTCTGCCCTGCTCACACGAGCGGTGTGGAGCAGCTAGACTTACTTCTCGCTCTCCCCCAGCCACTTGGACATCAAGTCCGAAGACGACACAGAGAAGAAGGTGGAGTTATTGGCCTCGGTTGCCACGGCCTTGGCCAGGTACGACTTCCCCGTGCCTGGAGGCCCAAAGAGTAGGATCCCTCGCCAGGGCGTGCGTTTCCCTGCAACACGGTGCTGCGAGTCAGCCACCCATGTCTACTGGGGTCCGGGCTGGGCTCGCTGGAGGGGGTGAAGCTGGGGTTCCAGCTCTGCCCCCTCCACAGCACCTCTGTCCTGGCCAAGGTCAGTCTGCCTAGCACTGCCCTTGCTAGGGCCTGGCTGGTTTCATGTGCCCCTCCCTGCCACAGCTGACAGCCAAGGGACTCCCGCGATCCTGATACTGGCCCGTGACCTCCGAGATGCACCGGGGAGCTGACCCAAGGAAGGGCCCTCTGTGCCCGACCCCGTGTAGCCTCTCTCCCTGCTGTCCCAGTAAAAGGTATCAGAAAATCACAGAACATGAGGAGTTGGAAGGGACTTCAGGAGTCCTCGAGTCCAGTGTTTCTCAACCCATGCATCATGACCCAAAAGAGGGTTGCAAGAATATAGGAAAGGGTTGCGAATAAAATTTAAATGGATCAAAAAACTTTAAAAATTGATTCTCCTTTAAAAGAAAAAATGTGGGAAACCATGGCTTTTCCCTTGCAGGCTGGCAGAGCTCCAGCCTGCAAGGGGCTGCTTGGAGCCCACCTGCCCCCCACACTAGGGGCTGGGAGTGAGGGGCACTGTGTCAGGACTGGCCAACGATGTCTGCAAATAGGTCCTGGTACAAAAAGATTGAGAACCGCTGATCTAGTCTGACCCCTGCTCCAAGCAGGACCAGTCCCAACTACGTCATCCCAGCCAAGGCTTTGTTGAGCCGATTCTTAAATGCCTCCAAGGATGGAGAGTCCACCACCTCTCTGGGGAGCCTGTGCCAGGCTTCACCACCCTCCCAGTGAGAGAGTTTTTTCTAACATCCAGCTAAACTTCCCTTACTGCAACTGGAGCCCATCGCTCCTTGTTCTGTCATCTGCCTCCACTGAGGATAGCCCAGCTCCATCCTCTTTGAAACCCCCTTCAGGGAGGTGAAGGCTACTATTCAATCCCCACTCCATCTTCTCTTCTCCAGACTAAACAAGCCCAGTTCCCTCAGCCTCTTCTCACCAGTCATGTCCCTCAGTCCCCAAACCATCTTTGGTTGCCCACCAACTAGACTCTTTGAGGTGCCCACACCCTTTCTGTTGTGAGAGGCCCACAGCTGGATGCAGGACTCCAGACGTGGCCTCCCCAGCGCTGAGCAGAGGGAAGAATTGCTGCCCTGGACCTGCTGGCGACGCTCCTACACCCGCAGCAGGCAGCACTGACCCAGCCTCGCTTCTCGCCAGTTCCTGGGGCTGCAATCCCGCGGTGCCGGGGCCCGCGGCCGGCTCTGAGGCACGGGGCAGCAGCCCTGCCCCTGCCCCTGCCCCTGCCCCTGGTGCAATCCTCACCGGTGAACAAGTGGGGGAATTTGATGGGCAGGATGACGGCCTCCTTCAGCGCCTCCTTGGCTCCCTCCAGCCCGGCCACGTCGTTCCACCGCACGTTGGGCTTCTCCATCATGATGGCGCCTGCAGAGGAAGCAGCTCTCCTGAGGCGGGCGCCGAGCCCGCGAGGCCCCCGGCTCGCTCTCCCGCCGGCCCCGGCCCCCGCCCCCGCCCCTTACCCATGAGCTGCTCCTGCAGCTTCTTCTTCTCGGGGTTCTCGCCCTCGCTGTCGCTGTCGCTGCTGCGGAGGAGACAGCGTCACGCCCGGGCGGGGCCGGGGACACGTGCAAGCACGCGACGCAACAAGCCACGACACGCTCACCCCTTGCTGTCGCTCTGCGCCTCCTTGACGGGCTTCTTGCTCTGCTTGTCCTTGCTGCGCAGGTAGTCCTTCAGCTTCTCCGCCCGGTCCAGGTACTGCACGCACTTGGCCCGGATGCTCTCCTTCGCCTTGTCGCTGTGCGCCTCATCTGCCGGGGCCGCGGGCCTGCGCTCAGCCACCGCGGCGCGGCGCGGCGCGGCCCTTCCTGCGCAGCACGTCCTGCTGGCCTCTCCTGCGGACGCGGGCGGGTAGAGGCGCAGCGCCTCCGCGTAGTTCTTGGCCTTGTCCTCCTCCGTGGCCCGCGTCACCAGGTCGATGGCCTTCTGCGGGCAGCGCCGCCACGCTCAGCTCAGCTCGGCCCGGCCCGGCCCACCCCCCTCCCGCTCCGGCCCGGCCGCCCCGGCCCGCGGTACCTGCAGGGTGGACGTTGTCATCGCATCTCCCGGGGGCGGCGGGGAGCAGGGACCGGGCAACGGGCTCGGCTCGGCTCGGCTCGACGCGGCGCGCGGACGCGGGGGGAAGGGAGAGGAGAGGAGAGGAGGGGGGGGAGAGAGCGCCCCTGGCGGCCCCGC
>NW_017728915.1:39724776-39744135 GCF_001723895.1 Crocodylus porosus | reverse complement strand
CCCCCCGGGGCGGGGCGGGGGCGGGTGGCACGTGGCCCGGCCCCCTCCCCCGCGCTGAGCAGCGCCCGGCCCACACCCGGCCCTCTCCCTCCCCAGGCCGAAGCAGAGGGAGACCAAGCACGAGGCCCTCACGGCACCAGCCTTTATTGGTGTTTGCAGCGGAAAGGTTCGGCCGGCCCCGGCCCCGGCCCCGGCCCCGGCGGCGTTGCTACACACAGTACAACCGGGCCCGCGCCGGCCGAGAGGCGCCTCCGAGCTGTATTCCTAGAGGACGCGTAAAGCTTTCGTTCGGGCCGGCCCGGCCCGGCCCGGCCCGGCCCGGGGGTCTGGATTCGGTAACCTGGAAGTCCCGAAAGGCTGAGATGCAAAACCTCGAGGGGGGAAGTCTGGTATAAATAGCGGCTTAGAAAGGGTACAAAAATAGAGCAGCCAGAACAGCCTGGCAGGACAAGGCGGCCGTCGAGCGGCGCATTTTGCACAGGTGAAGATCTGTAGTGGTCCTGTGCAAGCTGCTTCCCACGGCACCCGGGGCCTCCTGCACCCGTCGGGGTCTTGTCTTTGGCACCGGGGCCTCGGGGGCTTTCTCCGGCATTCGCCCTTCACACTGCTGCACCGCAGCGGCCAGCCGTGCTACGGGCACAGGGCGCCCCGCTAGCACGAGGGATGGGAAGACGGGGGGCCAGAAACAGCCCCCTCCCCTGGCTCCTGTTCACACGCCTGCGCGTGGATGGGGCCAGGTGAGACGCGCGTGCACGTGGTCTCATGGCACGGAGGCAAACGAGCGGTTTCGTTGTCGGGCGCTTAGTGCCGCAGCAGCTGCGGGTCCACGAGCAATTCTCCGCCCGGGCTCTGTGCTCACCCCGGCACCTGCTTCGGCGAGCTCCATCGCCCCGTTCTGTATTGCTTTGTATTTGGTGCGGCGCGGCCAGAGCCCTGCTGCCCACTGCAAGGCAGACGAGCCCTGCGCGAGAGATTTTGCAAAGGGCGTCATCCTGCCGGCCCTGCCTGGCAAGCAGCTGCCAGAGGACCACCTAAATGAACCGGGTCTGGGCGACCTTACGCCCCTCTGGCTTGGGAAAGGCCGCCATGCATCCCCCCCGGCAGGCAAACCCCTGCACCAGCCACAGGTGCTAGCGACCACAGCATCGTTCACCCGCGAGGACGGTACTGAAGACACTGGCCGCAGCAGAGACAAGCTGAGCACAGGGCATTCTACCTCCTCCCCGGCGTCCCTGACCGGCAGGGGCTGTGCCTTACTAGCGCATTTCCTTCGGGGCTCCAGAGAGGCCCTAGCAGAGGCGTCTCCTAGTTTCCAGCATCCCAGCGGTGACCGGGCAGGAGGCAGAGCTGGGATTTCTCGCTTCCACCCCGCTCCCTGCAAGGAGAGGTCACGCAGGAGCAAGCGCGTCACCTGCGCCGGCTCTGGGAAAGCCGCCAGCTCCGCTGGGCACAGACGCTACTCAAGGCACAGGGCAGGCGCACCGAGCGGGTAACGGTGGTGGTGAGGGCACGGGGAAGGCCTCGGAAAAGGAAGCCGAAGAACGGCCCTTTCGGTACGGCGGTAAAGCATTAGACACCTTCAAAACTAAGAAGACCTGAGTGGCTGGACTGGCGCAAGGCTCAGTGCTCCCAGGGGGCACATGTGGGGCGATTAAGAGCCCGGGAGAGAACAGGGGAGTGTGCAAACGAGCCCCCTGGCCTGGCTGGGTCAGCGCGGGGCTGCCCATCCACGGGGCCGTGGGTTCAGCCCCGGTGCTCCCAGGGCCACGCACGGCTTGGGGTTGAACGCAAGGGTCCCGGCGAGGAGGTCGGGAGCCACAGCTGGGACAGGGGGAGGAAGCTGCTTGCCCAGAGTCGGGGCAGGGTCGGGGAGGGGGGTGCGGTGCACTCGTCCCCCGACTGCCCTCCGCGCAGGTCCCTCTGGTGCCAGATGCCCCGGCTGCGGGAGCGGGTAGCCCGAGCTTCCCAAGTGCCTGTGGCCCCGCAGCACTGGTGCCCGGGTGAGGAGCCGCCAGCCAGCCCAACCCACAGGCACTTCTGGGCTGACCCCACCGCTACCACCCCACCCAGGGCTTTGCTGGTGACCGCTCGCGCTCACCCACTGCCTGCACCGGTCAAGATTAACCGCACCCAGGGCAGCGAGTGGCACAGTGCCTACGGCCACAGCTGTCCCCAAGGCCGGGTGTGAACCGCAAAGTGCTCCAGGCTCTCGGCCTTCCCTGGAAACCCCCAGGACGCTTCCTCCCCTTGAAAGCAGCCAGGCTTAGCAGCATGTGCATAGCAGCTCAGTCAGTGCTGGCAGAGCAGGGGGGGCACGGGAGGGAGATGCCCGTTTGCCCACAGCAACACCAGCTTTCCGAACACCTTGTTCTCCAGGGGACGGCGCGGCTGTCCGGAGCCCTGTGCCGCCCTCCAGCCAGGACTCCCTTCACGTAACCCCGACTCTGGGGGCTGCCCTGACCCAGTAAAACCTCGCTAGAAAAACAAAGGATGTTGAGGGGGGCAACGGGCAGAGGGGACGAGGGGCCAGAGCAGCAGCCCCGGGCATCACGCGCTCTGCAGGGCTGCACGAGCCCCCCCGCCCTGCAGTTACCCCGTGCCCTCGCTGAAGGCAGACCCTAACCTGGCCCCGCGCTGCTTCACGCTGTTCAGTCCTCTGGCTGAGGCAGGCTCCACGGTGGGTGCGGGAGCGCCTGTGCTATGCCGCAACCTGGCTCCCAGCTGGTGGAAAAGAGAGGGAGCAGCGCCCCCAGGCTGGGCCCCACCATACGTATGGGTTTGGCCCCTGCCCTCCGGGCTCACGGGCACGGGGAAGCTTCGGAGGAAAACGGATCCACGGCACTTCCACCTGGCTGCAGGGGCCTGGGGTTAAAGCACCAAGGGGGGGCTACACCCCCCACTCCCAAGAGCTGCCCCAGCCCCTCATGTGCATTTGCCCCCTCATCATGACCCCCCGAGCAGGCAGCTCAGAGCTCCACCCTGCCCAGGCCCAAGGCACACTTGGTAAGCAGTAACAATGGCTTAATACCCCAGTGAGGATTAGTTCGAGTCAGCTCCTGTTGCTGCCACCGCCCCGCCAAACCGGCAGCCCCCGGCTCGGAGCAGCCCAGCGCCGTCCGCGGAGGGGCTGAGCGAGGTGAGCTCGGCCGCAGGCAGGCAGGGGCGCGGCTGAAGAAGGCAGGGCTGCGGTGCAGGCAGCCAGCAGCTCCAGGGGCAGGGCTGCCACTCAGCCGTGAGCCCCGGGGCCTGGTCAAGGCACTAGTGTTGCGGGAGAACGTGGGGACGCTTGTGCTTTGCTGCTGCGGGGACGGGACGCGGCGCTCGGGCCGCCCTCCAGCCCCTACACGAGTAGCCCCATGCGGGTGACCTTGGCGGACAGGAACGTGTGCAGCACGAACACGACGGGCTTGGGGCAGGAGTGTAGGTCCAGAGTCTGGGGAGGAAGGACAGGAGGCTCCGTCAGCTCCGGGTGCAGCGCAGGGACCTGCCCCAGGCTGAAGCACCACTGTACGGACCCAGGTCACCCCTCCTGACCGGCCTCCCCCCGCTAGGGCAGCAACGAGGGCAGACTGGCTCTGCCAGCACGGCGCATGCGGGGGTCAGCTGGGTGCACCCAGCCCCGTGCGAGCGGGAGCTCCCGAGGCAGCAGGGCCGTGACTGCCAGCACGGCAGGTGCTACCACCCAGCACTAACCCCCGTGCCCCCTCCGGCCCGGCCCACCACCCGCCCAGACACGTCCTCACCAGCTCCCCTTCGGGGCCACCGAAGTCCAGGTAGAGGTTCCTGATGCCGTCGTCCGCGGACATCCTCAGCCTCTCGTAGGGGTAGCGGAAGAGGACGCTGCTGGCACCCGCCTCCTCCCTGGAGATGGTGAAGCCGCTCTCGTAGTGAATCGTGAGCTTGGCCTCCTGGCCGTTCAGCGTGCAGCCTGCAGAGACAGCAGGGCCTCAGGGCTTGGCCACACGAACCCGGGGGGAGGCAGCCCCCACGCTCACCCAGGAGCGTGCAATGAAGGTGAACCACGAGCTGGCCCGTCTCAGTGCCCAGGCGCTGCCATGGGCACTCGGGCACTCAGGGCTCCTAGCTGGAGACGGACGGTCCCTGCCGAAGAGCTCAGACCTGGGGATTCACCCTGCAGCTGGTAACGCGGCCGCGTGGGGACGGGCGGTGCAAGCGTGCGCTGGGACGGGGACACAGAGGAGGCTCTGGGCCAGCGCTGGAGCCAGGACTAGATACATCCTGTAACTGAGCTGAGACTGGACGACCGACCCCCCGCCGGCGCCCTGGACCACGTCCCAAGCAGGCCGTGCTGGCCGCATCCCGGGACAGGATACGCCCCTCCCCGCCAGGGATCTCTCCCTTCCGTCTTGGACAGTTGCCCGAAACAGTATCTGTGCCCAGGAAGTGCCAGAGATTGCTCAGGTTTTGCTTTCACAGCCCGCCCAGGGTGCACGGGGAAGGCAAGACAACGAAGCCTCCAAGAAGGCCTGGCACCGGCTCCCCGCCCCGGCAAGGCTCAGCCACAGGCACGAAGCGCTCGCAGCAGCACAGGAGCCCAGGGCAGCCCGAGGAGCCTTGCAGAAGCCGCTTTCCCGTTTTGTGGCAATGGAAACGCCTGCGATGGGCAGGCACTCACTGCTGGATCCTGCTGCTGGAGAGGGCCCCTGCACCTTCCCAGAAGCAGTCCCCCCACCCCCAAGTGCAATTTTTAGGCCACTGGGTCAAACAAAGGTGCTTCTGAACAGCTTAAATCAATCCCTGCATCACTGAGGCCTCCTTTGAAACCAGGCCTGCCAGACAGTCCCGATGCCGTTTCAGGAATCAGGGCCAGCAAGGCCTGAATGTCTCATGCCACGAGGGCAGCTCGCAGGCCCTGGCGACCCACAAGCTCTGCCCCAACGGTTGGCAGCCACGGCGAGCACAGAGGCCTGGGGAGCCTGCTGTCGCAGCACCCGGCCTGGCGCAGGAAGCGGGGCCAGGCCCTGCCCTGGGGGCGCTCTAGGAGGGGGTGCCCAGCACCAGGGGGCTCACACCCATCAGAGGGAGCAGCCTGGGAGTACCGCTGGTAATCTAGCACTCAAACCAGCTCATCCTGGCACCACCTCCAAGCCACCCGAGACCCTTTGCAGACACGTTTCCATCCCTGCACGAGCAGCATGCTCTTGGGGTCTGCCCAAAAGCTGGCAGGAACCCTGCGCAAACCCCAGCACCGTGCCGATCGCTTGTTAGCTCAGCCGGAAGAAGCCACGGACCCTCCCAGGGGCCGATGGGGAGGGCCGCGGCTGAACCGGCTCCTCCGAGGAAGGAGCCCCACGCCACTAGGTACACGGCGGGGCCGGGGAGGCGAGGCCTGGTGGACGGCGCCAAGTCTAGGGCTCCCCAGGCCTCCCTCCTTCCAGCCGCGAGGCTGCTGTTCCAGGCGGGTGGCCCGCAGAGGCAGAAGGCTTGGACCCCGTCCAAACGCCACCACGCTGCATGGGGCGGGAAGGACGGGGCCAGCCTCGTGCAAACATGCCCCTCGCTTCCTTCCTGCGCACCCCAGCCCCGGCAGCCGGCGGCCTGGGCGCTAGAGGGAGCTTCCAGCCCAGGACTCCCGGCTTCCGCCTCAGCCCAAGCACGGTCTGCGTCTCCTCGCACCGCCGGGCGCCCCAGCGCGGGGGCCGCGCACCGACTCCCGGGTAGTGGGGACCGGTCTGGGTCCTTCACACCCACCTGCTTGGGGGCACCCCACGAGGCCCTAACAGCACCCCCAGCTCTGCCCTTGGCAGGAGAGGCAGCCGGGGGTCTCCTAGGGCAGCTCAGGTTGCGGTGAGGGCAGCAGCTGTGACCCCCGCGGCCCATCCTCCTCCCTGACCCCTTCGTTAGCTGCGTCGGGCCGCCGAGGCGGGCAGGTCCAGCCCAGCGGGAGGAGGGACTGTGCCCTGGGGTGGAGCAGCAGAAATGGCTTCGTGGAAGAGACTGTGGAGTTGTGCACTTTGGGACTGGTGCCGGCACGTCGCTGCCGGGCGGGGGGTCACACAGGAGGTGGCAAAGAGGAGAGGGGCTGGGCGCACTAGCTGCTGGCAGCTTGCGGCCATCCTACCGCTGTGAGCAAGGCCCCACCCTGCGCTGGGGAAGTTTCAGCCCCCCCGCGTGAGGCATGAGCAAGGCCCTGTTTCAAACAGGCCTGGTCACGCGGGTCAGAGACCCTGACTAAATCCAACTGTGACGGGTACAGACAAGGGCGCCGGGACGTCAGGGGAGGGGGAGGCGCCTGACGGCGCCCGGCTTGCTTAGCGGAGCAGAAGCGAGGGTGGAGAGGGGATACAATCACGCTTTATAAACGCGGGGTGGCAGAGCGCTGGGGACGCGAATTGCTACTGAAGATAAGCACCGGTCTCAGCAGGAGAGCAACAGCTGCAGAGGGGCAGGGACGAGTTGAGCCTGCAAAGGGGGGGGAAGAGGGACCGTGCATGTGTGTGTGCATGCAAGCGTGCATGTGCGAGCGCTGGGTGCAGACTCCCCCCTTCACCTGGTAGCCTGTCTGCCCCGACGGGCCCATCGGGCTGCAAGGTGGGGGCAGGAGGAATCCCACCCCGGTCAGATTAACAAGGACCCGTGCTGGGTTTTTGGCTTCCCTCTACAGCCCGAGGCTGGGTGCCCTTCCCTAAAGCCGTATGCGTGCACGTGAACCTAACGAGGGCCCTGCCGGTGCAGCGACTGGGCCGTACGACCCCTGCTCTTGACCCCCATCACGCTGACGGGGTCTCGCAAGACGCTGCGTGGCTGCAGTGCGTGGGAGGGGCGGTGGGCACGGGGACCCTCGGGGCAAACGAGCCTGGACCCGACGGGACGGGAGGCTCCTTCCAGCCCCGAGCTCTGCCTCCCGTGGGCAGAGCCAGCTGGGGAGCGGCACACATGGGCACCGTGACAGCCTCTGCCCCGTATGCGCCGGGGTACCAGCCAGTAGGGTACCAGTGAGGTACCCGCCGACCACCCTGGCACTGGGGATGCAGGCACAACCCCCAGGCTCCTGTTGGCTGAAACGTCTCACCAAGGCTTCCCTGGAGCCATGGCCGAGACACTTGTCCGCAAGGCCGGAAGCTGCCCTGGGCACAAGCGTTGCGAGAGAACCGCTTCCATTTGAGACCACTGCGCCCGCCAGCAACATGGACCCCCACGCTCACCCCCCGCCACCATCACAGCACCAGAGCTGCCCGGCTCCTAGCACCCGTGAAGGTCTTCCCATGCCAGGGGACGTGGCTGTCTCCAAACGCCCATGCTCCCCTTTGCCTCGCCCAGGCCCCGTGCATCTTAGCTAGGGATCCTGCCCTCCAGCTGGGTCCTGTGTGGCTCAGGATGAGCTCAGAGCAGGGGCTCAGCCCCGAGAAGCTGCTGACACCACGGCCTGGCTGCAGGTAAGCTGTCTGCCTGCCTGTGAGGTGAGACAACCAGGGCTCTGAGCCACGACCGCTCCCCGCTGTGCGCTGTACCTAGGACCACCTCCTTGATGAGCTCAGCAGCGGCGTGGCAGCCTTGCACCAGGACCCGGGTCCAGGATGAGAGGTCCCGATGCGTCTCCACCCGGAAGACGTGCATCTCGATGCCCTGACGGGAGCCCGTCCGCGTGGCAAAGGTGAGCTCAGAGCCGAGGCACGGAGACCGGCGCCCTGAGCCAGAGTGAACCAGCCTGCAGGAGAGGGCAGGAAAGAGGAGGGTAGTAGAAGGGAAGGAGCTGACCACAGCTGCACGGGGTTTGGTCAGTAGATACGAACCAACCTGCCACCCCCGTATCCCCACAGCCAGCCCCAGACAGAGACAGGGAGAGCCCGAGGTTCCCGTCTGAGCAGAGCGAGCTTTACCCCCACTGCTCAGACATGCCAGAGCCCAGCTCAAGCGCCCTGCTCTCCCTAGCACATGCTGCCTTTCAGGGTGCCCCTGCTACCAGCCACTGAAAGGTCCAGGTGTATCCAGAACAGCACCCCAGCACCAAGCATGGCATGGGGAGGCCTGATCAGCCTTCACGGTGATGGTACCCAGGCTGAGTGGGGCATGCAGGGACACAACAGCATGCCTCTGTCTGCACGGCGCTGGGAGGGAATGTGCATGCCAGCTCCTCACGGGCCGTCGCATGGACAGCCCAACGACGGGAAGCACTTGGGAGACCTGTTGTGCTGCAATGGCACATGCAGGCTTCCAGCAGTATTCGTGTGTACAGTGGCACTGCTGGGGGGCTTGTTGGGATTGCCTCTCAGCAGCAAGCAGGAAGCGATCAGCTTGCGGCCACCATGGTCACCTGCTCCCTGGCATGCCAGGCTGGGAGACCCGGGCCCAGCTTTGACCCCAGCTGATGCTGGTGGGTGCAGCTGGAACCACCGGTGTCACTCAGCACTGGGTCACCTCCCTGAACGGAGCCAGAGCAGAGGGTGCATGCATCACCATGACCCCCAGCTCCACGCAGCAGTGTCTGGCGGAGGACACCAGTCCCCAGAGATCCCCTGCTACTGCGTAGAGGCAGCAGGGAGTCTGGTCGGGGTCCTGGCTCGCAGAGGGCTCCTTAGGATGGGTGGCTTGAGGAGAGGGAGCCCCATCTCTGGACAAAGGCTTCAGCGAGGAGACCACCGCACACCAGCTTCCGCTGTGCCGGGCGGCTCGGCCAGGCCGGGCTGACCGGACAAGCCCCAGCAGGAGCACAGCGGCTCTGAACACAGTGGGAGGCGTGCGCCAGGGCGGGGAAGAGCAGCTGCAGCGCCAGGACAATGCTGGCACGAGAACACAGGGGTTCGCGCTGGCCTTGGGGAAGGCTGGGCTGGGAGTGAGAACGCGCCCATGCGTCAGGGCTGGCAGCTTGAGGAGCTGCATCCTGGGACAGAAACCAGCCTGGCATAGCAAGGGCTTGCGTGACGTGGGGCCCCCTGCACGGTGAGCCGGGGGGACTGTTGGGCCCTCTCCATCGCCCCCAGGCAGAATCCCCGGTTCCTGCCTGCCCAGCCCCAGCCAGCGAGCCCACAGCCATGGGGAGCAGAGCAACGGTGCACGGCAGAAGCTCCTGGAGAAGGGGCCCGCCCAGCCCAGAGCTGCTCGGCTGCGCCAGCCCAGACTTGCTCCTGCGAGCACCCGGCCTGCGCTCAGCCCCGGGCAGGAGGGGCCTGGCTGCCAGCTCAGCCACGCCTGCCCTGTGCCAAGCGAGGGGGATGTGGAGGCAGGGGCCCGCTGGCCCCCGGGACGTTCCCAGCCGCCTGCCAGATGCTCCACGAGCGCCGCATCCAGCAAAGCGTTTCCCGACAGCGCTGGCTGGGAACACGATTCCACCCAGCTGCGGGATCCACGTTGCACCGGGGCCCCCGTGACTCCGAGCCGGCCGGCTGCAGCTGCGCGGCCCCAGCGAGGCAGGGCGTGGGAGCAGGGGAGATGGGGCCAGAAAGAGTTTGGGCACCAGTGTCCAAATAGCTCCAGCTCCGTGCTCGTTTCTCCACAGGCCTGGAACGAGCCCCGCGATCCTGGCACGTGACGCCAGTGAGTCACCCTCTGCGCTCGCAGAGCCAGGCTGGAGCACACCGCTGGCGGCTGCAAGGGAGCTCCTGGGGGGCACGCATCGGTGCCGGCGGCCCAAACAGCAGCATCAGGATCGTAAGGAATGTGCCTGTAGGTGGTGGCTGGGGCACGCCCCGAGAGCTGAGAGCAGCCTCCGCTGCAGTCCACCAGCCCGCTGCTGTGAATACCACCACCAAACCACAGGCAAATGCCAGCCCATCACTTGCTCACAGCTTGGCCTGGGGGAGAGGTCTGTGTGCCTCAGTTTCCCCTTGAACAACTGCAGCTTTGCAAAGGCAGACGGGGACAGGCACTAGAGGGGCACAGGCCACTGGTGCCTGGGCACCACTTGCTTGGTTACAGCAGCAGCATTGTTCCCCTCCCCTCTCCACCCTGGCAGCAGTTGCACCGTGCCTCGATCCATACCTGGTGGCCAAGAGGGGGTAGCTGTGGCAGGGCGATGCCCAGGCATCCCTGGTCCACGGCATGGAGTCATAGAGCAGCAGGTCCTTCTCCGTCATGGCCATGAGGACTGGCCGCCACTGCTGCCTTCCCCTATCCAGCCTGGCCTGCAAGAAGGGGCAGGGGTTGGTGCTGTGGGGCGCAGGAGCCGGGGGCACTGCCTGCCAGGGACTGTGGAGCCCTGGGGGCAGGCAGGGACATCCGCGCTGAGCCGAGGTCAAGCAAGCTGGCCAGATCTCCCATAGGCAGGGAGCCCAGTCACCTGCTGCTCCCAGGACGACCAGCCCAAGCAAGTACTGCCAAGGTCTGGCAGGACAGGGAAGAAGAGCAGGGCTGGCTTTGACACCTCTGTGACCAGAGCAGCCCCGCTGACAGGTGCGGCTGGGAGCACCAGACCCTGGGAGAGGCCGGGCCGGGGGACGCCGTACCTGCTCCGCCAGCCAGGCGACATGCTTGACCTCCTTGCTGCCGCCCGTAGCGTTGGTGGTACCCAGCGTGGCGTTGAGCTCGGCCAGGACCTGCGGCAGGAGCGCCGCGATGTTGGCGTGGATGGCTGTGAACCAGGCGTGGGCCGTGGCCGTGTCCTTGCAGCGGAGGATCAGCGTGTTGCGGCTGTCCGGGGAGTGCAGCTCGATCAGCCTGTGGAGGGGGAGGAACGCCGGCGGTGTCAGAGCCCGGGCCTCGACTTCCACCCGGGTCTCTGCAGCGCCCGGCAGCACTCGCACACCGCACCTGGGGCGAACCCGGCTCCTCCGCACGACAAAACCGGGACCAGGCTGCAGGCTCTCCCGTCTGAGAGACGCCCCCCCCAGATGGGGACAGCCACCACGCAGCCCAGAGGATGAGACTGCAGCCTTGAGCAGCTGTGTGGCAGCTGGAGCCGGGGGCACCGCGCGCATCCCACCCAGGCCGCCCCTCGCAACCCAGGGCTGCAGCGAGCGCCTCCGCAGCAGGCAGCTGCTCTGGCAGCGCTCCAGGACCCAGCACGCGACAGCAGCCCGGGGACCCAGACGCTCCCTCCCCCATGCCGCTCCCTGGCTCAGCACAGCTGTCGAGCTCGCGGGCCCGCTCTTTGTGCTGACGCAGCGCTTCCTCCCGGCTACGCAGCCCCGCGCCCGCCCCGCCTCGCTGCGGCCAGCGCCGGCAGCCTGGGACATCCCCACGCTGTACAAGCCTGCAGTGCCACGGACTCCTGGGCCTGTCCCGGCCCAAAGCCCAGCCGCGCGTCGCCAGCCCCTTGGGCGCCTCTTCCCCTGCAGCGATGGGGTCGGCCCTGCTTCGCGCGGGACGACGGCAGAACCGGGACCGCGGCCCCACAGCGCGCGCTTGCACCGTGGCGTCTCAGACCCCGCCCGAGCAGCAAGAGGCTGGGGCTGTTCAGTGTCTCCCTGCCCCGCTCTGGACATCGATGTCGCCCTGGCCCGGCCGCTTCGGTGTCAGAGCCGACACTGCCCCGCGTGCACGGAGTCACCCGCAGGGCTGAGCCCGCAGCACGCGGGGTGGCACGAATCGGGGCTGGCCACAGCTTGGACCGGGTCAGCGTCTGAGGCAGAGGCTGCGGCCAGACGAAGTGACCCACTCGAAGCACCAGTGACAAGCTCTTGCCCCTGGGCACCTAGAGCCTGCCGGAGCGGTTTGGGAGCGGTGAAACCCGCCTCCTTGCAGGCCTCAGATGAGCCAGCCCGTTGTCCTCCACAGAGCCCGGGGGCTTCTGTTTCTCGGGTGCTCGAGCCCAGGCCCTGGATCAGCCCGGCCAGCCTGAGCCCACGCGAGCTGCCCGGGGACAACACGTGGCCCTGAAGATTTTGGGCGCTCTGGTTTCTCAGCGAGAGGGAGCCCGGGGCTTGGTGCAGAGGTGGCAGAGGTGCAAGCCAAGGGGAAGCTGTTACCGTAGGCAGTGAGTCATTTCCTCCCTGCTCGCTGCTGCGCCGCAGGCCCCGTTCTGCTGCTGCCTGCGTGCGTTTCCTGGGCGAGCAGGGGAGCGCCGCTTGGCCAAGACACGCGGCAGGCGGCCAGGGGGTGCACAGCCGGTTCCCCCCACGCTGCCCGTTCTGGGCACCTCTGCTCAGCAGCGCCCGGCTGCCAGCCCCAAACCCGGGGGCTGCAGCTGCAGCTCTCAGGCCCTGGGGAGGGGGTCTGGACATGAGCACAGGAGGGATCACAGCCAGGGGGTGTTGACCCTGAACCCTAATGACACCCAACATGCTGCTGCCCCCTGCCAGCGCGCTAGCAGGACGACCCAGCTGCTCCAGAGCTGCGGGCTGGGCAGGGGCGACCTTCCGAGGCGGCACCTCCGCAGCCGTGAGCAGAGCACGGGCACCGGGAAGGAGACCTGCAGTCCAGGCCCTCCCCCCCACCCCGAGCACTCGGCTGCTGAGCACCACCTGGCTGGCAGCCAGCAGGCTGGGGCTGGGGCGCTGGAGCGGGGAAGGGACATGGCGTGGGACGCTCTGGCCACATGCCAAGCCACCAAGCATTTCCTGAGAGCTGCACTGACGATCCGCTGGGTGAATCAGGAGGCGAGAGCAGCCCTGGCCCCAGCGGTCTGCTTCCGGCTGCTTGGCAGACGCGGGCCGATGGCGTCCCTGCGGCCGCCCCGAAGCTCGGTGCGGGGCGGGAGGGCAGCGCTCTCGCCGCGGGCCGTGCGTGGCGCAGGGCCAGAGCCCGCATCTCTGCAGCGAGCTCAGCCGGCGGGTTACCCAGGCATCCGGCAACACCCAGCACTTCCCGACACACCCGGGGCAGGTGGCCCGTCTCTGCCGGCGGGGACGCGTAGACCGTGCCCGGCAGAGGCCGCCGAGCAGGGGGCCCTGCAGACGGGCCCGTCTGCTGCCACGGCGCTCCCCGACGGGGCCTGCCCCCGACACCCGCTGCGCCACCCGTTCCCCCGCCGTGCTCCCGGCAGCCAGCCCGCTCACCTGTTCTCCAGGTCGGGCATGCTCAGGTTTCGAGCCACGTAGCACATCTTGAGGGGGATCACCTTGCGGTCCCGGGCGCCGGCATGGTGCTGGGGGGAGCCCGAGTCCTCGCTGCCACTCAGGCTCGGGGACTGGGGGGCGGCCCCATCCCAGGGCAAGTCCGATACCAGCGATGGCCTCTTGATGTAGGGGGTCACCTCCTGCATGTACTTCACTGCGAACGAGAAGGGAGAGGGCAAGGCGTGAGTGCCCAGGCTGCTCTGACCAACCCGTCTGCCCCCGACTGCTCTCCTGTATGTGCGCATGGGCAACGGGAGGTCTGGACAACCCCGGGGCATCCCGTGGCAGCTGTCTGGACCTCAGAGCTGCAGCCCGTGCGGGGGCCCAGCCATGTCCTACGTCTTGCTGCAACCTGCGCCGGGACCCGGCAGCTCCTGGTGCCCCCGCGACACGTGGTGCAAGGCAGGCAGCGAGCTCCCGAGGGAGCTACAGGGGCCTTTTCAGCGCCTGGCTTCCTCGCCCGGCCGGGAGGCGAGCTCCACAGCCTTCTGCCTCCCAGGGTCGTGCCCCAGCCACGAACGTTTGCGGCCAGTGGGGTTACAAACGGAGGGAGCCACGTTTAGCAACGCGTGGAGGCCAAGACCAAGACGAAGGGCTGCAGCACGGGGAGCGTGGAGTCGGGCAGCGCCTGCCACCAGGCGACTTCAAACGCGGGCAGGCTCCGGGGCCGCAGGAGCGAGCATGAACCGTCCAGGCCGAGGCACGCTGGTTATTCGTTGTGGCCACAGAGCTGTCGTCAGCGGGTTCCCAGAAACCACCGGCTCCTTCCCACAGCACAATTAAAAACCCATGAGCTCTCCGGCCCCCCTGCCATCTCCAACCCGGAGCTGCCTGCAAGCGTGGCTCCCAGGACACGTCCCGGGAGGCGTGCAGGCGAGGGCCCCTCCGCGGGCACACAGCCCTGCTCCAGGCTCTCTGGGCTCCACGTGCTGGGGAGCGTGGCGCTCCCCAAGACAGCAGAGACACGCTGCTTCTGGGCTGCTGCGGACTTCAGGCGAGCCGGGGGCAGCCTGGACTGGCAGCACCCCATTGCCCCTCTCCGACTGGGGCAACAGCGCCAGGCACCGCTGTCCTGCGAAGCAGCAGGGCCCCACGCGCTGCCGGCCGCCGGGTGGGCTGGAAGCGCAGGTCGCTCCTGGAGGAGCCCGTTGCGGGCAGCGCACGGCCCACGGCGCGGCGCGGAGCGGAGCCAGGCAGCGCCTCCGCCCCAGAGATGGCCCCGGGCGGGGAGAACAGCCCTGACGGCTCATCCCAGCCCGAGCGGAAAGACCAGAGCAGGCAGCACAATGGAGGTGGCTGGGGTCAGCGGCCACCCATCCTGCGCGGCCGCGGCCCAGCTGCGGAAACAGCGCTGTCCAACTTCCCGCTGCTCGCTCGGCCGCCGAGCTGCCGGGAAGCAGTCGCGCGGGGGCTTCTCGCCACGGCAGCGCGGCTCCGAGCGCTTCGGGTGTCAGGAGGGGGAGGCGAAGGGGTCGCCGCCCGTACTTGCGTCCCTGGAAGCCGTGGCAGCCCCGGGGCCAGCAGGCCGGGCTGTCTACACTGGGGCAGCTGAATCAGCACAAGGAGACGACGTGGCACTGGTTTCCTAACCCCCTTCCCCCAAAGACTTAGGGAAAAGCCCTGAGCAAAGGGCTTTCGACTGCAAGCCGGGGCAGCCTCGAGCCTATTGCAGCCCAGTCCCAACAGGCCGCAGCCTCGGCTTTGGGAGCAGAAATGCAGCCCCTGCGCGTGCCGGGCTGCCCGGGACCAGCGGCCAAGGCACCAAGCAACACGGCTCCAGCCCCGAGGCCAGGAAGCATCTCCTCCGGATACCCCAGCTGGGACGGGCACGGCCCCCCTTCCTGCTCCCAACCCCGAGCAGTGGCTGCCCCGACCCGCCTCCGCACGCACCTTGGCCCCCGCTCGGGGCTGAAGGGAGCGAGGGTCCGCAGCTCTAGCAGGAGGCTGCCGGGCTGTATCCCACGCAGTCGACCCCCAGGCCCCTACTCGCTCTCTGCTTCAAGATCAAACACCAAGCAACGGGACACCAGCCTTGTACTGCCCCAGCTCTGTTGCCAGCGCCCCCCCAGCCCGCTGCTGGAGGATGGGCTTCCCGTGTCCCCGTGCCCTGCCACCCACACCCCGGAGATATGGGGTATCCTTGCCCACCTCCTCAGGGGCACAGGATTGGGGCTGGAAGGGAGCCTGCGAAGGAAAGTCCCACCGCGAGCCAAGGCCCCTGCCCCACGCCCCAGGCGGACCGGCGCCGCTGGATGGAGACCCGCGCCGCAGCGAGAAGCCTGCCCTTGCAGACAACACCCGGTTAATATTAGCCTCCCGCCATGCTTATCCTGGGATTAGGCTCGCCCCAGGCACCTAATCCTCCTCTCCCTGCTGGGGACAGGCCAGCGACACAGGGTGACAGGGGGACGCCGGGGAGCCTCGGTCGAGACAGGACGGGAGGAAGGCAATCCAGAGCCGGCCTGCGAGTAGGGACGGCCACACAGCTGGCAGCCAGATGTGCGCTGCATGTTCGCCGCCCCGGCGGGGCTGGAGCGATTCACCGCCGGGGGCGAGGCATCAGCCTCCGCGCCAGAGATCGGGGCCGAGCTCCCCGGGAGGCAGAGCCGAGGAGCAGGGGAGCCCCCGGCAGTCGGTCCCTTCCCGACCCAACAGGGCGGGACGGCGCGTGCGCGGCCAGGACACGCGTGCACCTCGAAGCGCGTCGTGTCCTGGAGCGGGGCCCAAAGCAAAGCAGCCGTCAAGCCAACCTGAGCAACGCACCACTTGCTCTGGGAGCCGAGAGCCCACGTTTCACCGGATAAATCGGCCTTGGGACAATGGGAGGCATCGCCTCTGCAGCCGGAAACCCGGAGCCTCCTTGGCTGCAGCTCTCGTCCAGCAAACATGAGCTGCGCGGCCGCCAGGAACAGGCCGTGGCACGCGGCCGGATCGGGAAGGAGAGGAGTCAGAGCTGTCACCAGCACGGCCAAGAACAGCCGGCCGGAGACGTGCACGAAGAGCCTGAAACAATGCGAAACGCCCAGCCGGGACTCGCCGCTTGCCAGAGCCCCCTCCCTCGGGCGGGAGGAGACCTCCGACGTGGGGGAAAGCTTGCGTCCCAGCCAGCTCGGCCGCCGGGATCGCAGCTGGGCCCCAGCCGGGGGAAAGCCCGACCCCGAAGATTCACATGCAGCTCGAGGAAGCACTGCCGTGCAGCGCCTTGCGGCTGACGGGGCGCCGAGGGTGGGCCGGAGAGCGCAGCAGCGCGGGGCCCCGGGATCAGGCCGCGTCCCCCTCCTGCCCAGGCAGCCCCGGACGTGCGGGGGCGATCGCACCCACGCCCTTCGCACACGTCCGGGACAAGCCAAGGCCTGCATCGGGGCAGCTGCCGCCTCCTGCTTTCTATCCCCGCCGCTTCCCGGAGCCTGGCCTTGGGGAGACGCCTGCCGCGAGTGGCGCGGGGCTGAACGGGCGCAAACAACTGGCTAAGCCGGGACTCCCGGCACTTGCGAGGGCCCAAATAATTTGGAAAGCGTTGGGCCCTGGCAAGATTGCAGCCGAGAGCCACCATGGACAAGCGGAGCCATTCCCAGAGCGTTGCGGGGCCCAGCAAGGTGCCGGCGGCCGTATCCGCACAGCCCGGGGCCCTGACCAAGGCAGGGCAGCGCCCGGCTTTCTCTTCCCAGCCCAAACCTCCGCGCCTAGCTCGGGAAAGCAGTGCAGCTGCCAGTCAAGGTGGTGCTTAGCGCGGAGACTGGCCCACACCCTCCCCACGGCCTGATTTCTGCCGGCACCACGCTCTCGCTAATGCTCTTCCAGCTGCCAGGGCCCCGGGGAGCGGGAACAGCACCCTGCCGTCAGATCAGCTCCGAAACCCCAGGACTCCGCGCGCCTGCAGCCCTCGCTGCGCAAGCACGCGGCTCCCGGGATCAGGCCCGTGGCTGCGAAGGGGACAGAGGACGGCCTGGGGCTGCTACAGGCACGGGGCAGAGCCCCCCGGCCCGTGCTCCAGCTCACGGCGTGTCGGCAGGGAGCGAACGGTAACCCCAGGGAACAGGAAGTGCCACGTGCGGCCCACCAACCCGCTCAGACATTTGTGCCTGATGAGCTGGAAGCCGCCTCGGTGCAGGGACCCTGAAGTGCATTGGGCCTGCAAACCTCACCTGCGGGGAGCCACCGCTCGGGCCCGCCACAGCCCCGGGGGCTTGTTCGCTGGCTGCCTGGCAGCTGGCCCACGGCTACGGGCAGGAAAGATCCACGGCCAGACCCACCCTGGTTAGTTCCTGCGTCCTGAGGGGTGTCCAAACCCCCTTGGAGGCAACACCATTGCAGATGCCCCAAGAGACAACCAGTGCCCAGAAGTGCCTGGCCCCGAGGCCAAGCCCAGTGCTCCACGCGCGCCAGCCAGCAGCCTACCCCGTGGGCAGCGAGAGGGGGAGGCCGGCGCGGTGACCCTGGCAAGGGGACGGGAAAGCACAAGGCTGCTGAGGTCTGCTCACAGCGCCGCTGGCTGCAGACGCTGCTCCCAACGCCTTGGTTGATACTCGGCAGTGACGGAGGGTCCATGCCCACGCCCAAGGCCAGGGCAGCAATGGCAAGGCGGGCACCGCTCGCTGCTGTGCTCCTCTCCCAGGTGCACCGCGGGGCAGCCCCAGGAGAACCGGATGGGGCCTTTCCCTGCCCGCTGGCACCTGCCTGCCTTGGGGCAGGGGGCCCGGGCCAGCCCGCGCCAGGGTCCAGCCTCTAAATGGCACCGCCACACCGAGGTGGTCACGTCTCCATCGTGCAACAGGGACCTTTCCACAGCAAGAGCGCTTGGGGTACGGGGAACACCGAGACTGTCCTCCCTCGCCCCCAGAAGAGACGCTGGAAGCGCAGAGGCCCTGAAGAGAAGGATGCTCAGCTGTGTTGAATCTGCCCATGGGAACATGATTTGCTGTTGAATCTGCCAACGCCAACGCACGCACGGCTCTACTTTACGCGGACAATAAATCCCGGGTCTGCCAGCCGGCAGCACGCTTTGCAGCCGAGGTCACTGAGTCGGGAGCGCCTTGGACCGACGTAACACGGGGCGCTGGGACCTAGCGGCTCCCACGCGAGGCGGGAGCAACGAGGGAAGCAGGCAGAGAAACGGGGCCTGGCACATCCGACCCCAGAGGAGACTGGCGCCGCACCCAAGCGACCAGCCGGTCACTGCTCCCCCTGCCGCCGTCCGCAACGGGCAAACGTCCCCAGCACGGTGCACCCTGCCCGCTCCCCAGGGGCCTGCGCCGACACGTCGGGTACAGCCGAGGTGGTGCAAATCCAAACCCACCCATCTGGCCGACCTGGCCTCCCCCGGCTCTGCAGCTGGCACCTCTGCGCAAGAGCGCTGCAGACCAGCGCTGCCTCTCCAGGACCCGGGTTTCTCCCGATCTCCCCAGCACCCCAGGCACGCTCAAGCTTCTGCTTTCTGCTCTGCGCAGAGAGAAGCCGGTTGGCTTCCCCCTTCTCGCAAGCGCCGGGTCACAGGCAAGGCGGGCAACCTACGCCATCGGCTCCTCTTGCTCCTGGAGCCCCCACGTTGCAGCAACGAAGCCAGAGCCGCAGGGGCAGGCTCCGCACGCGGACGCCAACCCCGGGCTCAGCGAGGGTTGCATTCTTTCAGGGCGCGCGAGCTGCGTCCTGCCCGATACGGCCTCAGCTAGGCCGGCGCGGATGGCAGCACGCGCGGCTTGACATTCCTCCCCACCGCACCTCCGGCCGAGCAGGGCCATCTCGCTGATGCCGAGGCGCTTCAAGCCCTCTCCTGTCCTGGAGCAGCCGCGCAAAAGCTTGCCCCAAACACCGCTGCCGTCAGGGCCCAAGCGAGGGTTTGAGTTCACACCAACACCGCCTCCCGGCCACCCTCCCCGTGCAGCGCCGCGCCACCCACCCACGCACGAGCCAGCGCCGACCTGGCAGTGCCACGAGCCCCGGCCCTTCGGAAAGCAAAAGTATTTCCATGGGGCAAGGCTCACCCCCACCGCCTGACTACCTGCGTGCTGGCACGCACACCCAGCGCTCGCCTAGAGACAGGCGGAGCAAGCGGGGCAGGGGCAGGAGCCAGCCCTGCGGGGACTAGCTCTGCGGCTTTGCGGGGCCGCGGAGCGGGGACGGGGCGCCCGGCGGGGAGCCGGGCCGGACGCGGGGCAGGTACCTTCGAGCAGCACGTCGCGGCCGGCCCGCTTGAGCGCCTGCACGGCCTGGTCGTGGGTGGCGTCGCGCAGGTCGACGCCGTTGACGGCCAGGATGGCGTCGCCCAGGCGCAGCGCCCCGCACCGCTCGGCCGCCAGCCCGGGGAAGATGCGCGAGATGAGCACGGGCATGCGGTTCTCCCGCCCGCCCTTGATGCTGATGCCCAGCCCGCCGGCCTCGGCCTTCAGCACCCGCACGCGGCGGACAC
>NW_017728915.1:39712526-39724676 GCF_001723895.1 Crocodylus porosus | reverse complement strand
TGCCGGCGCACGCCGCCCTCCCCGCGCGATTTACAAGGCTAATGAAGGGGCTCGTCTCCCATTGGCGGAGCCGCACGGCGAGGCGGCCAACCCCGCCCCCGAGGGGCGGGAGGTGGGACAGCCGCATCCTCCGAGGGGGCAGGGCTTGCGTAGGCCCCGCCCTCATGAATATGCATGAGACCAGCGGGAAGGAGCGCTGCGGCGCCCCCCAAGGGCGGCTCCGGGAAGTGCGGGGGAGCAGGCAGGCTGGGGCAGGAAGGGAGCGTCCACACTGTAAGGGGTGTCGCTCTCCCCCTTTTACAGACAGGAAGACGGAGCCAGGCTGCAGTTAAGCGAGGGGCCCACAGTGCACCCCCACGTCCCTGTAGCACGCGCCAGATTCACGCCAAGCCCTGCTGGGGTAACCACAGGCGGAGCGCGAGCCCGTGGCACCAGCCCAGGGTGTGTCGAGCATGCCTCCGACACCTGCTAGGCGCACCCAGCCGGCTGGCCGATGGCCGAGGAGCCAGCCAGTCCCTGCCTCCCCCCGGCTTTAGTTTCCAGCTCCGCCAGCCTGGTTACAGCAGGATTTTCCCTGCTGCAGCCTGGGGCCCGGGGAGGCCACGAGCAGGGGAGCGCAGCCGGGCGCGCAGGGACGACCAGGGCTGAGCTGAGGAGGGAGAAGACCAGCCCTGAGCCTGGGACATCCCTGGGGAAGGGCTGCTGGGCTCTTGCTACACTGCTACCCCCCAGGCTGTGCCAGCCATGCCCAGCCCAGGCCTGGGGCCCCTGCGCCCCTCTGGGCTCCCTCCATCTCCAGTTGCTTTCCCCAGCAGCTGTGGTCTTGGTGCAGGGAGCAACACACCCAGGACACACCGGGTGACTACAGCCCCCAGCCCCACCTGGCTGCGGTGTGCCACGAGGAAAGCAGGGAGCTGCAGAGGAAGAGCACAGCCCTGGGGAAATACGGGGGTTTATTGCAGCAGCACCGGAGCATGGCAGCATAGTGTCCATGGCCCACTCCACCCTACGTGCCAAACTTCTTCTGCTGGACAGGCGGGGGCAGCTGGGCCTGGATGTCTGTCAGGGGCCGCTCCACCACCACCAGGCAGTCCTCGTCCAGCAGGTCCATGAAGAGCAGGGGCTGCAGGGCAGCGAGGAGCACCGGGTCAGAGCAGCTCTGGGAGCACAGGAGCCCACTGACGGGGAAATGGGGTGCACGCCCTGCCGCAAGCACCTGCACTGCTGCAGCTGGAGAGGTCAACCCGGTGCCCCCCACCCCATGCAGCCCCAGGGCACAGACCTGGTACTTCTTGCAGATCTTGAAGGCGTGAGCGTGGCCCCGGCGGGCCTTCACCGAGAGCTGCTTGAGAAAGGCCTGGTTGTTCAGCGGGGTGTTGTCATCGGGCAGGGGCTGGGGAGACGGCAGGGGCTGAGGGTTCCTGATGTGGGGGACGCCGTGCCCACCCTCAGGCACCCCCCAGGGCTCTGTAGGGGCACAGCCAAGCACCCAGAGAGCCAAGCCCTCCAGGGAGCTGGCAGGGGGGGCTGGAGGGAGGCCGCTCCCCAGGAGCTGCGGTCCTGCCCCACGCACAGGGACGAGCCTTGTGGTGCTCAGGTAGGCAGAGGCCTGTTCTGTGCCCAGCACCGCACTGAATCCTGCAGGCTTATGACCGGAGCACAACCCCCAAGAGCCATTCCCACAGACAGTGACCCCCCCGAAGCACCCTCGTCCCAGCCACGGGGCTCCTGGCCAGGGAGGCTGCAGGAGCCGGCCCCGGAGAACCACCTGCCCCCACCTCGTCCAGGCAGGCAGAGGGCGCAGACTCACCAGGGACTTGTCCAGGATGCAGAGCATGTGCGTGTCGTGTAGGAGCAGCTGCGTGGGCTGCCGGGGGTTAAAGGCAATGTGGGCGATGGGCGTGTCCCGCTCCAGCCAGTCCTTGTGCAGCCCGTGCTGCTGCACCCCCCGGCTCCAGGCTGTGTACTCGCGCTCGGGGATGCTGAACTCGAAGAGCTGGGGGCCGCAGGCAGCGGGGTGAGCGCGGCTCCAGGTGAACAAACCCGCCAGGTGACCCCTGGGTCTCCCCCCACACCTGGCAGGGAGCGGAGGCTCGAGATGCCCCGGCCCTGGCTGGCTTCGTTCCTCTCCTGCTGCCCCCACCCAGACAGGAGCCCCCCGCCCCGGCACAGCCCCGAACCACTCTGCACTGGCCAGCGTGGGACCTGGCACCCGCTCAGGGGCTGGCACCAGACTCCGCCAGCTAGACCTGTCCCATCAGAGAAGTAGCCGGCACATCCCAGCTTCCCACTAGCACCAGTCCCCGACCACAGCCGGAGCCCAGCACCAGTGCATTGGGCGAGTTCCTGAGTGTTTCATGGATATTAGGGTTGGAAGGGACCTCAGCAGATCGTCGAGTCCGACCCCCTGCCCCGGGCAGCAAAGAGCGCTGGGGTCAGATGACGGCAGCCAGGTGCATGTCCAGCCTCCTCTTAAAGACCCCCAAGGCAGGGGAGAGCACCACCTCCCTTGGGCGCCCGTTCCAGGTTCTGGCAACCCTTACTGTAAAGAAGTTCTTCCTGATGCCTAACCTGAATCTGCTTTCTGCTCGTTTGTGGTTGTTATTTCTAGTTACTCCAAGGGGTGCCTTGGTAAACAGAGCATCTCCTATCCCTTGCTTTGTTCCCCCCAATTAATTTATAGACGGCCACAAGATCACCTCTCAGCCTTGTTTAGCAGAGGCTGAAGAGATTCAGAACCTGCCCCTGAGAATTTGGGCCAAGTCTCTTCTGCTGATTCATATGGTTTGATGGACTGGAAAAGCCGACAGGCTCTAAGCCACCTGGGAACCCCGTGGGAAATGTGTCCTCTTGTAAGGGGAGTCAAGGCTTCTCTGGAAGTGCAGCCTGCTGGATTCTGCTGTGGGCATCTGCACTAATGAGCACCACCAGGATCCAGACCTACAGTGCTGGGGAGGCAGGATGGAGTGAGGGGGGTCAGGGACGGGGCCCACATGCCCAACACCACCATTGCCTGGGAGAGCTCCTACCTGCTGGTCCGAGTGGGCAATGACGAGGTGGTTGGTGGCCGGGTTGATAGCTATGGCAGTCACAGGGCAGTTGTATGCAGGCACTGTGCAGTGATGCTGCGGAGAGATGGGACGGTGAAGGGACAGGCTGCGTCTCCCCACAGACCGCAGGCTGCTGCCCTCCCTCCGCCCAAGTCCCTGGGGCAAGGCGGTGAGTGTCCCCACCCTGGGAGAGAAGGTGCCAGCAGGTCACCACTGGCCAGATCCCAAGCGCCAGGGAAGGGATCTCTCTCCCCAGGCCATCTGCAGCCTCTCACCTTGAACTGCTGCAGGCTGTAGATGTTTATGGCCCAGTCGCTGCTGGTGGCAGCCAGCCAGTCCCCATCGGCACTCACAGCCAGCAGCTGCACGGCCTCCGCGGTCCCTGCAGGCAGGGGAAGAGGGATCAGCAGCTCGTCCAGAAAGAAACTGGCTTCCTGCCCCAGGAACTGGAGACAGGGGAACGGCATGCCCAGGATGGGCCCCCCACCAATGTGTGCAGGGGCTCGTACCTGAGGGCGAACAGAGGGTCTGCAGGTGCTTGCAGCCCCCTGGCTCCAGCAGCTGGACGACGTGCACCGAGCCCTGGTCAGATGCCACGAAGAGGCGGCTGGAGTCGGCGGAGTACAGGAGCTGATAGACCGGGCACAGCAGCTTGGGCAGCTTTGGCACCTGCACAAGGCAGACAGCAGCCAGCATCGGTCAGGCCCCAGTGGCCTTTGTTGCCCTGTGGAGCCCGGGCCATGGCCACGGTGCCAAAGGCAGCGGTGGATAGATGCCCCCCCACCCCACCACTCACCCTCTGGATGGCGACGACACTGCCGTTCTCCAGCTGCAGGCGGTGGAGATGAAGCCGGGAAGCCGTGGCATAGGCAATCCAGCCGCCACAGGGCGAGATGCAGCTGCAGCAGATGTGGTCAGGGCCCTGGGGGCAGGTGAGGTATGGGACAGGGCCATCCCAGCCCCCTCCACCCCAAAGGCATCCCCCAATTGCAACCCCCCTGGATTAGCGGCAGGGGTAAGGGCCGAGCTGCCCTCCCCACATCCAGGGGGCAACTACAGGCCACGTTGCCAGCATGCACAGGGGACCTGCCCACTGCCACCCCCCATCAGGGCAGAGGCCCTGGCCTGGTCCCCTACACCCAAGATGCAGGTGCAGCAGGAAGCCCACGTCCTCACCACCGCTGACATCATGCACAGCCCCCGCAGCCCTCCCAGGTGCCAGGGGGACGCGTGCCGCTCCACATCCGTGAAGGAGTCGAGACAGGACAGCATGGAGATGGCCAGAGCAGCAGGACTGGCCCACACCCCTTCCTCACCTTGCTCTTGAGCTGCAGCAGGTGCTCAGGGTCACGGGAAACTGGCAGGACCTCACCATCCCTCCCTGGGACAGGAAGCAGCAGTGCTCAGCACAGCAGCACCCAGGGGTCTGTGCTGTCACCGCATGCCTGAAGCCAGGGAGGAGAGATGCCTGCCCAGAACCCAGAGGGCCAAGAGCCCCCAGAAAAATGGGTAGTAGGAAGAGAGCCCTGCCTCCTGCCCAGCACCATGCCAATGCCCCTGGCACGCATGGGAGCTGCAGCAGCGGCTGCTCTGTGAGACAAGTAGCCTGGATGCTGAAGCTTCCTGCAGCTGACAGGGTCTCTGCTGTACAGATGCCAAGGACAAGGCTGCAGCCCACCCCCACAGCAAGGAAGGACCGTCTGACCCCGCAGGTCATCATACTCTTCTAGCTGAAAGCACCCTCCCCAGGTTGGGCCGCAGCCAGCTGCTCCAGCCCCCACTGCGGCCAGCGCCGGGGCTGTCATGGGGGCCGGGTCACAGGGAACAAGGCAGCAGAGGGGATGGGCCAGTTCTCTGCCAGGGGAGTTCTCCCAAAACCCTCCGGCTGCGTCACTCACCAGCTGCATTGGTGGCTCCCAGTCGCCAGAGCTCCAAGTGCTGGGGGAACTGGAAGAGCAGAAGCCGCGCCTTCCTGGCGCAGGAGACAAGGCGCCGCTGCGAAAGAAAGGGGCAAAGTGGTGGGGGGGCCCCCGTGCTGTATCATGGGGATGCAGGGCTGGACAAGGTCCCCAGGTTGGAGCCCAGTCCCCCCTGAGACGTTAGGTGCAAATGGCTCTGCAAGAGTCCTGGCAGTGTGGCAGGAACCACCCCCATGAACCAGGCCAGCAGCCCCAGGGCCCATGGGGAGCGGCACTCACATGGGGGAAGGTGACCTTGCGGAGAACGGCCTCGTAGCCCTGTCCGTGCATCTTCTCCATGAGCGGGCGGATCACCAGCTGGGCGTCCAGACCTGAGCGAGCGAGATGCCTTGTGGATACAGCGTGCTGGGGCAACCCCGGCAAGACCGACCGCCACCTCCCCCGTGCCAGGCACTGCCCCGTACCTCCGGAGATGAGCGCTGTGCGACTGTGCGCCACGGCCCGCACGTCGTGGGTGTGGTGCTGGAAGGGCTTTGTCCGCACCCACCGGCTCTCGGTGCTCCCCCGCTTCACCGGCAGCAGCTGGAACTGGTACACGGCCCCCTCCGAGGTGCCCACCACGAGGCTGTCCTCCTCCTGGGAGAGGAGCAGGGAGCTCAAGGTAGACTCTGCTGGCCACGCGGGGGCCAGGGTCACCATCAGCCAGGGTGCCGGGTGAGCCTACAGCCCCGGAGCATGCCAGCAAGGAGGCAGTTGCCCCTGGGCGGGTATCCAGGGGCCAGGCAGGACACTGCGGTGATGGGGTCAGCCCCCCCGCATGCCCGTCTCTTACCTCAGACACGGCCAGGGACAGCACGGCCGAGCTGCTCACAGGGTGGGTCTCCAGGAGGGTGCCCTTGTCCGCGTCCCAGAACTGCACCTTGCCTGCCGAGTCGGCGCTGACCACGGTGCCGTCCGACAGGAACGCCACGCCCCACACCACGCACTCCCGCCGGTGGGAGCTCAGCAGGCGCCGCTCCACCCGGATCCGCTGCACGATGCGGCCTGGGACGCGTGGCCGGGTCAGCGGGAGTGCGCGGGTACCGCAGAGCGGAGCGGACAGCCGCCGCAGGGACCCAAGCTCCCCCCCCGTCGAGTACCTGCTGTCCCAGAGGCGCTCGACACGGGGAACCACGCTGCTCCCCCCCCACGACGCGGCGCGGAGCAGAGGCGCAAAGGGCGCTCAGTTACCTGAGTCGACGTTGTATACTCGGAGGTGGTTGATGGAGCCTGCCACGATGCGGGTCCCGGACACGTGCCACGAGAGGGACAGGATACGGCCTGGAGACACGCGGGACCCGGGAGAACGTCTCAGAGACGAGCCCCACGGCCTGCCCCCGCTGCCAGGTGCAGAGACCCCCCAGGGCGGGGGTCCCTGGTGCCCCTTCCTGCCACTCTGCGGCCATCACCTTTCTGCTGGTCCAGGCTCCTCTCAAACTGGATTTTGTCCGGCAGGACTTGGAAGAGCTTCACCGACCCGTCCTCGCAGCCGATCTGCAGGGCGGGGAGGAGGACAGCCCGGTCAGGCAGGGAGCGCAGGGTCCCCCGGGGCTGGGCTGCACTCCCCCCACTCACCGCCAGCCGGGTGCCGCCGGGGTCGGCCGCCAGGCTCCAGATGGGGCCGCCGAAGCCGTCCACCGTGTACTTGATGCGCAGCTTCTGCAGGTCGTACTCGGCCACGTCCCCGCCCAGGTCGGCCCCGAAGAGGCGCCCGCCCGCGGCCCAGCTCAGCGCCTGCGTGGCCCGCGCCTCGTGGCCCGGGATGGCCTGCGGGGGGCGGGCAGGGTTTGGGGCCGCGCGCCGGGCAAGGGGCGGCCGCAGCCCGCCCGCCGGGGGCTCCCGCGGCTCGGGGGCCCGTGCCTCCCCCTCCCCCCGGGGCCGGGCCGGGGCGGCGGTACCTTCTCCTGGAAGCCGGAGGCGGTGGGGCCGTAGAGCTCGAGGGCGCCGTCCAGGCGGGCCAGGGCGAGCGCGGGGCCCCGCGCCAGGCAGCGGACGCCGGAGGGCAGGAAGGCGAAGAAGCGCACGCGGTGCACCTCGAACTCGCCCATGGCCCGGCTCGGCCCCCGCCCACGTGCGCGCCGGAGCCGGAAGTGCCGCGCGCCGGAGCCGGAAGTGACCGCGAGCGCGCCGGCGGCGGCGGCGGGAGGTTCGATCGTTGCCGGGAGACCGGGCGGCGCCGCCTGCAGGGGCGGGGGGGAGGGGCCGAGAGCAGAAAGCGGCGCAGCGGAGCAGACGAGGGCCACAGGACAGGGAGCGAAAAGCCGATCAGACGGGCGGGGGGGCGCGCAGGGCCCGGAGCAGAAAGCAGAGCAGGAGCAGAGGCGGCGCGGGGCGCGGTCCCGGGGCCCGGTCCCGGGGCCCGCCGGTAGATGGCACCAGACCACCGTCGGGCGGGGCGGGGGCGGGGCCGTCAGACGCGCGGGTGCGGAGCAGCGCCCCGCTCCTGACGCGGCCCGCGCTTCGCAGGGCGGAGCATGGTGCAGATCGTGGTGTCCAGGTGAGTTGGGCCCCCTCTCTGGGGGGCGGCGGGGGGGGGCACGGCCCTGGGCACCTGGCTGGCGCCTGGGCCCGGGCGCGGTGCAGCTCCCAGCCCTCTGCTTGCAGGGCCGGGGCCGGCGGCCTGGAGGAGTGGGTGCTGGTGGAGCTGCAGGGAGAGATCCAGGCTCGCCGCAGCACCGGGCTGGCCGGAAACCTCCTGGGAGACCTGCACTACACGAGCGAGGTGAGGGGCTCCTCCTCCAGCTGCCGCGGGGTCCTCCCGCCCTCGGGCGGCAGGCCAGGGGCCAGGCCTCGCGGGCCTCTGACCCCGTGCCTGCCCTCTCTCCCTGCCAGGGGGTCCCCGTGCTCATCGTGGGTCACCACATCCTGTACGGGAAGACCGTGCGCCTGGAGAAGCCCTTCGCCGTCCTGACCAAGCGCGGAGCCGGCGAGCACGGGGCCGACTCCGGCCCCAGCACCCACTACCTGGTGACAGCCCTGATCAAGACCAAGCTGCTCTTCAAGACCCGCCCCAAGCCCATCATCACCAACGTGCCCAAGCGGCTGTGAGCCCTCCCCGGGGAACGCCCAGCCCAGCCCAGGCCGCGCCCGGCTCCCACCCCAGGGGCAGGTGTTTTTGGCCCACGAGCCCTGCTCCTTTCCCCATGGCAGCCCCGTGACTCCTCGTCGTGGCCAGAGCCCCTCGCACCCACACATGGGTGACCACAGCTCCCTGCCCGCGGCGACTGGGGCGCGTCCCTTGGGGCAGGTCCAGGTCGCCCCCCTTGCTGCCCAGAGCGGCTGGAGCGGGGCAGACCGTGTGCGGTGGGCCTAGCTCTGCCAACACAGCCGGGCCGGCGACCGTGGGCAACACAGACACAGCAGCCGCCCTGTCTGCAAGTGTCTTTATTGTGACAAACCCGTCGGGATATAAAAACAGACCTTCCAAAATATGAAAAAACGGAGGTAAAAAATAAATAGCTTTACAAACACTCGGCGTCAGTGGAAATCCCCGAGAGCTATAAAAGGCGTCTAAAAATCTCGTATTAAATAAAAAATCCTAGCGCGCAATGGTAGAAAGGTTTTTGCCCTGAAAAGCGGGCATGGAGCGGCCAGCCCGGACTACGTGCAGGGACGGGGGCTGTTCCCTCTGCCGAAGCACCTGCCACTGGCTGGTCAGGGCCAGCCCTACACGGGCCAGGCTCCCTCCCTGCCAGCTGCACAGCCCCTGCCTGGAGCCAGCACCAGAGCCCAGCCAAACTGGAGGCATGGAGCCTGCTGGAGCCCACACTGCAGCCCCTGCCCCACCCAGCGGGACTCGAACACTGAGCGGCGACCCCAGCCCCTGCAAGCCAGAGCTGACAACTCTCCCTGAGCCCACTGGGCCTGGGGGGCAGCTGGCACAGCACTGGGTGTCCAGGACCAGTGCAGCCTGCCCTGGGGCGGTTGCATTGCAGTGCTGCATTGCAGTGACACTACTGGAGACCCTGCCCCATCAAGGGGGCTAGCAAGGCCCAGGCTGCCAGCAGGCAGAGTTGCTCCCACAGCTGCGTCTTGGGCAGGGTCTCTGCTCCCCCGAGGTCTTTGGCTGAAGGAAGGGCACAGGCAAAGCTCCACCGTGGCTGGCAGGGTGCAAGAGGCTGGAGAGCAGGCCACAGGCCTTCCCTGCCCATGCCCAGCCTCCAGGGCCTGGGGCCTGGCTGCTCCTTGCTCTCTGCCTCGGGCAGTGTGTTCCCAGCCTCACCTTGCCCCTTGCCAGGAGCTCTGTAGATGCACCGGGCACAGCCCCACACCAGTACAGTGACTGCAGGGGTGGCAGGCCTGGAGACACGCCGGCGTGGACCCCTGCTCTGCCAGAGCCCCGGACCCAGGCAAAGCTGGTGACGGGCCGGGCCGGGCGCTGCTGTGACACCAGGGGCCTGGACAGCCCAGCCAGGGATGGGATGAGCCACCCAGCAGCACCAGGGCAGTTCCCAGCCCTGGGCCTTTGCTGAGCCCCCGCACCCCAGCATCCCGCCCCCCCCGGCTGCAGGCCGAGCTGTGGGGAGGCCCCGGGCCCCACTGCCACTGATCACAGCCTCTGGGTGAAGGACGGATGGGTACGGTACGAGCACCATGGGCCCGTGGCTCGGGTCTGCGCCTGCTCTCTTGGGAGCCCCGGCTGGCCAGGGAAACAGCAGGGCAGCAGCCCCCACGGACAGCCCTGCCCCAGGGCGAGCAGCAGGAGGTTATGGCTCTTGTAGGCAGCACTGCTGGTAGATTCATTAGCATGGGGGCACCGCGAGGGCTGGGGGTGCCAGTCGGCCCAGGGTCCGCACCGGAGCAGAGCTGGGAGCACCTCTGGCTGGCAGTGCTGGCGGAGACGGCTCGGGCTCAGCCCCGTGCCCAGGGCCGCCGTGCTGGAGATGAAGCACCATGGGAAGGACGGTGGGTGCCTCCCATAAAGCACCACAGGATCGCCAGCCCCGCTCTGCACCGCGAGGGGCGAGGGGGGTGCCCGAGGCGGCAGGGACGACACGCCGTCTGAAGACACTTCCCTGCCTTGGGAGAGCAGGGCCGTCGCTGCGGGGATGCAACGCCGCAGAAGCCTGAGACCGGCAAAGCCCAGCTCTGCGTGGGCCCAGCCGCCGATAATCCACCCTCTGCCTGTCCCCGTCTCCCGCAGGCAGGGCCAGGCGCCAGCGCCCCGACACGAGCCTGTCAGCTCGCCCCGGTCCCGGGTAAATCCGCTCAGGGCCTCTCCCGCGAGGTACACGAGGCGTTTGCACTGCCGCACGGGGAAGCGTTGTGCGCTGGAGCCGCGGCGTCTCCGCAAGGCGCGCCTCCGCGGGGCCCCGGGCTCCTCTCGGCCTCATCTCAGCCCTTGGACGGCAACGCAAAAACCCACAACAAAAAACGAAGCCCGAGTGGGATGGAGCCCCCCACATCTCCCCTCTCCTCCCCTCCCCTCCCTGCCCACTGCACTTGCCCCGCTCTGCCCCCTGCCCCTCACACCTCGGCGAAGGCCAGCCCGTACTGCTCCGGCCGCTTCCCGCAGCGCCGGGCCACGATGGCCAGGTAGAGCATGAGCAGCACCACCCAGTAGCAGGCGTAGAGGACGGCGCCCGAGATGAGGAAGGCCAGCTCCGTCTCGCTGAACAAGTCCTGGCTGTAGGCGGTGTAGGCCAGGCCCCCCAGCAGCACGGCCACCCACACCGAGACGGGGATGAGCCCGATGAAGTTGACCACGATGGTCTTGCGGCCCGAGGTGCCCCAGCCCGACTTGTTGATGGTGGCGATGGCGAACATCTTGGCGGGCAGCAGGCTGGACATGTAGAGCAGGGAGTAGAGGGACATGAAGATCATCTCAGCGTTGCCGCGCAGGAAGCAGGCGTAGGTGGCCTTGACGATGCCGACCAGCTGCACGGTGAGGAGGAAGAGGAGGATGTTCCAGACGCGGCCCCGGTAGAAGAGCTGGATGACGGTGGCGATGAGGAAGAAGGGAAAGAAGCCGGTGACCACGGACTCGTAGGTCATCCACAGGTGGTGCTTGTGGAACCACAGCGCGTTGTACAGCCACTCCCGGAAGTACGACTTGCTCCAGCGCGTCTGCTGGTTGAGCCAGCGCAGGTAGCGCGTGGGCGTCTCCGTCAGGCACTTGGAGCGGGCCGTGTACTTGGTCCGGAAGCCCAGGCTCAGCACACGGTTGGTGAGGTGCCGGTCGTCCCCGAAGCTGCACTTGCTGCCCAGGAAGGTCTGGTGGTACCAGTCCTCCAGGAACTGCTGCAGCAGGGCGTTGCGGTACATGCCCAGCGGCCCGCTGATGCACTGCACGCAGCCGAAGTAGGACTGGCAGGCCCGCTCCACGTTGAAGGCCATCCAGTACCGCACGCTGCTCAGGAACGAGATCCAGGAGTCGTACTTGTTCAGGATCTGCGGGAGGCACTGTCAGAGCCCGGGCAGCCAACCCCCTGCCTTCCCCTCTGGCCCTGGGCCCCCCTCCGCCCGCCGGCCTGGAGCCGCGGGGCGAGGGAAGATTCGGCGCGGCCCAGGATCCCTCGGCCCTGGGATGCTGCCGTCGTGCCTGGCCCCCCGCGCGCCCGGGCTGGAGCCAGCTCGCCCTCGGGCCCGCTCCCCGCATCTGCCCGGGGCCGTACCTGGACGTCTCCGCCGACGCCGCCCACGCGGGGGTCGTCCTCCAGGATGCGCAGCATCTCCACCGTGCAGGCGGGGTCCAGCACCGTGTCGGAGTCACACACCTGCGGGCACGCGTGGCGTCACGGCCCTGCTCTTGGCAGGGCCCGGGGACGCCGCGGCCGACCCCCGAGGGGCCGAACCTGCTGCCCCTCCCGCAGGCAGGCCCCAGCGGGGACATCCCTGCCCCTCCCCTCCCGCAGCCTGAGCCCGGCCTGGGGAGCAAGCGGGAGGTGCTGGAAGGCTCTGCACCCCCGGGCCCAGGAGCCGGGGGTCCCTGGCGCAGGGCCCCGCCGGATGCAGCTCGCTCCCAGCCGGGAAAAGCGCTCGGGGCCCAGGCAGGCCCCGGTGCGGAGCCAGAGGGAGAGGCACGGACCGCGAGCCGGCTGGGAGCGAGGACAGGCCGGGGACGCGTGCCAAGAAGGCAGCGGCCGCATCCGCGCTGCAGCCCGGCGGCGGCTGACGGATGCGTCGCTGCCGGGGCCGCTGCC
>NW_017728915.1:39703732-39712515 GCF_001723895.1 Crocodylus porosus | reverse complement strand
CTTTGACCTAGCTACCTCCATTAGCTGACTTAAGAATTCCTGGTGTAGCTCTTCCCCTTGGTTGGGTGGTCAGTAGTAGACCCCCACCATTAAATCTTCTTCCCCTCAACTGCCTTGTATTCTAACCCAGAGCACTTCAGAACATCCCTCCTCTGACTCTTTGCTAATTGATGAGGATGTGTATGCATATATTCTCACATATACTACATATATAGTGCAAACTATAAATGATATTAGTTTGAAGCCAAAAGGCTCATGAATTACCGCAGAGTTCACTGGGCTGATTTCCAGCAGAGTCAACAGCATTTTAAGCCATGGTGGCTTCCACAACCCAGCACTGCTCAGTATGTGTGCGCACTCCAGATCCCTCCCTCCCCCCCCACCACACACACAAAGATCCATGTGCTAATTAGCCCCCGACTCATGACTGGAACTGGGTGCTGTTGTCACAAGTCCTGGGATCCTCCAGAAATATATATAAAGATGAAGTGCAGGGCAATCTGGTCCAGCTACACCTCAAGGAGAGCAGCATCACACTAATCCTATGCAACAGGCTGAGAGAGGTGATGACGACAGAGGGATTCTGGGTGAATTGTTTGGGGCCCTATTTTCTGATGTTTGCCAGGCATTTAAGACTGGCAAAGAAACAGGAATCATTAGAAATGGGAAAGAAAGGCACAGCTCAGCTGTGGGAGTGAAGATGAAGTCAAAGTGCATGGTTTACCATGACTTGGAAAAGAGTTGGCACTAAGGGAGACTGACCACACTCTGAACTGCCATATACATTTATTCAGATGGGCTAAATTAACCTACCCTTGTGGTAGGTTACCATTAGCATCTTGGACTTTTTTGGCTTACATCACATGTAGCCTGCATCAAGGCCTGCAAAAGGTAGTGAGAGTAGCTGCAGGTGGACGTTCTGAGGATCCAGTGATATGATGTGACAGGGGGTGATCAGAGCATGGGACCCCAGCAACAAAAGCATCTGGCCACATATCCCACCACTACACCAAGATGATGCAGTACCTCACAGTATCTGTCACCATCCACTGGTCCAGGGACATCTATGTGGATCACATCACAGGACAGAGCCAATACATGGACCCCAAAGACCACCAACCAGAAGTGATGCAGAGGGGGCCACCTGACCAGCCCTGCTGCTACATCTAATAGGACTCTAAGGACTTTTTAAATCCTGGACTCTTCCCTACTCCCAAAATTATCTCTCACATGTCACTATTTGTATGTGCCTACAAAACCTTCTCCCCACTCGAATGTGGCATTGTTGTCCATACGTTTCTTGCTGTATAAGCATCATATCCACCCCCTTCCCTATTTTGCCCTTCACACCCCCTCACCTGTGGGCTTAGTTGCATGTTTCAAATGCAACTTAGTTGCATTCACACCACTACCCCCACTCTCTACTATGGAGCCTCTAACTCAGATCCTCTGTGCTTGAGCTTCAAACTTCCCTTGAGCTTCAAACTTTTTCCATCTTGAAGGCTAACATTTTCTAATAACTTTTTGGCAGCAAAGGGAGGGTATGAAAGCTGGCTCTGGCTCTCCCAGTCCTGACCACTATTGCAATTCCGCCAGGCTTGATGCCAGTTCCCTCTGAAGGGAACACCTGTCCATTTTTTAAAGCGCTACCGAAAAAAAATTAAAAAGGTTCCCATCAGTGTATTTCCCAATACATGCCATGTGTTTTATAGTCACACTCAGAGTTTGCTACATTTAACCAGCTTCACAGGTGACTTTCATTACTGAGCATGTTGCTTTTGGCAGCAGTTTAATGATAGACAGTGTATTTAATGAGGTTTCCTTAAAAGTGAATGTACAATGAGGGACTTTTTTCCTCTATGCTGATGCAGGAGTGGCAATGACTGTTATCTTGTATTTGAGTAAATATGGTACTGTTTTGCCAAATTATAAAAGTAATTTATATAAAGCTCACTATGAGTATTGATTAATTTCAATTTGCTATTAACACCATAGTTTTGCACGTCTCAATCACATGGAATATTTCTTCTTCTGGCTTAAAATTTAACGATCAACAAGAGTCCATTTTCTATCTGTGAATTCTATGCTGACAATCAGAACCGAGTTTATTGTAAAACTAAGCTGAAACAAATCTTTTTAAAAAAAAGAGGATTTTGCTGTAAGGTATGACATAAAACCACCTATTCCAAAATTCATTACATGGCTCTGAGGTGTTGGTGGGGGGAGTTTAGGAGCAAGAGGTTTTGTGGCTAAGGGAAGTCTAGGTGTGCAAAAAGCTGTAGTGAGTTTTGACTGGTCAGTGGGTTGGGGAAGGATTCAGTGAGGGGAATGGTGGAGCCTGGGTCATGATGGGAATGAGTTTGTGCAGAGAAAAATGGACTCATAGGTGTGAGGGGGGAAGGGTAGGACTTAATGTAGTATGAAGGGGATGGTGGGGTCTGAGAGGGTGGGGCTGAACATAAGAGTATGTGGGATAATAGGGACGGGGGGAGCCAAGAGAGATCTGAGGTGGCAAGTATAATGCATAAAAGGGCAGTAAGGAGCACTTTGTCTAGGGGACTCATGAGCGGGGCACAGTGAGGAGTTCTGTCTATTAGCAGGATGGCAGGTAACTGCTGTAACCCCCTGGCACCAGGTGCCTGTCCATCCTGGAGCTGGCAGTCAGTCCTCATGGACTTAGTTATACTTGTTTTTGCTTAGATCATAAACTGAATAATATAGCCTTGGCTTTTAACATATTAGTAAAGCTTCCAGTTTCTTTTTCATTAAAAAGAAAAACAAAAACAAAAAAACAAACCAACAAGTTATTATGGGATGACGCACCACACCAGCTGCACCCACCTTTTCAAATCCTAGATCCACCCAGAAGCACACTGGTTCTCTTACCTTTGAGGCATTGAATGCCAATGGAGTGACAAGGTTAGATTAGGTCAAAAATGTGAAACTCAGTGCCCCAAAATAGAAACTGCAAGTTCAGGCACTTAACTGCACTGTAAAGGTCAGTGCTCTAAATAGTTCTGCTACAAAACACATCAGTTTTTTAGCTGCAGCAACAATTGGAATTTTATTGTGTTTTTCATTTTTGGCAGCCTATTTTTAGTTGCTACAGAATGGTTTTCCTGCAGTGGAGATGATATCCGAGTTAGGGTTCTGAAAATGCTGAGATTTATTTTTAAGGATTTTTACTATTATCTAATGTAGTTATCTTCAGTTCAAGAAAGTATTTATATGTAGCAAGGATCCTATAATCAGGTGAATCAAGGTGACAAGTTCCTAACACAAGCAAAATTGCTAGGAAAATAGACTTTTCAGTTTGCAGGTTAGAAATGCAAAGATGCAACTCACCTTGCTAATATTAAAAAGTAAACATTGCATCATGTACAAAATTAAAATGTAGAGCTGCATAAAAGTGCATCATTTCTGCTTCTTTTTGTTTTTAACCCTTCTGATTAAAAAAAGAAAAAACTAAAACTGAGAAAGTTGGAAAAAGTTCAAGAAAGCTTTCAAGAATGTTAACTCAAAGGTGATATGAATGTGTGTGAATGCAAGTCAACTCTTTTAATCATGGGGGGGGGAAAAGTTATATATTATAGTTAAAGCACCCCCACTCCCATTTTTAGTGTGGGGATGTTGATACATGAGACTCCAGAGTCTGCTGGAACATGGTAACTACCATGCTCCAGCAGACTCCATTAATTGAACCTGCTCCAACATGCTGTAATTACAGCATGTCAGAGCAGCCTTGCTGCTTGTGTGTAGGCACCCTAAGGTTTTGACTGCTCCAAACCAGCACTAACACTTATCAACATTTGTGCAGCTCATAATGTAAGGTACAAGAGGACCCTTACATTAGACAGGAGGAAACTCATTTGTATTCATTTACCTCCCCACTGCTGTCTTCTGCATGTTCAGCAAAGAACAACCTGTGTTGGCCTTTAGTCAAAGGGCTAATTCTACATCATCTCTTATAGAACCATCCTAAAAGAACAGAACCCACAGGGCACTGGGCCAATAGGAAATAAAACTCTTGAGCTTGAGTAAAGCCATGGTAATTCCTGAAGTGAAAGTAGAATAATTCTGGGTGGAACACTTTTGCAAATTAAGCCCCATCACCTCCAGTCTACCTATGGATAAGGGTGGAAAGTTAAACTCCCTGTTCAATTCCTAAACATCAGGAAATTTGGGCAAATAATGTATGGAGTCAGAGAAGTTCTGTGTTCATTCTTCCCCAAGAAAACAAAGTGAAAGGAAAAGAAGGCCCTTTACAAGTCCAAGCCACAGGGCTTACACTTAAATAAGAGTGCAAATACATGCAAGTACAGTGAAGTGCAGACCATGGAGCACCTGCTCATTTGCTGACTCCTTGGGGAGACCTGTACAATGGAGGACTTTGCTGTAGCAACAGAAAGAGTCATTGCTTGTTCACGGTTCTGGAGAAATCTAATTTTTGATAAGGACATGAGACTTGACGATGACGACACTTAAAAAGAGCAGAAAGACAGCGTGTTTGTCTCACTACCTCACCTTTAAATGTGAAATACGACCCTAATGACTTTTTATGAATATACAAGTAACAGTCACACAACTGTTTTTTGTTTGTTTGACACATCACAGGCCATATTCATCCCTGTCAGAAAAGGAGATGCAATTAGATATGCATCTGTGAAGACAGCCGCGCTCTGGGATTTGGGAAGATTTGCCTTAGGATAAAGTGACAGTGATCTCATCAATTCCTGCCTCAAAGGCTCTACTCTAAGGGCGCTTGTACATGTGATGAAGTTGCCCTTTTTAGCAGTTTAATTGCCTTTTATATAGTGTGGCAGAAAATTGCCATTATATTTGGTCACACTGTACATATGTGGTGGCATATTGCGACGGAAGTGACTTTGTTATGTACCAAGCTAAAACACATCCCAATGTATTTTCGTTTGCTACCAAACAAATTGCAGCAATACATCCATCCCCAAGCTCCGTGAATGATGTGTGCCCCCAGAGGCTGCAGGGGCATGGCAGCGTGGGCATGGCAAGTGCCAGCTGGTAGTCAGTAAACACCCGCAGACACCATTGGCAGCAGCCAGCTGTGATAGGGGACCGCCCACAGACACCACTGGCAATAATCGGCAGTGAGGAGGCGGGGGGTGAACAGCAACCACCTGCACGCGCCACCGACAGCATCAGCAGCACTTCAGTCAGGAGGTGCACCAATCTCAGGGGGTACATGTGCACCTGTGTGCACTCCCTACATGTCATCACTGCTGAGCCCTCTCAAGCTTCCAGCACCCAGTGCATAATCCCCACTACCTTCTTCAGCCATAAGCATACCCAGCTTGCCCCTGAGGGAGATGGAGAAAGTGGTGGGGGTGGTGCATGAGGCGCTGGAAACCCAGGTGAGCTTGGGGAAGCTTGGGCTTGGGGGGCTTCCAACACCGCACCCCCAGTGCTTCTCTGGCCCCCAGCACACCCAGCTGCCTTCCTGCTGCTTTTCCGCATTGCCCCCGGGTAAGCCAGTCTGTTCCCGGCAGTCCCAGGCAGAGACAGCGTACAGGGCACTGGAAGCCCTGGCAGGGGACCCAATCCTTTTTATTTTTTTCTACCCAGCAGAACCTGCCTGTGGCCAGGGGGAAAGCTGCTGATGGCTCTGGTCCTTCCCTCCATGGTGGTAGCTCCCACTGGGGCTGCTTGGGTGGGATGCCCCAGTGGGTGCCACCACTGTGGAGGGAAGGACCAGGGCCCCCATGTTTCTTGAGGCCCTCTGGCAGCTCACCCCTAGGCCATGGGCATGCTCAACCAAAAAAAGGAAAGGATTGGGCCCCTCACCATAACAGTGATTGAAGTCCCTAAATTGAAATGGTGGGTTTTTGTCATAATTAAAAGCCCACCATTTCAATTTAGGGAAACTAAACCCCCATCATGTGTACAAGTGGCCTAAGAGGTCCACTGGTGGTCTTGAAGGGGACCCATTTGCAGAAGTTTTGATGTAAGCACATGTGAATCAGCCATTTCCTGAGTGTCTTCTTTCTCAGTCATTTTGAGGAAGTGCTTGCCCAAAGATTCTCCACACTGTACCACTGGCAGACCAAGTAGTTTCTTATCTTCTCCTCCAGCTACATCCTAGCTCTCCTGAGAGAGTCTTGCCAACATTTTTAAAAATCAGCCTTTCTACTTATTCCAACAGCCCTGGCTGCTGAGCTTCAGAGACTTTGCCAGCTTGGGAAAATCCAGAAGATGCTGATCCTATCTTAGCTAGCCTACAAAAAGCCTTCAAAGCCAGCACCACTTCCCCTATCAGCATTTTTCTAGTTGTTCAGGAGCAGAGTTACCATATTTCCCCTTCCAATAAATGGGACCTCTGTCAGAGGGATACTTCAGTCTCAACTCAGTCCCCTCATCCTGCCAGTGCCCTTCACTCCCAACCTGCAGCTCCCTGTCCCTGCTGCTGTTTCTCACTCCCGACCTGCAGGCCCCTGGCCCTGCAGGTGCCCCTACTTCCAGTCCAAAGTCACTCACTCCCCAGGGCTATGCTGGTGACCCTCAGTCTGAACCTGCAGTCCCAGACCCTGCCAGTGCCCCTCACTCCTGACCCTTAGTTCCCCAACCCCCAGACCATACTGTTGCCCCTCACTCCTGACCCACAGCCCCCCCCCATCCCTGCCAGTGCCCTTCACTCCTGACTTGCAGCCCCCTGCTCCCCCCAGCCCTGCCAGAGGGGACCCCAGCTGCCCCTCTGCCATCCAGGCTGGAGCACAGACACTCAGATTCATTCAGATGGTGGCAGAGCCCATCCAGACCTGGCACAGGCAGGAAGGAAGATGAAGGGAAGCCTGTGGCACACCTCACCCTGGGCTAGGGCTCCTGTACTGCACCAGGCACCCTGGCCATGGTGCCTTCCACTCCTAGGCAGTGTCTCCTGGCTGCTCCATCCCCGTGGGCCTGGGCACCAGGTCCCTGTGCTGCTGGCTCAGCCATGGAGTTCCCTTCTGCTGTCAAAGGGGCCTCCACCCCTCCCCCTGCTGGAGAGGCAGGCACCTCCCCCTTGGCCCCTGGCCACCGCCCCACAGTGCTACTAGGCACCCACCTGGCCACACACCTCCTACATCTCCCTCCCCCCAACCCCCCCACACATCTGGCTGCATGCTGGCCATGCACGTGTGCATGCACAGGTGCACCTGCTGCCTCAAATCGCCCTCCCCCTGCTCCCATAATTCCTTGCCTGGAGATGTCAGATGGCAGGCAGGGAGGTAAAAACCAAAACTTCTTTGTTTTTCTGCAATAAAGTTTAAAATCCAAAATTGGCTAAATTTCAGCATCTTCCATGTTTCAGGAGTGTACTTGGTAGCTGTGTTGGTCTGAGACAAAAAGACATACAGAAAACTAGAACTCTTAGCTCCAGAATGATGCCATTTTCCAGTTGGTCTAATACAAGGTAAGAAAAAAAAAAAAATGTCCTTTTCCGCAAGCTTTCAGGATCGAAGTCCTTTTGTCAGGCTCCTTCTTACAGAGGAGTTGATTTCTCCACTACAGACAGACAATGCCTTGACTCTACACTTAATACCTCATTTGATTATTTTCCAGTTACATCATGAAATTACAAAAGTACATTTATATCAAATACTATAACACATACAGATATGAAAATGCCAAAACTAAACCCTGGTTAATGCTAGCTACAAATAAGAAACTAACCACCACAAGAGTAAGTCTGGGAGAATATCCAAGCATGCTACATGATAACCCCAAGGGCAGCTCAGTTTTGGAGGTAAATCTATGACATTAAGCACAAAGGGTGCTTTACACATGCTCCAATACATTCTGACTAGACTGTGTTGGAGCAGATCTGATTAAATCAAGTCTGCTGGAGCATTTTAAATCAAAACTCTCCAGTGTGCAGCAAAGTCTCTTGTATTAAGCATCCCTACATTTTAAAATAGCAACAGGGTGCTTTAATTAAAAGCTGTCGAACAAGCTTTAGTTAAAACACCCTGCCACCATTTTGCAATGCAGGACACTGGATACAAGAGAAGCTTTTGAGAGCTACTCTAATTAAAAACACTTCCCCAGAAACACCCGGGAGTATATGTACACCCAAAATCTCTAAGCACACACTTCAGATGAATTTGGCCCTAGGTTCTTAGTCCACAGCTAATTCTACATAAGCCTGAACCTATATTCTTACCATCTCACTGGGTAAATAAAATGCACTTATTTATCAGCCAGAGATCCAGCATAAAACAAAGTATACATATGCCATTATTGGAAGCAGTTTACAAATATGCTGTATTCAGTCCATTTCCGACCAGTATTAGATTCAATAAATTTCAATCATTTTCTTGCTGATCAGCACTTGTAAAAGCCTGTTTAAAACAATCAGACAATACATTCCTCTCAAACTGGTCTACCCTCCCCAAAAGAACTGTATAGAATGAAGACTAGTTTAATAGAAACAGCTAATTTAAACTGAAAAACAAAAATACTCCTTATCGATGATTTGAAAGACAAGGAAGTACCATGAGATTTAAGGGTGGTATTACTCCTTTGATCCCTGCTGCTCAAAGCAATAATCCACAAGCTTTAAAATTCGAGTGTTTGATTTAAACTTGGAAAGCTCAAGTGGATTTTAAGACACAATTGATAAAAGTAGATCTTTAATTAGACAATTGCTTTCTGAAAAGATTTTTTTTCCTTTGTGAATATGAAATAGGTTTGCAAAATTGCCACAAGTTGTCTATAAAAGATGTTCAACTCTAGGGATATTTCCTTTAAAGGGCCAATTAAAAACATGCTTT
>NW_017728915.1:39700021-39703632 GCF_001723895.1 Crocodylus porosus | reverse complement strand
GAAAAATGTATATGTTCACAAGAAACACGTGTACACACATTCCTCACAAGAAAAAGTATAATCTTAATTAAATGAAGACACATAATATGCAAACATGTCCTAAATGTGATGTTTAGTGACTAGAAATTTCAGCTGATACAAATAATTTTATGTAAACAATGAACAGTATCAAAGAGATTCAGAATTACCTTTTGTGTTTATTTTGTCACTTCCCATTACAAGTCTAAACTTTCTTCCACTCTGACTCAACATTTTAGTCAAGTACTCCGTTTTAAAAGGTGTCATTTGAGGAACAGTCTATGCCCACCTTCTCTCATCTCCTCCTCATGAATTCCACAATGACTATCTTCAACATCTCATCTTTCAGTCAACTCTTAGGCTTGTCTTTCAGAGTGAACTTCTGACTGTGCTTTATCCCAGCAGGCACACTTCTCTTGCCTTGCATCTCTCAACAGAAACCCATCTGTTTGCGATTCATAGCATGGGATAACCCTGCCAAAACAAAGAATTTGGAGCTACATCAAAACTGCAGAGAACGCTCTGAAGAAAGTGATGCTCAACATAAAATAACCATTTCAACATAGTGTCTTAGTTTTGAATCTTTCTATTGGTTTCTGTGCTCACAGATTTTTGAACTGGCAGTGATTCTAAAATTCTGCAAGAAAGAATGGTAGTCAGTTGAAGCAGCTAAGCAGATTTGCTCACAGTCACCTGGGCAAAAGGATATGACCAGCTCTCAGATGGGTCAAAAAAGACTTCCTACATGTCAGGAGGAAACAAGTTAGGTTGTAAAGGTATTGGCAGAAACCAGTTTAATGTAGCCAAGTGTACATGTGCCAACTATAGAGTAGACTAATTAGCTGCAGAGTAAAGAGTTACTACCTACACACGTGACAGTATTAGGGTGCAGTATACTAATTAACACCACAGTTAGTATTGTAGGGGACAGTATTATCTTAGGCTGGGGTAGTTTAATGCGTTTGTCACAGGATGGGGTCCCTAGGAATGGCTGAGATACCCCTAGGGCTCCCTGACCATGCCCATCTTGTCCAACAGGCACCCCCTTTCTCACCCGCCATGTCTTGCTGGTATTTTTACTATAGGGAGGCTGCCCCTGATCTTATCATCTCAACACAGTCTTGCTGGACTCCTCTAAACCTTGTGGGTTCTTAGACCCCTTGGCATCCCACTTCAAGATGGATGATTCACAGGACATCCTCAGCCTTATGGGCTAGATGCATGGCTCCAAACCACCCTTTTACCATGCACCAGGCCTCACAGATGGTATTGATGTCGTCTCTCCTGGGCCTTGCTGTAACTCAGCCCCTTGTCCTCACTAGGCTCTCCACAGCCCTGTCTATGCACCCCACACTGGCACTGGGCTCTCCGCAGCCCTCCGATTACCATACCCTTCTCTGGCGCTGGGGTCCCCACACTGTCATGGGTCCTCAATGAGGCCTCCTCCTTCCCCAATAGCCTAAGCCCAATCCACCAGTCAAACGGCAACTAAAATCTGAGCCCCTGGGCTATAACATAATATAAGCAGTTCTAGGTGTCCCTTTAAAATATGCATCTTCTCCCAGCACTAAGTGCCTTGCAAGTCAGAGTCTCCAGTGAGCTGCTGGAGCCCCTTAACCCTACCCAGGTAGAACAAGCAGCCAAGCCTCTCTGGTGAGTTTCTTCTCTGAGCACTCCTTCCCCCTCAGCTGCTGACAGGGAAGTCTCTTCCTACTCCCAGCCCTGGGGTTTATATTTGCCCAGGGCCCTGCCTTTCCCGCTCAGCTGACTGGGTGCAGGTGCAGGCTAATTTACTCATTGGCCTGCTGCCACAGTAATCTGCACCTGTGGGCTTCTGCCTGGCTCTTAGGACCCTCATGCTAGGCAGTTTCTGCCCTTATAGGAGCAGACACCTTAGTGCCCTGCAACAGTGATTAAACATACACTTACACTGACGGGTGTAAGTTACATCCCATCACCCTTGCCACCCAGGCAGACTCCGGCTTGCTACCTAGCCACACAGCTCTGCACTTTCATGTCCTGGCCAGCACCTCTGCCTCCCCCCCCCCTCCCATGCCCATTTGCTCTGGGCCAGCTCAAATTGCTGCTGCCCTGGGTGCACATGTAAACACTTTGCTTGGAAGTAGTTTACTTTAGCTCAAAATGCTCCAGAGTTTATTGCTTTGCATTAATTGCATATGTAGACACACCCTGTGTTCTTACAGTCTAACTAATGAATAAAATGCAATAACACAAGACCCACCCCCCCACAAAGCTTCAGATTTGACAGTTTTGAAATAGTTATGCTTTTGCTTTATAAAGAGAAGTTAAAAAAAAATAGTAATGCATCCTGGAGAAACAGCAACTGAACAGCATCTTCTGCTAAATCCAAGCACAACTTCCAACATCCACAAAAGGAAAGCCTACTAACAGAGACATTTTAGCACATCTTGTTGCAAGAAGCATAAATCATAGCTGAAACTAAATCAAAGTCCCCGTCTCCTGCTTCCTTAAAGCCCTTTATCCTGCAGGCACAAAAACAGATAACTCCTTAAAATTTGAAGCAATAATGCACTTCTAAATTTTCTGTTTTACCAATCCCTGTATATTCCTTAAAACAAAAAAGTCAAAAGTTTAGCCTTGCAGATTAGAGAATTCACTGTGTTTAGCAATATGCACAAGATAAACTAATGCCCATTGTATTTTTTTGTTCTTTATTGACACTGATAAGATCACTCCCAGTAGACTTGTTCTTGCTTTCTCTTTGCTATCATTTACTGATACCAACTTTTCTTTCCCCTCTCTTCAGTTCTACCCAGGGAAGGTACATAGACCCTCACAGTGGCAGTCATACATGCCCCTAGAAGATTATGCCATTCTAATCTACTTTAACTTTGGTAAAGGTAGCTCAATCCACAGCATGTAGGGAGTCACCTACACCCAGAGGAAATTATACAGTTTTGTGTCTGAATTTAGCATTGTATGTTAAATGGCTTGTCCTTTCAGAATACTATTTTGCCCCTGAGAATACATGTCCTGTATACTGAGGAGTTACAGTGCTTAACTATGAAGTGGGTTCTAGGCCATGCTCACCCACTTTACCCATTTAGAGCCACTGTAATGACACAGCTATGGGTTAAACAGCGTTGAGGGCATCCTTCAACAGAAAGGACGGAAGGTGAAACTGGCTTACTTGGTAGAAATCAAGCAAATAAGAGGGAAGCTGATTCTACCTACTGAGGTGGGTATACCCTTGAGAAAGGGGAGCCTAGATTCTGGTGGTAGTTCTGCAACAAGATGTACCCTAGGGGCAGCTAATGATGCCCCCTAGTGGCTACCTGAACATAGATGCCAACTCTGTGGGTACTCCAGGGCTCAAGCACCACCTAAAAAAATTAATAGGTGCTCAGCACCCACGGAGCCATGCCTGCAGATGTTTAAAAAAATAAAAAAAAAAAAAAAAAAGCGCAGTTCTGGACTATACAGAAAGTTGCTGCAATCCAACTCCAACCCGACTCTGCAGCATCTGTAAGATCAGGCATTTCAGAGGAGCCTTATGGCACTTTTAGCTAAAGCTTACGCAATCAACTATTAGATAAAAGCACCCAAAAAAG
>NW_017728915.1:39691536-39699921 GCF_001723895.1 Crocodylus porosus | reverse complement strand
GCTCAGCACCCACGGAGCCATGCCTGCAGATGTTAAAAAAAAAAAAAAAAAAAAAAAAAAAGGGCAGGTGGGGACTTTACTGAAAGCAGCAGCAATGCAACTTCAACCCGACTCAGCAGCATCTGTAAGATCAGGCATTTCAGAGGAGCCTTATGGCACTTTTAGCTAAAGCTTACGCAATCAACTATTAGATAAAAGCACCCAAAAAAGCTGCACTAAAGTACCTGATCTTTACAGATGCTGCAGAGCCAAGCTGAAGTAACGTGCTGCCTGTTCTAGGCATGCACACGGCTTGGCACAGAAACATGGAGAGTTAGAAGTAAAGCTCTGCTTGTCTGTTGGTGGGGGTTACACCTGCAAGCACCCACCAGCAAAAAATGAAGTCATCATCTCTGTATCTTAATTCTGTTCAGCTCCCACTCCAGACCTCCAGTCCCTCTGCCTTGATGTTAAAGATAAGGGGAGGCTGTCCTCAGAGGCTGGTGAGCTCTGAGTGCTCTCTCTCTCTCTCTCTACTAAGTCCTTCACTTGAGCTCAACTTGCACCACCTAACTGGGTTCTAACCTTGCCATCCACAGTCTCTTGGCCTTGGGGCTCCAACCCCACTGGCCTTAAATCACCTTAAGAGATAAATTTGTAGCCTCCATCCTCTCCCTACATCTATGCCCATGCCTTACAGATGTTATTCTGTGCACAGTTTGGTCCTGCTGTAGAGGTCTAAGCCTCTGGTCTTTAGACCCCTTTATTCTGGCTGTGTGCTTCCAGCTCTCTTGGCCCCATCCCTCTTTCTCAGGTTTCCAGGTCCCTCCACCCTCTCAGTCTCCAGGATCCTCATCCCTGTCTGGCGCCTCATCCCAGCTCCCTAGAATCCCTATTCCATGCAAAGTTGATCAAAATCTCTCATAGCCCCATGCTTTTCATAATTCTAGCCAGCCCCCCTCACCTCCCTGACCCAGGGCAAGGCCACTCTCAGTTCAGCCCAGCACTTTCTGGCTTCGCAGACCTAAGGCAAGGCCACTCTGAGGTCATTCCCTGACCCTTTAACTGAACTCAGCCTCCTGAACCACCTGACTGCTAGGCTGCTGTTTCCTGCTTCTAAAGCATTTGGGCTTCTGCCCCACACAGCCCACCAGATCCCAGACTCTAGGACTCTATGCTGGGTACCCCTGGTGTACCGCTGTGGTCTCTTATCCATCCCTATCAGCCACACCCAGTCCTCTGGTATGTCTATGTTAACTAATGGCCTCCTAAACCCCAGCCCGGGTCCTCCAAGGTCGCATCCACTCCTACCCTGTACCTGCTGGCTGTCACAGTTTCCTGAGGTCTCAATGCTGCCTGGGTTCCCTTCTGTTGCTACCTAGGCCGGAAAGAGTCCTGCTTTCTGTAGAAACCAGAGCCAGACTGAGTTTTCTAGTTGATGAGCCAGACTTTTAATATGCTGGGCTCCACCCCCTTTACTCCAGCTACTGGGCTCCACCCCCTTTACCGTGGCCTTCTCCTTGGCCAGGGATTCCTAATTAGCCCAGTATCCTGCCTGCTTAGGTATTAACCTACTGAGCTATAGCCACTTCTCCCTCCCCTGCTACCCTTTACTCCTAAGGATTTTCCCCAGCTGCTCCTCTTTCTGCAGCTAGTTTCTGCCTGGCTGCCTACTTAACTGCAGCTCCACAATGCTAATTTCCTACCTGTCAAATAGTAGGGGTTAGGGGGCCCTGCTACAAAGGTGTTCCTGTATATTCTTTTTGCATTAAATATTCATTGGACAGATGATTTAGACATCATAAGATGACCACTAGCATGTTACAAAAGTAGGCTTATTGACAGCTTTCCAGAAACCCCCAGGAAGATGAAACAAGACTGCACTTAGGCCCCCCACTATGCATTACATCTATTGTACAATTACCAGATTATTTGTGCAACTAATTTAAACTGGCTACATGTGAAAATTAGCTATGGTGACTTAAAAATGCCTAACAAGATATAAAATTATTGCTCAAAATGTATAATAACTTTACAGCTGGTTTCTATGAAGCCTTAATTTGCTCATGTAGCCTGTGGCCCCACAGGTGGGAGATGCCAGCTGCTGCAATCTCCCAGCCACAGAGGCACCCCAGCTGTGCCCCATATACATGTGTATGGGGTGCAATCAGGGCTGTGTCTTGTCACGTGCAGGATTCTCAGCCCTGGCTCTGTGTGGGGTGCAGCTGAGATGGAGTCCCATCAGCTGCCAGAGGCTTGCTATTTGCTGGTATGGGGGAGCCTGGGATGGTGATCACAGTTTCCCCCTGCACTGGCAACTAGGCATGATAGGATCTGATGCTGGACCCTACAATCATGTCTTTTTCTATACACATGTGGCATGGAAGGAGAAGTAATTTTGTGGATTGCACATGAGATGTCATTATTGTGCCTTTACCTGCAAATGTAAAAGACCCCTTAGTGACACAGACATCCAAAAGCCATGTAAATACCACTAAAAGATCTTACAGGTGACTAGGTTCTGAGCTGCCCTTTAGACTAAAGTAATGCAACTAAAATACTCCAATTTCAATTGATACTCATGTCATACCCACAGACATTTATAAGTTATAGTGACAGGAAGACTACTTCATATTTCTCTTTGTCTTTCCTTGTGGCTGTATCAGAGCACACCCATTTCCCTTCTAATCTTAAACAAAGAATTGCTCTTTTATACATCTCCTCACAAACTGTGGACATTATCACTCTTGTATTAATTTCCATTTTTAACACCAGACCATTTTCCCTTACATTAACATAACATGGGGTATGAAATGGCTCTAAGTGATACAGCTCTTAAGTTTCCTCCAGAGAAAACACTACATCTGAGCCATGTTCCTAGAGTCAAATAATTTTCTGCCTTATACTTGTAGGTACCAGTGGCTTCCTCTTGTTATATTCATCAATGTGCTACAGGACATAGTGGCAAGCTCAGGCATGCGTTCCCTATTTAATTCTTATACTACAGCATATTAAAGAAGCACCTTTCCAGCTCCTAAACTACAAACAGCAATAACAAACACAATCTGGCTGCAGCTTGAATAATCTTAAGGCTTTGACATGTTTACAAATGTTTGATGTGATTATTCAGGGAGGCTTCAAACCTAGCTCCCTCACAGACAGAAGTGACAATTTCCACTCAGTCTGGCCACAAAACAGTTTACAGCCATGACCAAACTCAAGTGCATGACTGCAGACTGCTTCAAAAATTGCTGATTGGGTGAAAATCTGACCCTAATTGCATCAGGGGTCAGAAGAAGACATTTCAAAAGATAGTGTCTTCTGTAACTGCTGTCTGTGTCTCTAACGCTGTAACTGCCTGTCTCTAATACAGAAGTCCCAGTTTCTTCTTATCTTCATTGCACTTACATAGTTAAGCCTTGCATCCATAAGAAAGGCCTTAGGATGAAATCCTGAATGAACTGATGTTAACAGTAGTGTTGCCAGTGGTTTCAACAGGGCCAGAATTTCACCCCAGTATTCAACATCCTGTAACAACTGATAATACGCTTTTTTGTTAAGTGGAAAGTATGAATGCTCAAAATCCTTTTCTTTAAATACTCTTACATTCTTCTTTTCCCCCACCTTTTCTCTCCTCCCCTCCCTTTCTTTTCTGCCCTGTGTCTCCCCGATTTCCTACTATATCCTTTTTCATTGAGAGCCTATTTCTTATTTTGCATTATTACCACTATTGTGTTTCCCTTTGGCCTTTATTGTTCCCCTGCTTTCTTCCCCCTCCCTCCCCCTCTTGCTTTATCTTTTGTGTTTCCTTTTATACCTATTTATATTTTCACTACATCCTCTCACTCTTTGGGCTTCTCTCATTCCTGTTTCCTGATCTCCAACTATTTCCTTTTTCACTGACAGCCTCTTTTTTACCTTGTATTCTATCACCGTAATATCTCCCTTTAGCCTCGTTTTCCCCTGTTCCTTCCCCCTCCCCTCTCTGCTTTACCTTTTGTCTTTCTAATTTCTACCTGTACGTATTCTCACTGATATCCTGCCACACTTTTACCCTCTCTCATTTGGAGTCTCAGAACAGCAGAGACTCCCTATGCCTAAAGAAGGGTGACTGTGCCTGAAAGCTTGCTAAAAATCTTTTTCCAACTACTCAGGTGATCTAATAAAAGATATCACATCTACCCAAAGAACCTTGCCTGCCTATGTCCTTAGACCAACATGGCTACAACCAAAAACCTATCCCTTCTCTCACACACACTTTGCATTTTTGTTCTTGTTTTCCTTAAATAAAAATAATGCAACCAAAAAAACAAACAAACCCAGAATGTTGCACTTTGTTCATGAAAAACATAACACCATCATGCTGTTACTTCTTCAGTCTCTGTGGGATCCACAAAACAAAATGTCTTTGATATTTCTGAGTTAGAACTAATGATACTTGGCCAATTTACTCCAGAGAATCTGGCTCTCTAGCTTTTTTTCCCAAGTTATGTAAATGTAAAAAATTCTAAGAGTCATCTATGTTCCAATAATTCAAAAACAGTTGAACAAAATGTGCTTGAACTTTAAAAGCATGTTGGCTGAAAATGAAAGTTTTGATTAACTGAAAATAGTGCTTGGAGTAGAAAGCTGCAACTCCGTCCTTATGAGGTGAATTCATTATCCATTCTGTCCACAACGGAGAAGGCATTGCCTTAAACTAAAGAAACACAATTAACAGGGCTACATTTTTAATTGATACTTATGTTGTAATAATTATGCATAACAGGGTCACAAAAGTTAATAAATACATTTTAATAGCCAGGGGCAATTTCTCATCATGTGTCTGACAGCAGTTAACAGATGTGCCAGGAAATTTTCTCCTGAATAAAGAGCTTGGCTGTGGAGAGCTGCTGACTATGTCACATCACTATTAATTGCTTTTCTTTCCTTCATTTTGAAAACCCTAAGGGTGTAAGAACTACTAGCTAATGAATTCTAGGGACAACAAGTTGCAAAACTTTCAGATGTTCAGCTGAGGAAAAAAATAGCTTGCATACACTGACATTATCTTGGGTAACATCACCATAATTGCATATACAAGCCTATGAGTAATATGATGCAGGAGATTATTCTCTCATCAGGAGAAAGTAACAACTGAATTTCACATGTTCAATTTAGACCTCACTTCCTTCCTGCTAGTTGACTCCGTTTTGAAATTAGCATGTATATCCCTAAGAGATTAACTGAATAGATTTAGAAAGGACCGATCTTTACAGACTGGAGCCTCAGTCCAACAAATAGGTCTATTGAAACAGACCCCTAGGGTTTGGATGCAGGAGTGTTTCAAAAAGGCAGCAGCTGGTATGTTCCCACAGCTAGATGTGAATGAGCTACAAATTATTTAAATGTAGCAGAACTACCCAACCTTAAACCTAGATGGAGGAGAGTTGAAGTTGGAGTGGTTTTGCTACAATCTGAATTGCTCTTGACTCCTTCAGACATAACAATGAGAACATAATAGCGGCTGTCCTTTTGAAACAAAAGGTCTCCAAAACGTCTGTGCCCAAAACCTTACGTAAATGCAGAGCCCTACTGAAGTCCCTGGGTTCCACACAGTTGTAGGGGGCTGCCTCCAACAATAAGGTATTAGGGGCTGATTGCTGTCTGCCTAACAGTCTTCATACACTCACAAATAAAGTTATTTTGCTACACTGTCTCAGGAGTTTACTTTTAATTTCAGTAACCATTTCTGGGAATTACATTCAAAGACTTATTTCACTACAGGTTTCCCTCACTTTAAGCGGGTTCTGTATGTGAGAATTGGCTCTTATGCAATGACTTTTTTTTATACCAAAATTTTGTTATATGCGAGGTAAATTCACTCTTATGCAATCAGTATGGTGGAAGCCCACAGTCAGCTGCTTTGTGTGGTGCACCGTGGGAGTGAGTCTCCTGTGTGGATCTGTGCTCCTTGCTCATCGTCTACAACACGTGTTTCTATAGTTGCCATCCCCATTATGATAGTGCCCTGTGCTTGTGTGTTCTGTCTGCTGTTGGTGAGTACCAAAGTTGTCTTGTAAAAGTGGTAGAAATGGGTCTGGGGCTCAGTACAGACAAGCTCTTCAAACATATCCCTATTTGTTACACTGTAAAGTGGGTTCCCTTTATGTGAATTAGAGTTATGCGCCGTTTTCGAGGAATGCATGTACAACATAAAGCGAGGGAAAACCTGTATTGTTGTTATATTTGCCCAATAGTACCTACATCTGACTAGGTGTTTGAATATTCTCCAGAATACTTTGACTATTATTAAGGATGTACCAAAATTGTGATTTTGCAATTTCCGCAGGCCCAGAGCTGCTGGTGTTTCCCTGTAGCCACAGCCTCCAAGCCCAGCTGGGGCCTTCCTGCAATAAGTGAGTGCAGCAGGTGCTGAGAGACAGGGGATCAGAGCCAGGTAGCTGCAGGGGGGCAAAGTGACCTGGCCGGGGGGCAGTGGGGTGGCTGCAGCCTGTCCCTGCACTCGCACTAGGCTAGGGACAGATGGGGAGTCAGAGTGGCCAGATCACAGCAAGGAGAGTAGGGCTGGGTCAGGGGGAGCAGAGCTGGGCCAGGGTTTGGAGGGAGTGTGGCCTGGCCGGGTGGGGTGGGGAGCAAGGGGGGCAGCATGGCCTGGCAATGCCCCATGCTCACACCTGAATGGAGCCAGGAAAATTATTTCCTGCCCCACTCCTGCTGTGCAGGCCAGGGCAGGCAGAGAGCAGGGCTAGGCTGGGCCAAGGGGCAGTGGTAGTCCAAGTGTCTGCCAGCCACCTTAGCCAATCAGAGGTTGGTGGGGAGGGGGCAGCCATGATCTGCCCATGAAATTGTAGCTCAAGGCTGCAGCGACTCCACAAAATTTGGCCCTGGACTCCACGATTTGAGTATATCTCTACCTATTATGAATGTTATTTTAATTATGGCTTTTACAATATTAGCAAGGGTTAGAGATGACGTTATTTCAAGTATAAAGTATTTTTAGAAAATGGTCAAACACAATTTAGTGAAAAAGGATGGGTATTAAATGTTAAATGACTGAACTAATAAATAGTTAAAAAAATAATAAAATGCAAAGAACAATATTTCCAACTTTTAGCTGGAATAGAAATAAAAGATATCACATTTACCCAGAGAACCTTGTCTGCCTCTGAACTAATAAAAACACATTTATAAAATGTAGTGACAGCAATCAGGAATTTTACCTACTCATGGAAGTAAAAATCATTAAATGCAGAATTTAAATATTTGCATAATTGTTAGAAGTTCTTGTTTTGGCTATATAAAACTTAAATAGCATTTCTGTTTGGTGTTAGGCAAAATAGAGACCTCAATATTGGACACTTTAATAAGTGACAAATTTAGAGTCACATATCAGCACAAAACACCGGATCAGAGCAGATCAAAATAGAAAACTTGTCACTTGTCTTGGTAGGCTTTGGACTAATAGAACAGTAGAAAAGAAAAAGGTAAAAATTAAATTTTGTAAGTGAAAATGCATAGGTTATATGTACACTATATTCTAATTAACTTCTATGGATGCTTATATGTGGTGGGAAGTAAGAGCCATAACAACTGTTTTATATACTTGGAAATAAAACAGAACTAAAAATAAGATGAAAACAACTGATGCTGAGCAACTAGCATAACTAGGATGGGGTGACTGTGAGAGCAGCCCTGGGTGCCAACTTGCCTCTATTTATCATACTTGCCCCAGACTCCCAACCAATTTGTTACACCTCTGTCTCAAGCACATCTAAGGTTGCCTCACTTTGTTCATCTGAAGATGGATCCTGATACCTGGTCGTACATTAATAATAAAAGTTCTAAATAGTCCATGAGAAGCAATATGATTAGGGAGCTCCTGTTTATCAGAGACCTATAGCCCAGCATACAGATTTTCCATTGTTATGTCATTATACAGAAAGGGTAAAAACAATTATTTAAAAGAATAATAATAAGCAAAACACAAATGGAAACACTTCAGTCTGAAAATGCTGAAGCCTTGTTGCAATGTCAGAACTTACACCACCCCCCTTCTTTTACCAAAATGAATGTGTTAATGAAACACATGATACACAAGAACCTGATGGTGTTTAACACCGAAAAATGCAAGGCTCTCCACCTTGGGAAGAAAAACCTGCAGCATCCTTATAGGCTTGGCAGTGCTACACTGGCTAGCACTATGAAAGAAAGAAACTTGGGGGTCAAGATGAACATGAGCCTGCAGTGCGATGCTGCAGCTAGTAAAGCAACCAAAATGCTGGTGTGCATCCATAGATGCTTCTCAAGCAAATCCCGAGACGTCATTCTCCCCTTGTACTCAGCCTTGGTGAGGCCGCAGCTGGAGTACTGCATCCAGTTTTGGGCTCCACAATTCAAAAAGGA
>NW_017728915.1:39662300-39690546 GCF_001723895.1 Crocodylus porosus | reverse complement strand
AGCTGACTTCCTGCCCTTTGGGCAGGGGGCTGGACTTGATGATCTTCTGAGGTCCCTTCCAGCCCTAATGTCTATAAAATCTATGAAACTGGTAGGATTTTGAAGAGTTTCAATTTTGGTAGAACTGAATCAAAATTTTTCCATCTGGTTCTACCCAGGAATCACAATCTCAGTGCCACTAAACTACATTACTAAAAAACTTAATTAATCATCTGTCAGTTAAAAGCAGTGCTGTAAATTTTAAGTCAGTCACAACACACCAGAAAAGAAAATAACAGTTAACATTTGCAAAACTCATGTTTTATAAGATTGAGGACTATGTACAGAGAGAGCTTAAATAACTTAAAATTAGATCCAAATAAAAGGATTTGAGCATCTAAAATAGGATGTAGGTACCTAAGTGCCAAATGCTGCAGCCATCTGTCCTTGGAGATTAAACACCTTCCTGTATGGCCTCAAAGTTTCCTAGGTACTTACAGTTCTTTTCCTGTACATGCTCAGAGCTGTCCCAGCTACAACTGCTAGATACTTAGCTCCCACCTTACCCTTGTTCGCAGTTTAGAAAGTATGTAAAATGGTGCCCAAATTGTCTGAGGGCCTATCTATTTTACTGCAGCAGCTAGATGCTGGAAGGACAGTGGGCTTGATGCTGCAGATAAATCTCTAGGTATGCTTAGAATACACAGACACAATCATGGTCCTCACAAAACCCAGTCATAGCAGCTGTATTTTGAATTCATAACTAAAGGAGAGAGTGGATGTGCAGGGACCAGAACCTCAGATTCTTCTTCCCAGAGAAATTCTATGACGACTGGTTTACAGTCAGTCATTCTGAAAACTGTACACATCCAGAAAAAGAAAAGATTTTTCAAAACTTTTTTAAAGAAAGCTTTGAAAATTACCCTGCACACAAGCCATCTCTGTTCCTCTAATTTTACTGTACTTTGTAAACACAATTTGCTTCTCTTGATCATCACTGATGTCTAATTCGTTGTCTGTTGAGCATGATCTCATTTTAACACTGGTTCCTTTTTAATTAAACTGCCTGATTTTCATGGTTGAGATGCTTTATCTATTACTTGCATTAATGTGTATTCTCTGTGTCTAAAATACAGTCCAGAAAAAAAAAATTGATTTATTGGTCTCCTTTAAAAAGAAATTTTTAAAAAGGAATATCAAAAGCATTCTGGAAACATTAAAAATATTGTGTTTAAATACATCCCTGGTTGTGCACTGTATTTTCTGACTTTTTATTCCATATTGCTAAGTACATTTATATGACAAGAAACTATCCCAACATGGTGGAAGCACAAGAAGAATGGCAAGAGACCAATGTGACTACACAAGAAGCTTCTAAAATGCCTCAAATACAAAAGGAAAGCATACAGGCAATGGAACAACGGGCAAGTCACCAAGGAAGCATACCAGGAAGTAGCAAGCACTTTCAGGGAAAAAAATCAGGAAGGCAAAGATAAAGAATAAGCTGCACCTGGCAAAGGAAGTTAAGGACAAGAAGAAATTCTTAAGTATGCTGACCAGAAAAAAAGACCAAGGAAGCTGTGGGTCCTCTGCTAACAAGTAGGGCAAAGTCCTAACCAAAGATACAAAGAGCTCCTCAACAGCTCCTTTTCCTTTAGTCTTCACCAAAAAAATAAGCTATCAGACACCTAATAGGGATTATCTGGGTAAGGAAGAGGGCAAGTTGAAGGAGGAGATAACAAAAGAGATGGTCAGAGAGCTTTTGTTGAGTCTGAATGAAGTTAAGTCAGCAGGGCCAGATGCATTCCACCCAGCCCCAAGGGAAATCTTGGAGGCCTTCGCAATGATGTTGTGGGAGAACTGAAAAAGGATCAATGTAGTGCCCCCTCTTTTAAAAAGGCAAGAAGGAAGACCTGGGGAATTACAGACCAGTTAGCCTCGCTTCAGTGCCTGGGTAGTTATTTCAGCATATCAAAAGGAAGTCCATCTGCAAGCATCTGGAGGAGGAAGGGCTGATCACAAGCAGCCAACATGGATTTATGAAAAACAAATTGTGTCAAACAAACCTGATCTCCTTTTTTGACAAATGACTTGGGTGGATGAAGGGAATGCTGTGGATACAGCACATCTGGACTTCAGCAAGGCTTTTAACAAGGTCCCACGTGACCAACTAAACAAATTGGAGAAATGTAGGCTAGATAAAACTATTGCAAGGTGGCTAGATAACTGGCTCAATAGTCACAAGCAAGGATAACTATTAAGATCTCCACATCAGAATGGCAGGAGGTTTTGAGTGTGGTCTGTCCTTGGCCTGGTACTGCCCAACGTGTTTATTAACAATTTGGATGCAGGCATAGGAAGCTTCTTGAGCAATTTTGCAGATGGCACAAAATTGGGAAGGATTGTGAACATTATTAGTGGATGTAAGCACAATTTAGAAGGATCTCAACAGAGTGGAAAGTTGGGCTACAACTAACAGGATGAAGTTCAATGCAGACAAATGCAAGATGCTACATCTCAGGTGGAATAATCAAAAACACAAATATCAAATGAGCGACACCTGACTGGCTGGCAGCTCTGTGGAAAAGGATTTGGGAGATAGACCACAGACTCAATATGAGTCTTCAATGTGATGTAGCTGCACAAAAAGTGAATTTTGGGCTGCAGCAATAGAAGCATTAGGTTCAAGACATGGGAAGCGATAGTGCCTCTCTTCTTGGCACTGGCTAGACCTCATCTACAGTCCTGTGCAGAGTTCTGAGTTCCACTTTTTTAAAAGATATGGAGAAGTTAAGGAGGTCTGAGAGGTGGGCAACAAAGGTAATCAAGGGCTTGCAAGACCTTGGGGAGAGGCTGAAGGAGCTAGGCATGTTCAGTTTGCAAAAGAATGTGCTTATGAAGGAACATGATAGCAGTCTTCAAATTAATGAAGGGCTGCCATAAAGAAGATGGAAAGCATCTTTTCTCTCTTGCTGCAAGGAAGAGGATATGGACCAATGGCTTAAAGTTGCAGCAAAGTAAATTTAGACAGGATATCCAGTAGGGCTTGTGAAATTGCACTGGCTGTTTCATTTCAATGCTGTTTCAACTCATTTTGAACTCGAAACAGCGAAATCTAAATGTAATGAAGGGCTTTGAAACAGCCTCAAAATGAAACAAAGGCAGCCAAAACATTTCAAAAGTTTTGAAATCTTTTGAGTTTTGAAGCTGAAGCTGGACTTGTCTGCAGGGAAACAAAGTAAGGAGAGGGAGGGGGAAGGACACAGTAAGGGTGCACCTTAACACACATACTGAAGCAGCAGCTCTTGTAGGAGAAGGAAGAAAGGCTGTCACAGTTTGGCTGCCTGAGATGCTGCTAATGCTACTGTGCTGCTCCTCACTAAGTTATTTTACCTGTTGTAATTTAAAGTGGTGGACTGGACTGAGGCTGTAGGGGAGGAGGCCTCATTGGGGCATACACGCACAAAGTCATACGTCACAAGTTCTGCTTGTCAGCAGCTTGAGGTTCCCAGAAACACCAGCATCTATCTCCTTGAAAACTGGCAGGCTTCATGGACTCAGCAGGGGCTACCGTGTCTGCAGTTTTCACTTCCCTGTGCCTTCACACTTACAAGTGACACATTTTGCTTTCAAGAATTTGAGGTGCCGTTTCCCAGAAACCCTTGCACCTATCTCCTTGAAACTTGACAGGCTCTTTGCCCTTAGACTTGGCTACCATCCTGCTGTTTTCATCCAAATATGCCAAAAAATGACAAAGTTATAGGCAGTTTTGCGCTTCCCCATTATAGCCTATGGGCAAAAAGTCAAAAATGGCATCGAAACAGCAAAACAGATTTGATTAAACGAAACAGAACAATGCTTTTGAATTGAAATGAAACTCTAAATGAAATGTTGTCCCATCAACATGTAAGTTGAAATGAAATGGTCATGTTTCTCACAGTCCTACTATCCAGACAGTCCTTCCCTGTCAGACTAGTGATATAGTGGAATAGACTGCCTAGACAAGTTGTGGACTCTCCATCACTGGAGGTATTCAAAAAGAGGTTGGACAGTCATTGGTTAAGGATGATCTAGGCATAGCTGTTAGGGCTGTGCGAAGCTTCAATAGCCAATTCAATTCGGAGGAGATTTGGCCCGATTCGGCAGCTGAATTTCCAAATCGATTAGGAGAATCATTACTCTCTCCTAATTGAATCTAAAGCCTCTGAATTGATTCAAAGAGATTTGGAGATTCAGCCATAAACCGTACAGGTAAGCACTAGGCAGACTGGTGGGAGCAGCCAGATGAGCCCCAGCTTGAGCCGGCAGCCCTGGAAGAAGCCACAGTTTGTTTGGCTGCTCCTCTGGCTGCCCCCTGTGTACAGGCAAGGCAGGCAGTGCTGTCAGCCCTGGGAGAAGCCATGGGGGCTGGGGGAATGATTGGGAAGCTAGGGGAATGATTTGGAGTTGGGGAATCAAATCAGAAGCTGGGGGGGGAGCCCCTGTTCATTCCCCCAGCTCTGTGATGATTCCCCCCCAGCCCCTGTGGCTTCTTCTGAGGCTGCTGGCTCAAGCCGTGGCTCATCTAGCTGCTCCTCCAGCTGCACCCCACTTCCCCACCAGGGTGAGGCAGTGCTGGCAGCCCCAGGAGAGGCTGCAGGGGCTGACGGGAATGATCGGGGAGCTGGGGGATTGAACCGGGAAGTAGGGAATTGAACCAGGAGCTCGGAGGGGGGGAAATGATCAGGGACTGGGGGAATGAACAGGAGCTTCCCTCAAGCTCCTGGTTCAATTTCCCAGTTCCCAGTTCTCCCAGGGCTACCAGCACTTTCTGCCTTGCCCTGGTAGGGGGGAGGGGCAGCTGAGGAAGCAGCTGGATGAGTCAGGGCTCAAGCCAGCAGCCCCAGGAGAAGCTGCAGGGGCTGGGGGGAATGAACATGGGCTTCTCCCCAGCTCCCAGTTCAATTCCCCAGTTCTCCAATCATTCCCTCCAGTCCCTGCAGCTTCTCCTGGGTCTGCCAGCACTGCCTACCTGGCCCCAGTGGGAGGACAGCTGGGGGAACAGCTGGACAAGTTGCAGCTTCTCCCAGGGCTGCCAGCTCAAGCTGGGGCTCATCTGGCTGCTCCCCTAGCTTCTCCAGTCAGCATTGCTTGCCTGTATAGTCTATGACCAAATAAGATTCAGCACCGAATATCTTCAGATTTGGATTCAGCTGAATCAAATCAGGACAGTGATTTGAATCACCGAATCAAATCACTGTCCCTCTGAATTGCCAAATCTGAAGCGAATACTTTCCGCTTTGCACTGGCCTAAGAACCATGCCTATTTTCTACCATGGATATTTCCCATGCTTCTGGGCTTTGCTGGTTATTCCTGCCCCCCTGCTCCTTTTTTTGCTGTGCCTGTTGGGGTGTTTTTAAGCCTTCCCAGAGGCATGGGGTGTTGGCTACAGCTAAGGCTGGGGACTTAAACTGGACTGTGCCAATTTTCCTCCTGGCATCAAAGTCTGAGGTTCTTGCTAGAGGGTTCCCCTGCTGCCACAGGCCAGCTGGGCACTGTGAGTGTATCAATTCTATCACAGACCAACTGGGCTGTTTGGTTCAGTTTTGGATTGAGGGGGCAAAGTTGGAGTGAACTAAAGACAAATCAATTATAGTTTACACACACACACACACACACACAAACACACACACACTAGTTAACAGAAAAATAAATGTGAGAAGCAGATAATGCAGTATTAAAGAGCTAATAGTAAATAACAACAACAGAGAATAACAACAGGTAGATCAATTCTGTTGCAGGCCAACTGGGCACTGTGAGGGTATTAGCCACTGGGCTGTTCAAAACAACAGATAGACAGACATGGGTTGGCAACTTATCGATAGTCCCTCAATATACGTCAAGTGATTCCAGCAAAGTCTGGTGTCCCCAACTGACGCTGTCGGAGGGATTACCGGGGAAGGTCCCTTTATCAGGATCCAATCCTCATTCACACCGGGAGTCCAGGGTCCGGGCATGGAACAGAAATGACCACTTCCGGTTGGCCACCTGATGCACATGCTTTTTATACCTAGTTTTATGCTATTCTTTTGGCTTTAGAGCCACTCACAATCTTGCCCTATAGTTGTTATCCTATAGGATTAAAAGGTGTTAAAAATTATCATAAAAGGTTACTACCTAGACTTGGGTTTATCCAATAAGCATATTACAATGCAGCACCTTTAGGTTTGAAATTGACATTACTAAGCCCAACCCTTTTAGGTTTCTCTAAATATGCTTTCTTGGGATGTGCTTTCCTGGAATGTGTTGGGTGTGCCAGGCAGTTGGATCCAGTTTTTTATAGTCAAAGCTGAACCCTGAGAAGAAAGGTCAGCTAATCTCATAGCTACAGCTTTGCCTATGGGGCCCAGTCAGTTCCATGAACAGTTAATTTTATCATTTTGGTTAAACTTATGACAGACAAGTTACATTTGCGGATTACTAACTTACAAGTTTTATATTAGCTAATGTTACTCATTTAGGCAAAATACCAAATGCCTCCAAGAAGCACATGTTTATTGCTTATTAATCCCTCCGGTTCTGGCTGTTACACCCTGCTCAGGGTCAGACCAATTGCTAAATTTGGGGTCACAAAAGAATTTTACCCCAGTGTGAGATTGCTATGAACAGTGTATGTGTGTGTGTGGGGGGGGGTGCCTTCCTCTGTAACTGTGTGCATGGCCCTCTACCCAGGACCTCTTGAGCATATATTACAATTTTTATAGAAGCAGGACATTGGCTGCCATAGTTTCCATGATTTACTTGTAGCAGGTTAGATTGTTAGGCTTATGTTGTGTCAATGTTGAGGATAATTTTACATAGAGGTTGAATTATGGTTGTATGGGATGGTTTGGATAGGTTTGGATAGGGTTGATCTTGCCTCAGGGAGGGGGTTGGACTGGTTAACCTCTTGAGGTCTCTTCCAGCCCTACTTCTCTCTGACTGTATGACGAAGGAATCTGCATACCTGAAGAATGTATTATTCTCCATAGTCTGCTCATCTCCTAAAGCCAAATTTATAAGAAGAGTGGGAATAAGATGAAGTGAAAAAATGTGCATGCATTTCTATGAATACAGTTCTGCACACAGTAGTGCTGTTTTCTATAGAAATCTGGCAACTAAAAACAGAAATAAAGTAAATGCCAAAGGCCAAAGTTATGCCTGACCATTGTGCATCTGCCGAGGAGGTAAATAGTACAGCAAACTCCCTACTGCAAAAGTATAGGATAACAGTACCTTTACTTTGTACTTAAAAAAGAAAGTCTGCTTCAGAAGTCATAGAAGCACAGGGATTGGTGGTCCCTCATGGCAGCCCTTAAAGTTTATTCAGTGTATGTGATTCCACCTCCTATATACACACAGACACATGCACAATGACTGATTTGCCAGCAGACTGGGCCCAGATACAATGCTACAATGAGTGAATGCAGTGTTTCACATGGCTTGAGGAAAATGACTCATTACTGCTACTGGAGTTATTTGATTCACGTGACATGTGCCCATACATGCAGTAGTACTGGCAACGATTCCTATGAATAATCTTTATGAGCATACCCTAAATTACAGGTCAATCAAATACCACATGGGGCTCACCCTGGTAATGTAGATCCACATCACCATGGAGAAAGGCACTGCTTTTAAGTAATTTCATCCCTGACACATTCATCTGCATACACTATTGGACCTTCTACTTCTTGAAAAGATGGTCCAAAAAAGTATTAGTCCATTAATAGCTATTGTTTCATTCCTCTCAATAGCAATGTTGAACATGTAGGATTACAGTTTCAGCTAGGAAAGAGCAGGCAGTGAATACTTAGAAAATGAAGATCCCTTTATAACTCAAATGCTCTAAATACAAAAAATAAATAAAAAATAAAAAAAATCAAGGAAAAAAGTAGGGGTGAAAATATCATATGCAAACAGAACTGGGTTTAGAGTCGATGTTTTTCAACATTTTCTAGGAGGCATCAGCCTGTATGTTTTATCATCCTTGGCCAGACTTTGAAAAGAACACACTGCAAAGAGCTTTAGAGGGATTATTCCTTCTTGTCTTATTCTACTTACTTTCTTTAGGCCTTTTTGGCAGTTTTTCAGTATATGTTGCATGCAAGAGGAACAATTTTTCATGCATTTTGTCTTAGAATCTACCTTCATAATATCGTTGGCAATAAAAACATGTCTTTCAAATACATTAGGAAATGTCATGCTCAGGAAACGCAGGATTAGTAAAGACAGGGCCAGACAAATGCTGTGTATACTTCCAAGTACATTGCAGTTTTGCCAGTGCAGCTCTGCCCATGAAGCAATCCTAATGATCTTGTTCAAGGTCTCTCATGTGCAAAGACTGATAATTGTGATGAACCAAGCCCAAATATTTGGTAGCTGGCAATATGGACATAAGAGTAAGAGACCAGAATGAGAATACCAAGCTTATTTCACTTGTGACTTAACTAGCATCAGTACTTGGGTCTCCTGCCGCAATAACTTTTATGCCCATTTATCCAAGTTCCTTGTCTTCAGCACATTTAGCAGATAGTGTATTAAACAAAACACCACATATATTTGGAAACAAAAGTCCAAAATAAATAATTCTTACATAAAACTAAAAGACTTGTGGATATGCAAAACGCATGTGAATCTCCCAGCTCTTACATTAGGAAATTAATTATCTCTCTGCTTAGGGAGACATGAACTGCATAATGTTATGTACCCTCACTCTGTCTATAAAATATTAACTTGCATTTTATATATTTCTACCACTGCCTGAAATATGTCTGAGATCAGAATTGTCAGAAGTAGTACAAATGATGAATTTTTAGTTTTTTTCCACAGTAAACTTCAGAGTTTACCATAATGGAACTACACCAGTAACTAATGACCATCAGGCATAGATGATACCTCTGTAATTCTTATCACTGTTCCTGAATGTGATGCTAATCTTATTGAAAGAATTTGATCATGGCCAATATTTGTTTAAATTGTGTTTAATACTCATTTATAGAACGTTTCATCAGATTCCCTTTCCTAGTGTTCAGAGAAACTACTCTGTCTGCCTTTGAACTTCCTCTAGGAAGTTACCTCTCACTTCTCCTCTGGCAATCATTCTCATCCCCAAGACACTTGAATTATCTCTGGCTTTGAAGTGCTGTTTAGCATTAGAATCCCAATGAACATCACAGTTCAGTCTTACATATTCATCTTTGAAATGCATTTAGGTTTGTGAAAGTCCAAACAACTTAGACCAATTCTCAGCCATAAGAAGCGCTGTTGTACATAATTACTGAGACATCAAAACCCTATAGTGGTAACTGCAAACATGATGAGTTGTTTGTAAACTAAATGATAGATGTCATTATGATTTATTTTATATAAAAAGTTGTAAAGCACTGCTATCACTGATAGAACCAGGAAAATTACAGAAAACAAGCTAGCATCCATACATGTGTCACCCAGTTCAGTACACAATATAACTGGTCCATTACCCACAATACAAATGGATATTTTAGAAGCAATATCTGAATCCAGGCTTTTTTTTTTTTTTTTGCTCCATATGGTCCGTAACAGAAACAGAACCCTGTGATTTTTTTCCCTAGATTCTAAATCCAGATCCTTGAGTTCATATAATCTTTTCTCTGGCATAACACTAGCCCCTTTACTTCTTGTAATAGGTAGATGTTGTCTATAAGATCAAAACTACAAAACACTTTAAAATAACAAAAAAAAGTGTGTTCCCATTCCCCTCATCTTATTCCTTATCCTTTTAGCATAATCACAGACAAGGTTACCAACTGCAAAAAAGGGGGAGAAATCCTAACAATCTGCAAGGTTTTTAGTGGCATCCAAACTTTTTAAAAATTTTTAATTTATTTATTTTTTTACTGACAATTACTTTTACTGATATATGTTTTACATAATGCAAGTGCAGTCTTTTGCTAGGCCCTGCCCTGCTGCCAGGCCCCAGTTAAGTGGATCGGTTCAAATTTAGGGGTTTAACATCAACCATAATAAAATTATTTTGTTGTAAGTAAAAAGCTTTACAAAAAGCTAAAAAATGAATCTTGAATTGGTACCCCTACTTGATTGCAGTGATGGTTTTACACTGTGCTGCCCCCCCACCCCATTCCCACACCCTCAGAGAACTCTTAACCCCACACCATGCACCATACTTCTTTCCCCAAGGCCACTCCACAGACTTGCTCCCACCAGCTCTACTCCCCCACCATCCCAGCATGGCTCTATTGTGACCCAGCAGTATTACAGGTAGTCTGGGACATACCAGCAGTAGCATGCAGATGAGACAACACTTCCTGAAAAGTGCTGCACTCCCGCTCAGACACCAGGTAGTGCTGCGGTGTTGATTCTGTTGGAACTGCTTAGTGTTTTTATTGAGAGCTAAAGTTTTTATGGTATATTCTGACAGCCAATTTTAGCCTGATTTTTTGCTGACAATTGGCAACCTGGTCACAGACGCCACAACTTTCAGTAAAGTAGAGGGTTCTGCTTCCTTGAGTACCAGGATCTCTGTAGAGTTTCTGTACTTTATCCTATTTACCTCTAAGTATTGACATGGAAGGCACACAGTAACTTAGCTTCAATTTTTGACACATTGCCACAGTTAACAAATTAGTTGCATGTGCAGAGGTATACTCATGCCCACAAAGTATCCTTGAATGGCCCTGCATTACGGCCAGGCAGCCAGCTGGCGAAATAAGCCAGTTAAAATCTAAATTTTAGATTTAGATATCTAAATATCAAGTGCTAGATGGAAAAACTGGAGGAACAAGAGACAGCCCTGAATTCTGGTCTGGGCCTGTGCTTACAATGGAACAGACACTTTCCAAGTGTTGTTTATCTACTTAGCCAATAAATAGTAATTGCAAGGTGCGGTGGATCAATTTCAAATGGAGACCTGTGCAACAATAATAATAAAAGTAACAATTTAAAGATACTCCCTTACTTAGGCAAAATAGAGGATGGTCCCTCAGTTAAGCTAGTCAGTTAGAGCCATGCAACGAGTCTGTAGAGGTTCCCTAGTACTTCACAAATAAAGTTTATTCTAAGGTCTTCTTATCCAAAAGTGCTTGTGTACTTATGGCAGACAAGTTTCTTTGGATAAAACCAATATCTTTTGTTAGACCAATTCAAAGAGAGTTGGAAAAATTATTCTTTGTAAACTTTCAGGTACAAATACCTGTTGTCAAACTGAGGAAGGGTCTGCAGTTGGTCTGTGCTCTTCCTGGAAGAAAGAGTGAAGAAGCCAGAAGCCAGTATGAATGCAAGAAAGCCAGTCAGTGAAAATGTAAAGTGAGGTAGTCAATGGGTGAGAGATGGGGTTGGGGGTAGAGAATGATAATAGTTGGTAAAAAGTAGAGAGGTTACCTATGGAATCAGATGTTAGACAGGTTATAATGTGTCATAAATCCAATGACTATATTTATTCCACAGTTTTTTTGCATCCAGTAGGTTGACGAAGTGAAGTTCTCAGGCCCATCTGTGAAAGGTGTTTTGTCAATTCCCCTTGAAGGTTAGAACTGAGAGACTAGTGAGAGTGATTTTCTTGTGAAAAATGTCCCCCCACAAATAATTGGGTATTCCTATCTTGGATTATAGGCGTGTGTTCATTCTGGTCTGCACTTGTTGTTTGGTTTCTCCTACATATTTTCCATCAGGGCATTTGGCCCACTGGATGAGATATATAACATTTCTGGAGGTGCAGATGCAAGATCCAGAAATGTTGATGGTTCAATTGTAGGGTGTAGTAATTGTGGGCGTTTGGTGGAGATATGTTGGCAGGTTTTACATTTCTTGTCATGGCACAGTCTGGACCCATTCTGTGCGTTTTGGGTCTTAGGAAGTTTGCTTCTGGTGATGAGGTTGGCAAGGTTCAGTGATTGTTTAAAGGCTAGAATGGGTGGTTCGGGGAAGATCTCTTTAAGAATTGAGTTGTCTTCTAGTATGGATTGCAATTTTTTGATGATTTTCTGTATAGGTTCCAGGGAGAGATGATGTGTCATAACCAATGGTGTGCAATTCATGGGGGGTTTCCTTCTGTACTGCAGCAATTCTTCACATGTTATTTGGGTAGTGCTTTCAAAAGTGTGATCTCTCTCCCTGGAGGAGCGTCCTTGTGGAGTGATGGCTCTTTTGAGATTTGTGAGGTAGCAATCACTGGTGCAAATCTGGTGGTATCGGGGAGCTTCATTGTATATTACAGCTTTCTTGGTGTATTTAGGGTGATTGCTGGATCTGTGCAAATATGTCTGTTGGTCCACAGTCGTCTTCTGTATGGTGGTATGTATTTTACCATTCTGGATAGTGAACATCATGTCTAAAAAGGAAATGTTAGTGCTGGAGTATTCAAGAGACAGTCTGATAGAGGGGTGGTGAGTGTTGAATTTCTGATGGAAAAAAATCAATCAGATGGCAGGTTTTCAGTCCAAATGATGAAGATGTCAGTGATATATCTTAAGTATAGCAAGGGTTTGATGGTGCAGTCTTGCAGAATTTTTCTTCCAGGTGGTTCATGAAAAGGTTGGCATACTGTGGGGCCACTTTTGTGCCCACAGCTGTGCCCATGGTCTGGAGTAGGTGTTGGTTATTGAAAGTGAAGTTGTTGTTTGTGTGAAGATGAAATGTATACATTCAGTAATATCTTTGGGTCCTTACTATGATAGATCTGCCAGGGTTTCCTTGTTTGTAGATTTTAGGAAGTATGTAAAAAGTCCTTGGGTTAGGTAGTGAAGGAATCAAGGTCTGTAGATTTTTTTTGTAGTTGTAATTAAAATTATTTGATTGCGGTTTTGAGTTTCAAAGTGAAAAGGGGAGTAGGATCTTTCTCTAGTTTTTGTAGTAGGTGGTGTCAGAGAGTTGTCTGTTGGCTTCTTTATGTAGTCTTCACAGTTCAGGAGAACTATAGCTCCTCATTATCTGCTGGTTCTATTATTATTTGGTGGTTAGCTAGAGTCTATGGCCCTTCTCTGAGAGGGAGAGGTTGTATAGTGGCATGGGTTGTTGATTATTCCATTGTTCATTTTTTCCCTAAACCAATCAATATAGCAGCCAAGGTTAGAATTTTGTCCACTTTGAGGTATCCAAATGGATGTTTCTTCAGTTTTGGGGGGTTGATCAAAAGATAAAGTGTTGTTGGAAGTGGATTCATTCTGGTTGTGGAAATATTCCTTGAGGTGGAGGTGTCAAAGTAATTATTTTAGTTCTCCATATTGAAGTATTTTATTAGGATATTTTTCTGGACATAAATTCAGGCCTTTAGAGAGGACAGATTTTTCACCACAAGCTGGAGAGAACTCTGGCTAATGCCAAGCCTGTAGCTGAAGATGAAACTCATTTGTGGGGCTGCAGACAAAGCAGATTCTAACCCACTCTGGATCAATGGCACTGAGAACTCAGGTCTCCCTCTCCTGGGAAACTGTCATAACCACCAGACTATGGCCTTCCTCTTCCATTTTATTTCTGTCATGTATGTGCTCACAGTGATTCTGTAGCAAAAACCGATCCCAAGCTGTTTGTATGCATCAAAAAAAATGCAATTACCTGATTGTATACATATTTTTTGGCACATGAAATGCAATAGGATTTAGCCCTACATGTCAAAGTTTATACAAATAAAATATAAAAGTAAACATGTACCCAATATCCAAAAATCAATACAAAATGTTATATTACTTCCTAGCAGCCCAGATTCTCTGACACTGACCTGAATCTACACAGGACCTAATCTACTGAATTGTTGAAACAAAATGTTGAAGAATGCTAATGACAAACATCTTGAGCAGGGAGTAGAGGGACATGAAGATCATCTCAGCGTTGCCCCACAGGAAGCAGGTGTAGGTGGCCTTGACGATGCCGACCAGCTGCACGGTGAGGAGGAAGAGGAGGATGTTCCAAATGCAGCCCCGGTAGAAGAGCTGGATGACAGTGGCAATGAGGAAGAAGGGGAAGAAGCCGGTGACAACGGACTCATAGGTCATCAACAGGTGGTGCTTGTGGAACCACAGCGCTTTGTACAGCCACTCCCGGAAGTACGACTTGCTCCAGCATGTCTGCTGGTTGAGCCAGTGCAGGTAGCGCATGGGCATCTCCATCAGGCACCTGGAATGGGCCGTGTACTTAGTCCGGTAGCCCAGGCTCAGCACGCAGTTGGTGAGGTGCTGGTCATTCCTGAAGCTGCACTTGCTGCCTAGGAAGGTCTGGTGGTACCAGTCCTCCAGGAACTGCTGCAACAAGGCATTGTGGTACATGCCTAGTGGCCCAAGGATGCACTGCACACAGCTGAAGTACGACTGGCAGGCCCGATCCACATTTAAGGCCATCCAGTACCGCACACTGCTCAGGAACGAGATCCACGAGTCCTACTTGTTCAGGATCTGGACGTCTCCGCCGACCCTGCCCACGCGGGGGTCCAGCACCATATCCGAGTCACACATCTAGATGTAGTTGATGGAGTGGCTGAGCGCGTGGAAGGCCCTGTACATCACCTCGCGCTTCCTGCCCCACTTCTGCATGATGCAGGCATAGAGGCTGGTGCACACCAGGTGCTGCACATGGTCCGTGCCCTCCTGCAGCCCGGCCTCCATCTCACCCTCACCCCGCGCATGGAAGTTGCTCTTCCAGACATAGCAGCCGGCGCCCTCGGAGCCCATGACCTCACGGAAGATGTCCAGCATGTGCATGTTGTCGGGGCCATTGCCGTCCACCACCAGCACCACATGCAGGTCAGGGAAGGAGATGTGCTTCACAGAGCACAGGCATTTCCACAGATACTCGGGGTCCTCCTGGTAGGCCGCGATGCACAGGGCCACGGCACGCAGCACCTTTATTGGGCGCCCCTTGCGCCTCATGCGCCGGTGCTCCAGGAAGGTGAAGAGGCTCTGGATGAAGAGGTGCAGGCCCAGGATGGTGCCATACAGCCCGAAGGACAGGTAGTGCTTCTCAGTGTGGATGAACTGGTAGCTGGTGACGTAGGCGGCCAGGATGCCCCCCAGCACAAGCAGGGCAAAGAAGCTGGTCCCGGTCACACGCAGGGCTGTGGTGAGGCACATGGACATCTGGGCGAGCAAGAGAGGCCGCGTTAAGGCAGCCGGGACAGCGGCTGGCCCGAGGCAAAGGGCCGGGACATCCCCGCCGCCTGCCCGCCCACTGCAGCCGGGGAAGGGGCGCCCGGGACGAGCCACCCACCACCCACTCTCACTGTGCCGCTGCTGTGAGCTGCCCTGATAGGTTTAGGTTAGATATTGATAGGTTTAGGTTAGATATTAGGAAGAACTGCTTCACTGTAAGGGTAGCCAGAGCCTGGAATAGGCTTCCCAGAGAGGTGGTGCTCTCACCTTCCCTGGAAATCTTCAAGAGGAGACTGGATAGGCACCTGGCTGGGGTTTTATGACCCCTGCCACACCCAGTGCTCGTTCCTGCCCATGGCGGGGGGTCAGACTAGATGATCTGTCTAGGTCCCTTCCGACTCATTGATACTATGATTCTATGCATGACATGCACCTTTCACAGGAGCTTTACTTCAAAAGTCTTTCTGGATTTGGCTTCTTATAGTATCTTGGAGAGTCTTCTATAGTGTCTCTCTCTCTCTCAGTGAACAATTATGGAAGTGCTGGGAGGCTGGGACTGGGTGGGGGATGGGGCCTTTTCCCACAGCTCCCCCCACCAAGGCAGAGGCAGGAACAGCCAGAGGAGCCACAGGAAAATCTGCAGCTGCCCAGCTGTGCGTGCCTCTCCCCGGCCAATCCAAATCTTTTCTAAATGGATTCAGAGGCTTCTGATTCAATTCAGACCTTTTAATGGGTCTCCTGATTCAATTCAGATTTGGAGATTCGACCACTGAATTGGGCCAAACTTCCTCTAAATCAAATTGTTGACCAAAACTTTGCACAGCCCTACTGACAAGCAAAGCTTGGATTATAATTCTCAGTCTTCCTCTGGAAAGCAAGGTAAAATCTTTCTATTCTGCATCTAGGACTTTCAAGTTTAGACCCGAAAGACAAACCAGAGGCACTGAATGTTTTTTCAGTGCCCTTATACTGACCACTGGAAATTGAAGAGGGGAGAGGAAAAAGAGTCTTTCCTGTCTGGGCTGTTCTTACTTCAGAGGAGTTAAGAAGGTCAGCAAGTGGCACTGAGGGCAACTCCTGGAGCTCTCCCCCCCCGTTCACCCTCCACCCCTGGGAACAGAGATGACCGTTCCATGGCAAAACCATGTGTGTCTTTCCACCCCACTTTTCCCCACACTACTGGGCCTGGCACTGACCCTGTCGAGCTGTACCTGCCCAGTTCCATATGTCCATGTTGTGCAGGTTTCTGCATGCAATGGAACAACTCCTGGTATGGGGTCATAGCAGTACCCCCTCTAAGTTGGTATTCAGGGCCAGTGTCCCTCTCACCTTGCCCCATTACACTACTGAGATAGATATTAAACCAGGTTTGCTTCCCAAACTCTCTTGAAACTACCTTCCTGTTCTTCAGAAGTCAATGATAGCTAGCAATATTGTGTTCCTACAGGATTCCTTCATCAATTTTAAAGAGACAATGCATCTCATTAGTTCTCATCCTGCACTTTTGTTTACCCTTCTCCTTGCCTTTTCATAGTGAGTGTCATCTCTGTCCTCACCTTTGTAAATTGTTCTCTCACTGATCAAGTGTACAATCTCTACAGCAATCCACACAGTGGATTTCACTAGTGGATATAAAATTACCCAAATCCTCTCCCAGGACTCAAGCAGTGACCCTCAATTAAGAAATGTCTGGACTAGGGACATTAATTACAGATTAACCAGTATAAATGATTAGAAACCAGTTTAAATCCTGTAACAGAACAGAAGTTTAGTGCATATAGATAAGCTTCAAATAGCCAAACCCAGTTTGAGATAGACCTGGATGGATGTAATATCTGACTTAATTGATTTAGGCTAAACCAGTCTATCAAAATTCTGTCCCAGTTCCCCTCCTGACCCACGTTACCTTGTCATCTTCCACCAGCAATGCTCAGCAAAAGGAAGAATAGGTTCCCTTGGAGCTCCAGGGAACATGAGACAATTTGTAGCAGGTTACCTGGAACAATTCCTACAAATTCCTTCAAGTCAGGCCATTCACTAGAGATCTGAGAGCTAGGAGATGGCAGCTGCTGGATCTCCCAGCCTCAGGGTTGTGCTGGGCTGGGAGATAGTAGAAGTCCCGATCTCCCAGCTTTGGGGCTGCATGAAACCCCTGAACTGGAAGATGGCAGCTGCTGGATCTCCCAGCCTCACGACTGCACCAGCCTGGGAGTTTATAGCTGCCATGGTCTCCCAACCTTCAGATTGTGTGAAACCTCTGGGCTGGAAGATGGCAGCTGCCAAATCTCTCAGCCTTGGGGCTATATTGTGCTTGGAGATGATAGATTCCATGGTCTCCCAGCCTCGGGGCTGTGCCAGGCTGGGAGATGGCATCTGCTGGATCTGCCAGTCTGAGACTGTGCAAAACCCCCAGTTTGGGAGATCACAACTGCTGTGGTTTCCCAGTCCTGCAGAGCCTGGGAGATCACAGGAACTGCCACAGGGCCACGCAGCAGCTCCAGGAGCTCACAGGGCATGGGGGAGGTGTGTGGGATCACCCCCTGCCTGCTGGCCTGGCCAGTGCTGGAAGCGTATCTGTTCCCCATCCCTTCCTGCCCCCATCTAAGGTGAGCTTCTGTTATGTTCAATCCTGGTTTAACCTATGCTGCTTACAAAAACCTATGTAAGTTTTTGAGTGTCTGTACCTAGTTCTGGGAAGACAAGTGACTGCACCCGAAAACTTACAAAGAACTTCTTTTCCCCCAGCTACTTGGTTGGTCTAATAAAAGATATCACATCTACCCAAAGAACCTTGTCTGCCTATGTACCTAGTCCAGATGTTCAGATTTTTCATCTCAGCGTGCCTTTCCTGTATGGGGCTGAAAGATAAACTGGAACTGAAAGAGATGATGGGATTCCTTTCCTTACTTGAAACATGTAATACCCCTCCTCTTATGAGGAAATGTTGGCCCAACCTGTTTATTTGAACGCCTGTGATTTGAGAAACATTTATGAATAAAAACTTCTAAATATCCATTCTCTTTCATGCATGGAGCTCTATGCAATAATAAAGTGACTCCATTTGGATTGTGGGAACCCAGATCTTTATTAGAAGAGCTGTGTCCTCAGTACTGCTGAGCCACGTGGTACAGCACGTGTACAGAGCTATTGCAAAATTCTTCAAGCACACTGAGCTTCCTGGTGTCACCCTCCAAAACCATCCTCACTCCAACTTGCATTCCAATCTGCAGGTTGTTGTATGTTCAGCCCCTCACCATTACTTTGAAAGTGTCCTTTTTAAAGTAACAAGATAGTCTAAATATCTATTTGGGACATTTTTTCAAGCAATCTTTGGGCACCAGCTAATTTTCTCCTGCTCTCTTTGGAGAAAGTATTTAATGCTGTTTTGTACTTTAAAAAACGTAAATATTTCTCTCATGATAACAACTGCTTACTGTTATCCTTAATCTTGCATTTTTGCTTCACCAAGGTACAAATAATGTTCATACCTTGTGTTTTCCAAGTCCTGCAGTTTAATGCATATCCTCATTTACATGGTTGTAAACACATTTATGAACTAGGGCTCCCAGGCCCACAGTTAATCAGCTGTGTAATGTAAGGACTTAAAAGGTCACAATGACCTAAAAAAATCCTCTCTCTAATCCTGGATAAGAGCTCTCTCAGAAAAGATAAGGAAAATATCATAAAAGCTTCAGACTGCAACACACCACCCCCATGACCACATGAATATAACAACCTTATAAAATTTGTATAGCATTAAGAGATAAGAAAATCAAGCATTATGCACTATAAGAATAAAAATTAAGATTATGAATTTGAGTCAGAATATAATACTGCACTTGAAAAAAGAAGGTAAAGGCATTTTAATTATGGAGAAGGGAAAGAAATGAAAACCTTTATATTTATTTTTTTTCCTAATTATAACAGTAATTTCTGGCAGCAAACAAGCATAACGGCTTTGCCCAAATGTTTTGCTGCTGAATGTATGAGGAAGCAACAGCGGGTTTTTATGATCTGCTTCTTTTGAGAAGAAAAGTGCAATGTATGGCTTTGATATTCCTCCCCCACACCCCCTTCCCCTTTCCAACAGACAAAATAAAGACGGTGATAATGGTAGTAAAAACATAAGTAGAGCCTCAGAAGTTCAGGAATGAATATATTTTGTTTTCAGTCAGCATTTTGAAATAGAAGATGATATCCATAATTTCCCAGATGCTATTTGCATAGACCACTGGGCAGCTGCACCAAAATTGCTGTGTAGCTGGAGACTTACTTGTCACTCACTCGATTGTTTTGTCAGTTCCTTGGAATATGCACAGTTTTCTTTTACCCTTTGGTCTCTGCACAGAGCAAGATAATTGATGCTGTTATAAGAAAAACAAAAAGACGAGAGCTTAAAACTGCATTTTAAAAGAGTTTGGTCGAAACATTAAGAGAATAATTTAGCTGGCAGGGGAAGGGTTTTCTCTTTGTGTTTTTGTTTATGTTTGATAATATCCCTTCCTAGGATGACACTGATGAAGTGATACTAGGGCTCAACGGTATTAAAATGATCATTTTCCCTTTTTCCCTCTTTGTCAGTATTTTAAAGGGTTTAGATCTCAAAATCAACATGGTTCAATTCTAATAAACTTCCCTTGTCTTCAGAGGCTTGACCAGATCAGATCAGAGAAGAAAGGCTGTGTTTTCATGGGCTAGAGTGGCATTGATTGGCCCTCAGAAGCCTTTTCATGTGTGTATTTTATTCTCCTTCTGTTGTACTCCTGCTCTCTGAAGTACGTCAGCCACTCCAATTCATTCCTTTTATTTTGCTGATAGCTAGGACCCAATCCTGCTCCTGTTTCAGCTATGGGTCTTTTACCATTCTCTTGAATAGGGATGGGAAGAAACAAATCATGTCACATCTCTCTGAGGAGGCAAATGTAATTAATTTCAAACTACTGGAACATTATTTAAAAGTAATAGACCAAGTCCTCAACTGCATTCAAGCTACTTTGTGCTACATGGGTATTGTTAATCAACTAGGAAGCTAGAGTATTCTCTTGGACTACTCAGCTCTCTCTCTTAGAACAGGCCGCAGACAACAAGGGTTGTGACCAGACTGCCTTCTGTTCGGTTGGTCTTTGGCAAATGGGCCCACTTAAAGGATACTGCTGGAGTGCTCAGATTTATACCAAGCAGTTGGAACAGGTTGTACGCAGCAACAGAGCACAGAAGTGGCATAGGACCTTTCATTATGCCTTGGGGCCTCATTCCACCAGTATACTATGTCTTGAGGAGTACAAAGAGTATTAGAAGGTAGAATCCTATGAACAATTTCCACTTAAGCCCCATAACGATACAGTAGCCACCATCACAAGCTGGATATGAGTCAACCGTCTGCCCTTTTACTAAGAAGGCTAACAGCATACAGGCTGCATTAGTAGGAGCATTGCCAGCAGATTGAGGGAAGTAATTATTCTCCTCTATTCTGCACTGGTGAGGCCACATTTGGAGTAGTGTATTCAGTTTTGGGACATACGCTACAGAACGGATTTGGACAAATTGGAGAGAGTCCAGTGGAGGGCAATGAAAATGGTTAGGGGGTTGAAGCACATGACTTCTGAGGACAGGCTGAGGGAGCTGGGCTTATTTAGTCTGGAGAAAAGAAGACGGAGGGGGGATTTGATAGCACCCTTTAACTACCTGAAAGGCAGTTACAAAGAGGATGGAGCTAGACTGTACTCAAGTGGTGGCAGATGACAGAACAAGGAGCAATGATTTGAAGTTGCCACAAGAGAAGTTTAGGTTGGATATTAGGGAAAACTCTCTCACTAGGAACAGAGACTTAGGCTTAGACTTACACATAAGCGTGTAAGTTGCTCCGTTGCTCTGGAATTCCACCATCTCAGAGCAGGCTCGATTAATTGAGTCTGCTGGATTGTAGCAATTGTCACGCTCCAGCTGCCTCCTGCATCTCATGTGTAAGCGTCCCCATCCTTAAAAATGGTGGTGGGGGTGCCTGAAGTAAAGTTCATCAAACTAGTTTTAGTTCAAGCACCCCCACCACCATTTTTAAGCGTGGAGACTCTGATGCATGAAATGCAGGGGCACTTTAATTAGAGCAGCTCTCAGAGAGCTAGGGAGCGTCTCTCTCCCCAGCCCCGGAGCACGTGTAAAAGTGCCCCTAGTTACCAAATCCAAGGGACAATCCACAAGGTAAGGTCCAAGAATGGAGCCAAACCAGTGTCAAGAGCCACAAAATAAATTTTCAAGGAAATCCAAGGCCAAAATCTAGGAACAAATGAAAAGCAAGGTCAGAAACTAGAGAAGTTGTCAGGACAGGAGCTGCTCAGGATCTGGAGACCACTAAGTTGTGCAGCAAGGCTGAGGTGCTTGAGGAGTTCCTTCAAAGCAGCTGCTGAATCAGAGGGAAGGGGTTGGAGGTCTGTTGGCCTTCATTACTAGTTAAATATGGCTAACCCAGTTAAAACGGCTGAAGGGCAGGAGCCTGACTGAGCTCTACACAGCTGACCCAGTTACCCAACCTCCACAATAGCCAAAAAATATTTCTATTATCCATTCCAAAAATAAGGAACATGACCCCAACATGGCCAGCTCTGCAATGTGAGAACTGTTGACAAATATTGGCTTTTCAGTGGAAAATACTGTATATGACTTGGTGACGGTAATGTCATACATGCCAAAGTTCTCAATAAGAATTACAAATCTTCAAAATGAACACCAATTTTGAATATGGCTAGTGTAATTTTTCACAAGCAACAGCTAAGCCAGGGGTGGGCAAAATGCGGCCCGTGGGCCAGATGCGGCTTGCCAGACCAGTCTATCTGATCTGCAAGGCCCCTAAAAAAATTTAGAAAATTAATATTTATCTGCCCTTGGCTGCCTGTCATGCAGCCCTCGATGGCTTGCCAAAACTCAGTAAGTGGCCCTCCTCCCAAAATAAATGCCCACCCCTGAGCTAAGCCCTGAAGATGAAAAAACACAACTGCCAAATACAAAACACTTAACGTTAAAGTAGTAACTCCTGCCTCTGCTCATCAGTGCAACTCTATACATTTAGGCTTTTGAAGCATTTCACAAACATTAATGGCTTCAACCTTATGAGAAAGCTAAGTACCATTAGACCCATTATGCTTTTAGGAAAACTGAAGCTTATAAAAAATTAAGTTCCTTGTGAAATTGTATGGGGCTATGTAATACCTAATGCTCAACCGCTCTGGGTTCAGTGCATATATTATATATAAAAACCAAAGCAACACCATCTGGGGTGGAATACCTGGCATCATTTTTCCTTCATGGAAGAAAAATTTAAAATATCCAAATTTATCTTTCTAACTATAATAAAAATACAATAAAAAACAAACTGCAAATGTAAACCTTATAATAAAAACATTAAAATTCAGAATATTTACACATACGCATTTTATTGCTCCTTGGTACCAAATAAGCCACTAACTAGCATCATCATCCTTGATATTTAAGGACTTATCTAAATCATGGTGAGACAAAGAATTTTCTTGGGTCGCTCATGATGCACTGAGTCATTCTCATGGTCTTTTTGTGACAAGCCCCTGTAACAAACACCCTGGGGCTCTCTGTTCCTTTAGGAGAAGAAATAGCCAAGCCAGGGAGCGCTGCAGTCTAGGCAGGGCACCACAGCTGCAAGTCACTGGGACAACAGGAAAATGCAGCAATTAGCAGGCACCCTCTACCAAACCCCCATCCAGCAAGCTATTCCCAGTGCCAGGAGCTGAGGAAACAAGCAAGAGGCAGGTGGGATGGGGAGTGGGGGTTAGTTCTCTGGGAGTTGTTCATCTCAGGGTGGGTAGAATTGGTGGTTAAATATAGCCCCTGGGACAGGGTGGGGGACAGCTCCTCCACCCCTATCTCCCCTAATCCCACCAAACCCTTCTGGACCTCACCAAACCCCTGTGGACCCTGCTTGCCCCCCTGATCCCTCTTGCAGACCCCACTTTCCCCACCTGATCCCCAGAATCCCTCCCACAGACTCCACCTGCCCTTCCAATCCCCAACATGGACACTGCTAGTCCCTGATCCCTCTCACTAACTCCCCATACCTTCTATTCCCTGCTCACAGACTCTGTCTGCTACCCTCATCCCCCCTGCTAGCCCCCCGGGCCCCGCTAGTTCCCCTCTCATCCCCCTTGCTGAACCTGCTAACCATTCCAATTGCCCCAGAAGTCTGCTTGCCCCCCGCTCCCTTCCAACTTGCCTTAGATCAGCTGGACATTTTTAACTCAGTCTAACCTCACCCTAACCTCCCTAAATATCTGTACATACCCTTTATATACATACAATACTCAAAATAGAAACAACAGTATAGAACAGGCTTGTCCAACTGATGGCCCATGGGCTGCCATGCAGCCCGCCAAGGCATCTTCTATGGCCCACAGTGCTGTGATGGGAAACGAAAGTAAACACAGTTTACTTTCATTTGTACCCCTTGTCCCTCCTCCAGCCCTTCAGCAGCTTCCTAAAGGCTGCTGAAGGGCTGGGGAAGAGACAAGATTCCCACATGCACTGCGTCAGCACGACGTGGCCTGGCTGGGTCCCTCGTGGGGCTGGACCCTTCCCCAGCCGGGGGTGGCACTGACTGCAGTTGCTGAGCAGTCCCATCCACCCACCTGCCCTGAGGAGCTGGTGCCTGCCCAGGCAGCCACAGCCAGTGCCATGGGCTCAGAGCAGGCGCAGGATGGAGCCTTCATGGGAGAACTTTGCCGCCAGGTGGTGGAGGAGCAGCTCCACTCGCGGGCCCACGACACGCTGGTTGCTGGCAGGGAGGATGTGCATTCAGGTGTGTCCCATGCTCTTGCCCCCACCTCCATGCCCTGACATGAGCCCAAGCCTGTGCCCATGCCTGTGCCCTGTGCTGCCGGAGTGGCCTCGCGCAGGAGGCCAGACAGCAGCTGCTGACCCGCACCTGCCTCCTCACCCACCCACTTCAAGCCAGCCCCTCTTCCCTGCCCTACAGTAAGGCAATGCCTGCTCCCCTGGCCAGTCTCCTCCAGGGTGCTGAGGCTCTCCGGGCCCAGCTGCCTACACACGAGGCCCCGAGTGGGCCGCTTCTCATGTGCTGCTGGGGACAGGAGGAGCCCGGCTGGGTCTCCACCGGCCAGCAGAAGTGGTGGCTGAGCCATGTGCCACTCAGGACAGGACGGGCTTGCACTGTCAGTCCCAAGTGGCACACATCTCTGCCGCCACTTCTGCTGCCTGGTGCAGACCTGGCCAACATCCTTCTGTTCCCAGCAGCACATGGGAAGCTGGCTTCAGCTGCATGCTGCTTTTCCTGGCCGGTGCCAATCCGGTTCTGCCCAGGAGGGTCCTGCAGCACCGCGTCAACCCAGGCATGGCACCAGCAGGTCAACCCTGGACTGGCCCCATGGTTTCTCCAGCACTAGGTGAACCTGGTTGTAGCCAAGCAGCTCCTGCAGCACCATGTCAACCCGGGCATGGCACTAGGCCGACCGGGCACCAGGTCTGTAAAAATACTGTCCAGTGTTTGAATTGTGTTTGCTTCTGTTTCTCTTTGTGCGGGATTGGGGGTTTAACTTGTTGCTACTTGTTAAAGATGTGTTACTAACAAGTTATTAATTCAATAAAAGTAAATCTTCTTGAAGATTATTCTAAAAAATGCCCATATTTTTTTGCTTTGATTAGTTTCCACTCTGGCTGATATCTTTTCCACATTTGATCTGTCAACTTGCATTATGCTTCTTTCATTCATTGAGCAGGGAGTAGAAGCAAAAGTATTTTAGTCAAGTGTTTGGTATTATTTCATTCTTGCTTGTATATTGTTTTTATTTTGGATTTTAAACCACATTTCCAGACCCATTTCATTGTCACTTCCTGCAACTTCATTGGTGTTAAAGGTCACATGACATCACTTCCTGATGTGATACCACTTACTGCGAGGTCTTTGAATATGGCTCGCCAACCCACTGGGTGATAAAAAGTTCGTGATCTGGCCCCACATTCAAAAAGGTTGGACACCCCTGGTATAGAATTATATGATAGCTAGATAAATGTGTATTGAGATAGCACCCAGAAGCTCAGCTATGGACCATGATTGCACTGTGATGGGTGCTTTACAACTGCAGAACAAAAAGATGTATTTTAGGCTCTTTGGGGAAAAGATTAAATCAAAGCTAAAAGGCAATGGATGGATATAATGAAACATAGGGGAGGAAAGAAAGAGACAAGATAGAGATAATTCTAGGTTTTAATCAGAAGTATATATTGGCCAGGCACAGACATTATACTTTTATCATTTTAATTTTTCTGAAACATGTCTATACCTGTAACAGAACAGAAGTTCAGCACACAAAACCAGTCTATACCCACAACAGAAGTTCAGCATACAGACTGGTTTAAAAACGACAGAACCCAGTCTAAGATTTACCTCTCACCTCCTTGCACCTGGGCAGATGTGAGTTATGTTCACTGCTGATCTAAAACTTCAGCATTTACAGAAAACCTCATAACTTTGTTCAATTCTGCTGCAGGCTTTTTGAATGTCTGTACCTAGCTATTGCTGGTATAAGAAAACCTTTTGCTGGTCATGATCTGTATTAAGCTTAATGCATTTTTGGCCTGAATGGTTAACATTTTTGTGTTGTTGCATAAAGAGTGATTTTTATATTACAACTTCCTGCTGTCTAAAATCCATCTGCAATCAGTACCTAATACATTCCTTAGAAATGCAATTAGACCACTTGTGGGCTCACACAGGTATAAAGAAGTAGCACAAGAGCAAAATTACTGGGTATTTACCTCCAATCAAAACTTTTTTGTTCAATACCAGCTGAAGGATTTAATGTGGCCAAGAGCTGTTAGCATGTCTTGAAAACATATTGCAATTTGTCTTTGTTTCCTTAGGTAAGGTATAATTCTAAGGATGATGCTTGCTACATTAAAAAAATGAGCTAAGCATAAAAGTAATAATGTGTACTGGGTTTGTTGGATGGAGAGTGGCATAACATAAAAATGCAAATTGAAAAAAAAGAAAGCCATTGTGTTTTCTCTGAGGCAACTCAGCATTCACATTTGTAGATAGATATACTGCAGTGCATCTACAATCTAGATTTTATTGCACCTGATGTGCCAGCTTCTGACTACTAATAGCACTAAGATAGTCTTCATTAAAAGTCAGTCTGCATGAAAAGACATATAAGGGTTTGCCAAAGCAATGGAGAACTGCTAATCGACAGCAGTACAGCTGTTGTCTCTAGAGCTCAAACTCCCCTAAAGTATCCTTTTTGGCATTTAATATATTCACTCATTGATATTATCAAAGATGTTCATATAGGAGTAATGCATGCACAATGAAAGAACAACATGCTTTTGGAGATCAAACCAGTGTTTCCTAAAGCGATTGGTTACTTTCTGCATTACAATTCCAACTCTGACTAAACCTTTACATTTTATTCTATTTAATTTTACATTTTAATTTTAATAACTTTGAAAGGATAAGCCTGCAATAAAATACTGATAAAAAGCCCCTAATAAGTTGAAGTGAGATACATTTATGCACCCACCACTAAATAGTTTCCCAATATTAGACTCTTGGTGCTTTTATATTCCCTCTTAAATAAGGACAGTGCATAGCATGTATGGGGGTCAGGGGAGTCAAACCACTTTTTTCTGACAACCTAATATAGAGGTTTAGATGTCTAACTTTATACAACCTTGTTTCAAAACTTTGACTTGCCTTTCATCTGAAGATCTAAAACATTTTGCAAAGCTATTGAATAAGCAGTCAATTCAGAAATCATATTTGAAAATCAGGGCTGAAGTCTCTCATCCTTAATCTATATAGGTTTGAAATTGCACTTACTAGCTAGAAATATTAAACCTATCCTGTGTTGTGCTTTCTCTTCCTTTCTTCTCTTTTTACCTCTAGTACAATAAAAAGTTCTGGTAGTCTCCTCCCCTCCTCCATCAATAAATCCTTCATGTCATTACTGTCCTGTCTTAAATAATAGTAATAGTCATAAATCACCCTGTTGATTTCCAGTTTGAAAGAAAGTCTTATAGAAGACCCAGACAGGATTGCCAAGCTAGGAAAATATTTTATTGACAATCTGTGAACTTTGTATGGACTGATATAGATATAAAGGAGCATGAAGTACAAGAGCACTTTAATCCTCTCCCCTACATCTTCTGAAGCCAGGGACTTTAACATTCCCTATTATCATTAAAAAGAATTATTCACAACATTCTGTCACACCCAGATTCTTACTGTCTTCGTGTAAAGAAAATCCATCTCTCCAGCAGTAAGAGGTAAAGACTCCCTGGGTATAGGACAGTAGGAGCGGGCAAATCCAATGCTGAACCCACAGATTTAAAAGTGGCTTATCACACAATGAATTAATCCTCATCTAATGCGAGTTCAGATGAAAGCGCTCCAAAGCAGAATGCCTTAAGTAACTTCCATGTCCCTGTACATGATCAGGACTGGATTGATGCAGCCAGCCTTGCCTTTGGTGCTGTCTGAAGAAAAGCAGAGGGATAAGGGAAGGAGTGGAGGACTGGGGATTGCTCAACCTGAGCTGGGATGGGGGTAGGTGAATTGGAGTCCCCCCACCTCATGCCCCCCCCCAACCTCCTCTAGGTTGGACTGAACAAGCCCCAGCCTGCAGCTGCCCCCCACCTCCCTTTTTCTCCTCCCCTCCTGCAGGCAGTACTGGAGAGGTGCGAAGGGAGAGAAGCTGCAGGCAGGAAGCTCTTCTGTTGGATTGGCCCCAACAGCTCAATTTCCCACCCCCTCCTAAACAACAGAGAAACTGGGGGGGGGGGGGCATCTGTTGTGGAGGGAGGGTCACTATCTCGTGGCACTTTATGAAGTACCATGATTTAGAGTGGGAAGCTCCACATCTGTCTGTACCTTTGGTGCAAGTAGCAGGGGTGTCTCTCTCCCATTCTGCTGCTGACCAGTTTTTCATCTCTGTCAAATCTCTGCATGCTCCCCCAAGAGGAAAGCTAAGGTGCAAAGGGTCACATGACTGCTGCTCCTCTTGCAGAATATGGGAGACGCAAGTCTGCTTGTTAGAAATATTATTAAAATAGAAATATTATTAAAAATGTATAGTGAATAGAGTGTTGTTAAAACTGCACAGTTTGTATCTCGTACCTGATAAGAAGAAACACC